>NC_134575.1:144936471-145243971 GCF_050947875.1 Dermacentor variabilis | reverse complement strand
GCTTTTCTAACAAATCATAGAATGACACTATTATTAAATTACGTGACCTCGTGAATCTCCTGCCGCAAAAGCTTTTCGTATCCTTCAAGCACAACTGAATTTAGACATGGTTATCTGAGCGATGAGCGGCTTGCTCTATCCTTTCATTTACGCTAGCATGCTGGAAGCTACACGAGGGAGACAGCAAGATGGTGCAAGAGTGCAATGCCCCGCCCAAAGGTTGAATGTCGCGGTGGCGAGACGGCTCATGGCGACTGCAGTATCCATGCTAAACTTTTCATCTCAAATGCCACATGCAGCAGACACAGAAAGATTCAACTGTCATTTGTAGATTGACTGTGCAGAGACAAACTGGCTTTTCTGTCTTTTTGAGATTGCAGACATATATATTTTTATTTAATTCAAATAAGCAACAGTTGTATTACTGAGAATGTTCTCGCTATAACGAAATCAGCCAATAGCTGTTGTGGGTGCAGCTGCTTGCGATGACAGTGCACGACGACGTTGCGGAAGCAAGAGCAAGCTATTTTTTACTATTTTTGACACGAGATTGCAACTTCCCTTCTGCATGCAATGCAATATTTGGCTCAAGTGTAACTCAGGAGCCTCGCTACAAGATCGACAAAGTTTTCTTATTATCTTCAAAAAGTGTTTCAGTATGCCTTTAAGTCGCAGGCTTGTGTACAGGCTTGTACATGTTACAGAAAAAAATGTAACCAATTACAAATAATTGAATTCTGGGGTTTCATGTGCCGAAACCATGAGCTGATTATGAGGCACGCTGTGGTGGGGGACTCCGGATTAACTTTTACCTCCTGGGGATTTTTTAACATGCTCCAATGCACAGGACACGGGCATTTTTGCATTTTGCCCCATCAAAATGCAGCCACCGCGACCGGGATTTGGTCCCGTGACCTCGTGCTTAGCAGTGCGACACCATAGCCGCTAAGCCGCCACGGCGGGTACCAATTACAATTACCTCACACAACAATGTATGTAATTGATTACAGTTGCCAATTACTGTCCTATGAAAGTAATTGAGGAATTACTCAAAATTAACCAACTATTTGGAGGCTACTTTCCTGAACATTGATAACATTGCACAGATACCGTATTCAGAACAAGCTGGCCTGGCACATTTAATATGTTCTCTGCAGCCCTTGACACATTGGTTACCTTTACTAACAACCATTAAAAAAATTTCACCAGTCATATTCCCTAGTTTTTGGTATTAAGACATCAGCAGTAATGCTGAAAACTTGCTCCATGTGTGCTCTGGGAAATAATGCGGCATAGTAACATATGGACATCTAGCACACAAGAGTGTCATTGCTTGGCATCTGGGTCCTCTGAGAAGCTCAGTGCTTTACTGTTGCTAGGTCTTGAAGACACTCTGTGTTGGATCTCCTCGCATACGATGTCAGCAATTGAAGCCACTTGAGGCTGTTATGAAGGGAACAACATCTGAAGCTCCTCTCGCATGGCCGCTTTGATGGTTTCGTGCACGTCGTAGGTGCCTAGTGATTGAACTTCAGCGTAGTTTGTTGAGATCATGCGGTGGTTGAATTGTCATTTCCGCATTTCCAGGGTTGTCTCGATGTTGGTGGCCTCGTAAAGAAACTTTCCGATAGCCTTCAGTGGGTTTTGTATCATTCCAGCTATAGGTTCTTGCTTCACACCACACATGAGTAGGCAAACTTTATTCTCCTCAGGCATTCTCGGGTCAGCATGTCGGAACAGACTAGAATAGAATTCGTGTAAGTTCTAAATCATGCAGGCGTGTCTTGCACTGTGCAATAACGTTAAGTTGTTAGTGGGTGAAATGCAGTCCCCAAGAAAAGGATAAATAAGTAGATGTGTCAGTATTGAGAGCTACCATCAACCGTTCTCAGCTCTGGACCATATTTCTTTGGGGCCGTTGTTGTTCACCAGCCTCTTTTGCATGGGTCCCCTATTATTTGCCAATTGTATCCTCAGTGTCTGACCTATAGTCGTAAGACTGTCAGTCTGTACGATGTTGTGCAGGTGAATCAGAAATGCTATCCAGTACATTGCGTGGGCAGCGCTATGAGTGATGCATGTGAATGGGTGAAGAATTGTGTTGAGAGCTTGTGGGGTCATAGGGTCTCACAGGAGTACCGACCACCGCGAGTTAGAGCTTAGCGAGCCACAGGGCCGCGTCAGCCTTCACCTCTAGCACCCCGCTGCAGGCTCACTCAGGCCACAAAGGGGCTACCGAGCGATATACACACAAGAGAACACAGTAGTTCCCTGAGTTGGCGGAAACTGCTTGTTGTCTCCCGCGGCACCCAACACTGCACAAAATCCTGGTCCCGCGGCACGGCAACGATGGGGCTCCCTTGCCAAGGGTGAAAATACAGAGAGGAACACTTATAGAACATGGCTGTGAGAGCAAAGGCTCCCACTGGGACATGCCGCTAAGAAAAGTTCTGGTGGCTATGCTACTTGCTTTCACGATAACCACTGGGCCAACTCGCAAGAGCTCTGTCAACCTCCTTTGGTTTAGGCTTTCAATGAGTGCAGCTCGGTGAGGTACGACCTTGCACTAGCACTAGGCACCACTCTTCAGCTTAGCATCACGAAAGGATCAGCACAAAGTACTCTTCCCATCTGACAACGGTACAAAGTACGTGCCCGCCTAACAGGCAAAGACACCGTGCACGAGCTGAGGTCCTAGACATAAAGGTGTCAGCAGACGAGAGGAAAGCATGTACGTGCCCGGTGCTGTTCCGGAGGTAAGTGACCCGTGCTCCCGACAGCAGCCGCGACAAGAGCACCCCCACTGCAAACCATCACGAATGGGGGGCCACCGCCAATGACCGTCGTGAGTGGAGGACACAACAGGTGAATGGCCGCGCAATGGTCCCGTGGCATACCTCAATCCCCACATGCTACCAACAAATGTTCTCAGCTCTGGCCCATATATCTATGGGGCTGCTGTTGTTCACCAGTGTCTGTTGCATAAGGGCCCCTATTATTGCGTTAGCATACTTAGTGTATTTCACACAGTTTTCAGGGACTAGGTGTTTATGTATGTACGTTTGTATGTAACCGTTTTCCCACCTACCTCGGTCACTGGGTAGGCCATGGTCGAAATGGTAGTGCATTGGGCTGCTGTGCTGTGGAAAGGTTTAGGAGCCAACTGTCTGACCCACTTGGATCAGTGTGTGCCAGTGTTTACATGCTTGCCGCTCTTCAACGAACCTCTTTCATGGTGACATGGCTCACTGTAGATGCAGGACTGGGTGGGTACGGCTGCTCAGTGAACCTCTTTGATGCCAACTTGGGTCACTGGGTATGTGCCACTCTACAATGACAAAAATATCTCTTAAATTTCTGTGATGCTCAAGGGAACCGAACCTGCATCACAAGGGTTCCTCAAGGACAGCAACCCGACACTTTATCAGGCTGCACCACAAATGCACTGGGTATGTGCCACTTTTCATGGCGTGTCTTTCACGCCAACGCTCTAGCGAGCAAGCCACGATTGGAGTTGGTACGTGCCGCTCTTCTTGCCAACTTTGGTCACTGAGTACGAGCTGCTGGGTCGGCCGCATGCAAAGGAAAAATTCTCAATGTTCGCAGGCACTGGCGCGTCACACTTCTTTTCCCGGAGGCCACATGTGGACTTCGGCAGTGCCACTAGATGGCACATCGTGTCCAGAAAGAAGCACGAGAGAAGATCCTGGTTGCTGCATTACGCGTTTCTCGGCGTTCGTAGGCAATGGCATGCCACGCATTTCGGAGGCCATGCACAAGGTTCACCGCAGCGATGCCAGGTGGTGCCGAGTGTTCTTACCCAGGTGAAAATATTCAACTGGAATCCAACTGGTTCCAACTGGTATTGACTGGGACCAACTGGTTCCAGTAGGAAACCAACTGGTCCCAGTTACAGGTCAACTGGTGCCAGTTAGTAACCAACTGGGATGCAACTGGTTCCAGTTGGGATCCAACTGGAACCATCTCCAGTTGTACTGGAAGCAAATGGTCCCAGTTGGGATGCAACTGGAACGCCACTGGAACCATCTCCAGTTGTACTGGAAGCAAATGGTCCCAGTTGGGATCCAACTGGAACCTGAACCAGCTGTACTGGAAGCAAGTGGTTCCATTTGGATTCCAACTGGAACTTTGACCAGTTGTATAGTAGCAACTGGTAGTAGTTGGGATCTGTACTCGTACAACTGTTAACGTAAAAAAGTTGAGTTAAGCGATATAATGCTGCAACGAGTGCGACATCAGAGATGGGTTTTTTCCGACACAATATTTATTTATATGGATTACTGAATCATGCAGGATCCTGTTGCGTAAATGTGGAGCACATTGCCTTGACACGTATGCATGCTTTAGTTTCAGCGCACTAAATTTGTGAATGTTGGCCCTAATCTTTTGTTGTCTGGAATGAGGCATTGGTTCGTCTCATGACGTTACCGCTGCGTGCCTGACCGACACCGCGGTGTTATGGTAATGTTGCACCAACTTTGTGCCACTGACATCGTTGCCTAGCTAAGCGCTAGTGGGCTGTATGGCATTTGGTGGAAACAACTGGTGTTTGCAGCACGGCGATTACTTCCCTACGACAAAAAACAAGAAAAAAAAAGGAAAAGAAAATGCTCCGCAGAGCATAGAGCTACACAACGCACACTTACTACGCGTCCATGGCTAGTCTAGTACACTCTTCCACACGGTGAAAGAATATTATGATGCTTACACCGACCGTGCTCTACCATGACCACAACAACCGCCATTTTGAAGAAAAAAAACATTAGTTGCGTATCTTCTCATGATCGGCTGAAACCTCTCTGGCTCAAATAATAATAATATAGAAATAAATTTAAATTATGTCAAATAAAAGTGAAATAATATTGTTATCTCACATATATAGCGTAATATTTATTATTAGCGAGAAATTTCATCACAAGTACGAAACTGTGGAAACGTGCTGGTTCGGCAGCCATATTAACAGCAAGCTATTCGAGCGAGGCATGGAGCGAGGCGTGCGCGGTTGTGAAGATTTTTCTAGAGGAACCTGTGGTGTCATTGCCTGCGTAACCTCATTTAAGTAGTATTAGTGTTGGACATTTTCACCTTTGGAAGACGGCATGATTACAGGCCAACGGATGGCACCTGTTTTTAACACCGACTACGCGGCTTTGTGGACCCATCGTGTGTGGATTGACGGGCGCACTTTTCCCTGCTCTTGATTCTGCCATTTGGAGGTAATTATATATTGAACTTATTTATGTTCCGAGTGCAAGTGGTTCTTTATCACAAAGGTGGCAATACTGCAGCACATTGTTGTTGACTCGAGTGTTCTACTACGTGACGTTTGTACACATCAATGCTTGCGAGCTTGGTGCTTATTTTTGAGTCCCATTATCTGCGAGTCAAACGCGTCGGGGTTTTTTTTTTCACGTAACTTGCCGAAGGTTCCGGCGTAAACGATGGTGCCCGCATTACTTCCATAAAGTACTACACAATTCGTGTCGCGCATACAATCTGATTACTCTAGGTTAGGCGATAACATATGTACACAACAAATAGAATCAACGATAACATTCGAGTAAGTTACAGCCATGCAGTTGCGTCTTGCGCAGAGCGATAAACTTAAGTGGCCAGTGGGTGAGTGCAGTTACCGAGAAAAGTTCACGTGTCAATACGAACCAGTGTCGTGCAAGACTTGTGCTTTGAATAGCACATAGAAGTATTAAGCGTATACTGGCGCGCACCTGTAGCTCTGCCTAACGTGTAACAGAAGCGCATACACTACTGATACACATGTCTGTATGATGTATAAGTAGAATTGCTTGTATGAAGTGGTGGCCTTTTTACTGAATGCATATAAATATTTCTTTCAGATGGTGATGTACAAGAGTTACGAAATGTGTAAACGTGTGCAAGGTCATCAAGGGAGCATTCAAGACGTTTCATCGCTAAACAGAAGCTCAAGTGTTCCAATAAATGTCAGATTTCAACGCGAAGCTGCTTCGGCTGCATGAAGTTCACTGAACCGGCTGGTTCTTTGCGACACGCAATGGCAACCACAAAAAGCATACAAGCTATGGCCAGCTTGAATCCCATTTGTATGTAAACGTTTACCAGTGGTTCCTGCTGGCCATGGCTCACTATCCCTGTTGCACAATCGATGCCAGTTGCAATAGGAACTGGAACCTGTTCCAATGTGGACCAACTGGGACCAGCTGCAATGGGAACCAACTGGGACCAGTTGCAATGGGGACCAACTGGGACCAGTTGCAATGGGGACCAACTGGGACCAGTTGCAATGGGGATCAACTGGGACCAGTTGCAATGGGGACCAACTGGGAATTGTTCCATAAGCCAGTTGAACTGGAACCAGTTGCATTCCCAGTTGGAAATTTTCACCTGGGGTAGAGCCAACGCCGAAGTGTAACACCAACAATATTCAGGCCACTACACGATATTGTACGCGGAATGATGACGGTGGTAAGCGGTATACGTAATGATGCAAAATTTAGTCGCACAAGCTTCTAACCGCTTACTTATCACACCCGCATACAGCTCAATGACAACGCATCAATAAAGTGGCACCTTGTGGGCTGCAACGCGCGCAAAATGTGGCGCTCGCCCTCTTGTTTTTGTGAGCACTAGCACGCGCGCATGCAGCGAACAACCACAAACGGAGTGATCGACGTACACGACGCATGCGTGTATTGTTCACGGAAAGACTGCCGCGTACGTGCTGTATGCTGTAGCAATACATTCGGCGACTGCACAACATAGCAGCACGATACAGGTGCAGTCGTAAACAGCACATTCTCGCCATCGGCCATACCATGCTGAATACGGCGGTTCTCGTCCGATCCCCGAAGCTAAGCAGCATTGGGCTCGGTCAGTACTTGGGAGGGAGATCACCTGGGAACACCGAGTGCTGATGGCACCGTTCTTTTTCCTTTTTTATTGCGTGCTTCTGTGACGTCTTGTTTTTTTTTTTTTTCATTTGCACAACGTGTGGGTGGTTGCATTTACTGTAACTTACGTTCAACTGGAGCCTGCTGGTAGAGCCAACGCCGAAGTGTAACACCAACAATATTCAGGCCACTACACGATATTGTACGCGGAATGATGACGGTGGTAAGCGGTATACGTAATGATGCAAAATTTAGTCGCACAAGCTTCTAACCGCTTACTTATCACACCCACATACAGCTCAATGACAACGCATCAATAAAGTGGCACCTTGTGGGCTGCAACGCGCGCAAAATGTGGCGCTCGCCCTCTTGTTTTTGTGAGCACTAGCACGCACGCATGCAGCGAACAACCACAAACGGAGTGATCAACGTACACGACGCGTGCGTGTATTGTTCACGGAAAGACTGCCGCGTACGGGCTGTATGCTGTAGCAATACATTCGGCGACTGCACAACATAGCAGCACGATACAGGTGCAGTCGTAAACAGCACATTCTCGCCATCGGCCATACCATGCTGAATACGCCGGTTCTCGTCCGATCCCCGAAGCTAAGCAGCATTGGGCTCGGTCAGTACTTGGGAGGGAGACCACCTGGGAACACCGAGTGCTGATGGCACCGTTCTTTTTGCTTTTTTATTGCGTGCTTCTGTGACGTCTTGTTTTTTTTTCATTTGCACAACGTGTGGGTGGTTGCATTTACTGTAACTTACGTTCAACTGGAGCCTGCTGGTAGAGCCAACGCCGAAGTGTAACACCAACAATATTCAGGCCACTACAGTACGCGGAATGATGACGGTGGTAAGCGGTATACGTAATGATCGAAAATTTAGTCGCACAAGCTTCTAACCGCTTACTTATCACACCCGCATACAGCTCAATGACAACGCATCAATAAAGTGGCACCTTGTGGGCTGCAACGCGCGCAAAATGTGGCGCTCGCCCTCTTGTTTTTGTGAGCACTAGCACGCACGCATGCAGCGAACAACCACAAACGGAGTGATCAACGTACACGACGCGTGCGTGTATTGTTCACGGAAAGACTGCCGCGTACGGGCTGTATGCTGTAGCAATACATTCGGCGACTGCACAACATAGCAGCACGATACAGGTGCAGTCGTAAACAGCACATTCTCGCCATCGGCCATACCATGCTGAATACGCCGGTTCTCGTCCGATCCCCGAAGCTAAGCAGCATTGGGCTCGGTCAGTACTTGGGAGGGAGACCACCTGGGAACACCGAGTGCTGATGGCACCGTTCTTTTTGCTTTTTTATTGCGTGCTTCTGTGACGTCTTGTTTTTTTTTTCATTTGCACAACGTGTGGGTGGTTGCATTTACTGTAACTTACGTTCAACTGGAGCCTGTTGGTAGAGCCAACGCCGAAGTGTAACACCAACAATATTCAGGCCACTACAGTGCCCGGAATGATGACGGTGGTAAGCGGTATACGTAATGATGCAAAATTTAGTCGCACAAGCTTCTAACCGCTTACTTATCACACCCGCATACAGCTCAATGACAACGCATCAATAAAGTGGCACCTTGTGGGCTGCAACGCGCGCAAAATGTGGCGCTCGCCCTCTTGTTTTTGTGAGCACTAGCACGCACGCATGCAGCGAACAACCACAAACGGAGTGATCAACGTACACGACGCGTGCGTGTATTGTTCACGGAAAGACTGCCGCGTACGTGCTGTATGCTGTAGCAATACATTCGGCGACTGCACAACATAGCAGCACGATACACGTGCAGTCGTAAACAGCACATTCTCGCCATCGGCCATACCATGCTGAATACGCCGGTTCTCGTCCAATCCCCGAAGCTAAGCAGCATTGGGCTCGGTCAGTACTTGGGAGGGAGACCACCTGGGAACACCGAGTGCTGATGGCACCGTTCTTTTTGCTTTTTTTATTGCGTGCTTCTGTGACGTCTTGTTTTTTCTTTTTTTCATTTGCACAACGTGTGGGTGTTTGCATTTACTGTAACTTACGTTCAACTGGAGCCTGCTGGTAGAGCCAACGCCGAAGTGTAACACCAACAATATTCAGGCCACTACACGATATTGTACGCGGAAAGTTGACGGTGGTAAGCGGTATACGTAATGATGCAAAATTTAGTCGCAGAAGCTTCTAACCGCTTACTTATCACACCCGCATACAGCTCAATGACAACGCATCAATAAAGTGGCACCTTGTGGGCTGCAACGCGCGCAAAATGTGGCGCTCGCCCTCTTGTTTTTGTGAGCACTATCACGCACGCATGCAGCGAACAACCACAAACGGAGTGATCAACGTACACGATTCGTGCGTGTATTGTTCACGGAAAGACTGCCGCGTACGTGCTGTATGCTGTAGCAATACATTCGGCGACTGCACAACATAGCAGCACGATACAGGTGCAGTCGTAAACAGCACATTCTCGCCATCGGCCATACCATGCTGACTACGCCGGTTCTCGTCCGATCCCCGAAGCTAAGCAGCATTGGGCTCGGTCAGTACTTGGGAGGGAGACCACCTGGGAACACCGAGTGCTGATGGCACCGTTCTTTTTGCTTTTTTATTGCGTGCTTCTGTGACGTCTTGTTTTTTTTTTCATTTGCACAACGTGTGGGTGGTTGCATTTACTGTAACTTACGTTCAACTGGAGCCTGCTGGTAGAGCCAACGCCGAAGTGTAACACCAACAATATTCAGGCCACTACACGATATTGTACGCGGAATGATGACGGTGGTAAGCGGTATACGTAATGATGCAAAATTTAGTCGCACAAGCTTCTAACAGCTTACTTATCACACCCACATACAGCTCAATGACAACGCATCAATAAAGTGGCACCTTGTGGGCTGCAACGCGCGCAAAATGTGGCGCTCGCCCTCTTGTTTTTGTGAGCACTAGCACGCACGCATGCAGCGAACAACCACAAACGGAGTGATCAACGTACACGACGCGTGCGTGTATTGTTCACGGAAACACTGCCGCGTACGTGCTCTATGCTGTAGCAATACATTCGGCGACTGCACAACATAGCAGCACGATACAGGTGCAGTCGTAAACACCACATTCTCGCCATCGGCCATACCATGCTGAATACGCCGGTTCTCGTCCGATCCCCGAAGCTAAGCAGCATTGGGCTCGGTCAGTACTTGGGAGGGAAACCACCTGGGAACACCGAGTGCTGATGGCACCGTTCTTTTTGCTTTTTTATTGCGTGCTTCTGTGACGTCTTGTTTTTTTTTTCATTTGCACAACGTGTGGGTGGTTGCATTTACTGTAACTTACGTTCAACTGGAGCCTGCTGGTAGAGCCAACGCCGAAGTGTAACACCAACAATATTCAGGCCACTACAGTACGCGGAATGATGACGGTGGTAAGCGGTATACGTAATGATGCAAAATTTAGTCGCACAAGCTTCTAACCGCTTACTTATCACACCCGCATACAGCTCAATGACAACGCATCAATAAAGTGGCACCTTGTGGGCTGCAACGCGCGCAAAATGTGGCGCTCGCCCTCTTGTTTTTGTGAGCACTAGCACGCGCGCATGCAGCGAACAACCACAAACGGAGTGATCGACGTACACGACGCATGCGTGTATTGTTCACGGAAAGACTGCCGCGTACGTGCTGTATGTTGTAGCAATACATTCGGCGACTGCACAACATAGCAGCACGATACAGGTGCAGTCGTAAACAGCACATTCTCGCCATCGGCCATACCATGCTGAATACGCCGGTTCTCGTCCGATCCCCGAAGCTAAGCAGCATTGGGCTCGGTCAGTACTTGGGAGGGAGATCACCTGGGAACACCGAGTGCTGATGGCACCGTTCTTTTTCCTTTTTTATTGCGTGCTTCTGTGACGTCTTGTTCTTTTTTTTTTCATTTGCACAACGTGTGGGTGGTTGCATTTACTGTAACTTACGTTCAACTGGAGCCTGCTGGTAGAGCCAACGCCGAAGTGTAACACCAACAATATTCGGGCCACTACACGATATTGTACGCGGAATGATGACGGTGGTAAGCGGTATACGTAATGATGCAAAATTTAGTCGCACAAGCTTCTAACCGCTTACTTATCACACCCACATACAGCTCAATGACAACGCATCAATAAAGTGGCACCTTGTGGGCTGCAACGCGCGCAAAATGTGGCGCTCGCCCTCTTGTTTTTGTGAGCACTAGCACGCACGCATGCAGCGAACAACCACAAACGGAGTGATCAACGTACACGACGCGTGCGTGTATTGTTCACGGAAAGACTGCCGCGTACGTGCTCTATGCTGTAGCAATACATTCGGCGACTGCACAACATAGCAGCACGATACAGGTGCAGTCGTAAACAGCACATTCTCGCCATCGGCCATACCATGCTGAATACGCCGGTTCTCGTCCGATCCCCGAAGCTAAGCAGCATTGGGCTCGGTCAGTACTTGGGAGGGAGACCACCTGGGAACACCGAGTGCTGATGGCACCGTTCTTTTTGCTTTTTTATTGCGTGCTTCTGTGACGTCTTTTTTTTTTTCATTTGCACAACGTGTGGGTGGTTGCATTTACTGTAACTTACGTTCAACTGGAGCCTGCTGGTAGAGCCAACGCCGAAGTGTAACACCAACAATATTCAGGCCACTACAGTACGCGGAATAATGACGGTGGTAAGCGGTATACGTAATGATCGAAAATTTAGTCGCACAAGCTTCTAACCGCTTACTTATCACACCCGCATACAGCTCAATGACAACGCATCAATAAAGTGGCACCTTGTGGGCTGCAACGCGCGCAAAATGTGGCGCTCGCCCTCTTGTTTTTGTGAGCACTAGCACGCACGCATGCAGCGAACAACCACAAACGGAGTGATCAACGTACACGACGCGTGCGTGTATTGTTCACGGAAAGACTGCCGCGTACGTGCTGTATGCTGTAGCAATACATTCGGCGACTGCACAACATAGCAGCACGATACACGTGCAGTCGTAAACAGCACATTCTCGCCATCGGCCATACCATGCTGAATACGCCGGTTCTCGTCCAATCCCCGAAGCTAAGCAGCATTGGGCTCGGTCAGTACTTGGGAGGGAGACCACCTGGGAACACCGAGTGCTGATGGCACCGTTCTTTTTGCTTTTTTATTGCGTGCTTCTGTGACGTCTTGTTTTTTCTTTTTTTCATTTGCACAACGTGTGGGTGTTTGCATTTACTGTAACTTACGTTCAACTGGAGCCTGCTGGTAGAGCCAACGCCGAAGTGTAACACCAACAATATTCAGGCCACTACACGATATTGTACGCGGAAAGTTGACGGTGGTAAGCGGTATACGTAATGATGCAAAATTTAGTCGCAGAAGCTTTTAACCGCTTACTTATCACACCCGCATACAGCTCAATGACAACGCATCAATAAAGTGGCACCTTGTGGGCTGCAACGCGCGCAAAATGTGGCGCTCGCCCTCTTGTATTTGTGAGCACTATCACGCACGCATGCAGCGAACAACCACAAACGGAGTGATCAACGTACACGATGCGTGCGTGTATTGTTCACGGAAAGACTGCCGCGTACGTGCTGTATGCTGTAGCAATACATTCGGCGACTGCACAACATAGCAGCACGATACAGGTGCAGTCGTAAACAGCACATTCTCGCCATCGGCCATACCATGCTGACTACGCCGGTTCTCGTCCGATCCCCGAAGCTAAGCAGCATTGGGCTCGGTCAGTACTTGGGAGGGAGACCACCTGGGAACACCGAGTGCTGATGGCACCGTTCTTTTTGCTTTTTTATTGCGTGCTTCTGTGACGTCTTGTTTTTTTTTTTCATTTGCACAACGTGTGGGTGGTTGCATTTACTGTAACTTACGTTCAACTGGAGCCTGCTGGTAGAGCCAACGCCGAAGTTTAACACCAACAATATACAGGCCACTACACGATATTGTACGCGGAATGATGACGGTGGTAAGCGGTATACGTAATGATGCAAAATTTAGTCGCACAAGCTTCTAACAGCTTACTTATCACACCCACATACAGCTCAATGACAACGCATCAATAAAGTGGCACCTTGTGGGCTGCAACGCGCGCAAAATGTGGCGCTCGCCCTCTTGTTTTTGTGAGCACTAGCACGCACGCATGCAGCGAACAACCACAAACGGAGTGATCAACGTACACGACGCGTGCGTGTATTGTTCACGGAAAGACTGCCGCGTACGTGCTCTATGCTGTAGCAATACATTCGGCGACTGCACAACATAGCAGCACGATACAGGTGCAGTCGTAATCACCACATTCTCGCCATCGGCCATACCATGCTGAATACGCCGGTTCTCGTCCGATCCCCGAAGCTAAGCAGCATTGGGCTCGGTCAGTACTTGGGAGGGAGACCACCTGGGAACACCGAGTGCTGATGGCACCGTTCTTTTTGCTTTTTTATTGCGTGCTTCTGTGACGTCTTGTTTTTTTTTTCATTTGCACAACGTGTGGGTGGTTGAATTTACTGTAACTTACGTTCAACTGGAGCCTGCTGGTAGAGCCAACGCCGAAGTGTAACACCAACAATATTCAGGCCGCTACAGTACGCGGAATGATGACGGTGGTAAGCGGTATACGTAATGATGCAAAATTTAGTCGCACAAGCTTCTAACCGCTTACTTATCACACCCGCATACAGCTCAATGACAACGCATCAATAAAGTGGCACCTTGTGGGCTGCAACGCGCGCAAAATGTGGCGCTCGCCCTCGTGTTTTTGTGAGCACTAGCACGCGCGCATGCAGCGAACAACCACAAACGGAGTGATCGACGTACACGACGCATGCGTGTATTGTTCACGGAAAGACTGCCGCGTACGTGCTGTATGCTGTAGCAATACATTCGGCGACTGCACAACATAGCAGCACGATACAGGTGCAGTCGTAAACAGCACATTCTCGCCATCGGCCATACCACGCTGAATACGCCGGTTCTCGTCCGATCCCCGAAGCTAAGCAGCATTGGGCTCGGTCAGTACTTGGGAGGGAGACCACCTGGGAACACCGAGTGCTGATGGCACCGTTCTTTTTGCTTTTTTATTGCGTGCTTCTGTGACGTCTCGTTTTTTTCTTTTTTTCATTTGCACAACGTGTGGGTGTTTGCATTTACTGTAACTTACGTTCAACTGGAGCCTGCTGGTAGAGCCAACGCCGAAGTGTAACACCAACAATATTCAGGCCACTACACGATATTGTACGCGGAATGATGACGGTGGTAAGCGGTATACGTAATGATGCAAAATTTAGTCGCACAAGCTTCTAACCGCTTACTTATCACACCCGCATACAGCTCAATGACAACGCATCAATAAAGTGGCACCTAGTGGGCTGCAACGCGCGCAAAATGTGGCGCTCGCCCTCTTGTTTTTGTGAGCACTAGCACGCACGCATGCAGCGAACAACCACAAACGGAGTGATCAACGTACACGACGCGCGCGTGTATTGTTCACGGAAAGACTGCCGCGTACGTGCTGTATGCTGTAGCAATACATTCGGCGACTGCACAACATAGCAGCACGATACAGGTGCAGTCGTAAACAGCACATTCTCGCCATCGGCCATACCATGCTGAATACGCCGGTTCTCGTCCGATCCCCGAAGCTAAGCAGCATTGGGCTCGGTCAGTACTTGGGAGGGAGACCACCTGGGAACACCGAGTGCTGATGGCACCGTTCTTTTTGCTTTTTTATTGCGTGCTTCTGTGACGTCTTGTTTTTTTTTTCATTTGCACAACGTGTGGGTGGTTGCATTTACTGTAACTTACGTTCAACTGGAGCCTGCTGGTAGAGCCAACGCCGAAGTGTAACACCAACAATATTCAGGCCACTACAGTACGCGGAATGATGACGGTGGTAAGCGGTATACGTAATGATGCAAAATTTAGTCGCACAAGCCTCTAACCGCTTACTTATCACAGCCGCATACAGCTCAATGACAACGCATCAATAAAGTGGCACCTTGTGGGCTGCAACGCGCGCAAAATGTGGCGCTCGCCCTCTTGTTTTTGTGAGCACTAGCACGCACGCATGCAGCGAACAACCACAAACGGAGTGATCAACGTACACGACGCGTGCGTGTATTGTTCACGGAAAGACTGCCGCGTACGTGCTCTATGCTGTAGCAATACATTCGGCGACTGCACAACATAGCAGCACGATACAGGTGCAGTCGTAATCACCACATTCTCGCCATCGGCCATACCATGCTGAATACGCCGGTTCTCGTCCGATCCCCGAAGCTAAGCAGCATTGGGCTCGGTCAGTACTTGGGAGGGAGACCACCTGGGAACACCGAGTGCTGATGGCACCGTTCTTTTTGCTTTTTTATTGCGTGCTTCTGTGACGTCTTGTTTTTTTTTTCATTTGCACAACGTGTGGGTGGTTGAATTTACTGTAACTTACGTTCAACTGGAGCCTGCTGGTAGAGCCAACGCCGAAGTGTAACACCAACAATATTCAGGCCGCTACAGTACGCGGAATGATGACGGTGGTAAGCGGTATACGTAATGATGCAAAATTTAGTCGCACAAGCTTCTAACCGCTTACTTATCACACCCGCATACAGCTCAATGACAACGCATCAATAAAGTGGCACCTTGTGGGCTGCAACGCGCGCAAAATGTGGCGCTCGCCCTCGTGTTTTTGTGAGCACTAGCACGCGCGCATGCAGCGAACAACCACAAACGGAGTGATCGAAGTACACGACGCATGCGTGTATTGTTCACGGAAAGACTGCCGCGTACGTGCTGTATGCTGTAGCAATACATTCGGCGACTGCACAACATAGCAGCACGATACAGGTGCAGTCGTAAACAGCACATTCTCGCCATCGGCCATACCACGCTGAATACGCCGGTTCTCGTCCGATCCCCGAAGCTAAGCAGCATTGGGCTCGGTCAGTACTTGGGAGGGAGACCACCTGGGAACACCGAGTGCTGATGGCACCGTTCTTTTTGCTTTTTTATTGCGTGCTTCTGTGACGTCTCGTTTTTTTCTTTTTTTCATTTGCACAACGTGTGGGTGTTTGCATTTACTGTAACTTACGTTCAACTGGAGCCTGCTGGTAGAGCCAACGCCGAAGTGTAACACCAACAATATTCAGGCCACTACACGATATTGTACGCGGAATGATGACGGTGGTAAGCGGTATACGTAATGATGCAAAATTTAGTCGCACAAGCTTCTAACCGCTTACTTATCACACCCGCATACAGCTCAATGACAACGCATCAATAAAGTGGCACCTAGTGGGCTGCAACGCGCGCAAAATGTGGCGCTCGCCCTCTTGTTTTTGTGAGCACTAGCACGCACGCATGCAGCGAACAACCACAAACGGAGTGATCAACGTACACGACGCGCGCGTGTATTGTTCACGGAAAGACTGCCGCGTACGTGCTGTATGCTGTAGCAATACATTCGGCGACTGCACAACATAGCAGCACGATACAGGTGCAGTCGTAAACAGCACATTCTCGCCATCGGCCATACCATGCTGAATACGCCGGTTCTCGTCCGATCCCCGAAGCTAAGCAGCATTGGGCTCGGTCAGTACTTGGGAGGGAGACCACCTGGGAACACCGAGTGCTGATGGCACCGTTCTTTTTGCTTTTTTATTGCGTGCTTCTGTGACGTCTTGTTTTTTTTTTCATTTGCACAACGTGTGGGTGGTTGCATTTACTGTAACTTACGTTCAACTGGAGCCTGCTGGTAGAGCCAACGCCGAAGTGTAACACCAACAATATTCAGGCCACTACAGTACGCGGAATGATGACGGTGGTAAGCGGTATACGTAATGATGCAAAATTTAGTCGCACAAGCCTCTAACCGCTTACTTATCACACCCGCATACAGCTCAATGACAACGCATCAATAAAGTGGCACCTTGTGGGCTGCAACGCGCGCAAAATGTGGCGCTCGCCCTCTTGTTTTTGTGAGCACTAGCACGCACGCATGCAGCGAACAACCACAAACGGAGTGATCAACGTACACGACGCGTGCGTGTATTGTTCACGGAAAGACTGCCGCGTACGTGCTCTATGCTGTAGCAATACATTCGGCGACTGCACAACATAGCAGCACGATACAGGTGCAGTCGTAAACACCACATTCTCGCCATCTGCCGTACCATGCTGAATACGCCGGTTCTCGTCCGATCCCCGAAGCTAAGCAGCATTGGGCTCGGTCAGTACTTGGGAGGGAGACCACCTGGGAACACCGAGTGCTGATGGCACCGTTCTTTTTGCTTTTTTATTGCGTGCTTCTGTGACGTCTTGTTTTTTTTTTCATATGCACAACGTGTGGGTGGTTGCATTTACTGTAACTTACGTTCAACTGGAGCTTGCTGGTAGAGCCAACGCCGAAGTGTAACACCAACAATATTCAGGCCACTACAGTACGCGGAATGATGACGGTGGTAAGCGGTATACGTAATGATCGAAAATTTAGTCGCACAAGCTTCTAACCGCTTACTTATCACACCCGCATACAGCTCAATGACAACGCATCAATAAAGCGGCACCTTGTGGGCTGCAACGCGCGCAAAATGTGGCGCTCGCCCTCTTGTTTTTGTGAGCACTAGCACGCACGCATGCAGCGAACAACCACAAACGGAGTGATCAACGTACACGACGCGTGCGTGTATTGTTCACGGAAAGACTGCCGCGTACGTGCTGTATGCTGTAGCACTACATTCGGCGACTGCACAACATAGCAGCACGATACAGGTGCAGTCGTAAACAGCACATTCTCGCCATCGGCCATACCACGCTGAATACGCCGGTTCTCGTCCGATCCCCGAAGCTAAGCAGCATTGGGCTCGGTCAGTACTTGGGAGGGAGACCACCTGGGAACACCGAGTGCTGATGGCACCGTTCTTTTTGCTTTTTTATTGCGTGCTTCTGTGACGTCTCGTTTTTTTCTTTTTTTCATTTGCACAACGTGTGGGTGTTTGCATTTACTGTAACTTACGTTCAACTGGAGCCTGCTGGTAGAGCCAACGCCGAAGTGTAACACCAACAATATTCAGGCCACTACACGATATTGTACGCGGAATGATGACGGTGGTAAGCGGTATACGTAATGATGCAAAATTTAGTCGCACAAGCTTCTAACCGCTTACTTATCACACCCACATACAGCTCAATGACAACGCATCAATAAAGTGGCACCTTGTGGGCTGCAACGCGCGCAAAATGTGGCGCTCGCCCTCTTGTTTTTGTGAGCACTAGCACGCACGCATGCAGCGAACAACCACAAACGGAGTGATCAACGTACACGACGCGTGCGTGTATTGTTCACGGAAAGACTGCCGCGTACGGGCTGTATGCTGTAGCAATACATTCGGCGACTGCACAACATAGCAGCACGATACAGGTGCAGTCGTAAACAGCACATTCTCGCCATCGGCCATACCATGCTGAATACGCCGGTTCTCGTCCGATCCCCGAAGCTAAGCAGCATTGGGCTCGGTCAGTACTTGGGAGGGAGACCACCTGGGAACACCGAGTGCTGATGGCACCGTTCTTTTTGCTTTTTTATTGCGTGCTTCTGTGACGTCTTGTTTTTTTTTCATTTGCACAACGTGTGGGTGGTTGCATTTACTGTAACTTACGTTCAACTGGAGCCTGCTGGTAGAGCCAACGCCGAAGTGTAACACCAACAATATTCAGGCCACTACAGTACGCGGAATGATGACGGTGGTAAGCGGTATACGTAATGATCGAAAATTTAGTCGCACAAGCTTCTAACCGCTTACTTATCACACCCGCATACAGCTCAATGACAACGCATCAATAAAGTGGCACCTTGTGGGCTGCAACGCGCGCAAAATGTGGCGCTCGCCCTCTTGTTTTTGTGAGCACTAGCACGCACGCATGCAGCGAACAACCACAAACGGAGTGATCAACGTACACGACGCGTGCGTGTATTGTTCACGGAAAGACTGCCGCGTACGGGCTGTATGCTGTAGCAATACATTCGGCGACTGCACAACATAGCAGCACGATACAGGTGCAGTCGTAAACAGCACATTCTCGCCATCGGCCATACCATGCTGAATACGCCGGTTCTCGTCCGATCCCCGAAGCTAAGCAGCATTGGGCTCGGTCAGTACTTGGGAGGGAGACCACCTGGGAACACCGAGTGCTGATGGCACCGTTCTTTTTGCTTTTTTATTGCGTGCTTCTGTGACGTCTTGTTTTTTTTTTCATTTGCACAACGTGTGGGTGGTTGCATTTACTGTAACTTACGTTCAACTGGAGCCTGTTGGTAGAGCCAACGCCGAAGTGTAACACCAACAATATTCAGGCCACTACAGTGCCCGGAATGATGACGGTGGTAAGCGGTATACGTAATGATGCAAAATTTAGTCGCACAAGCTTCTAACCGCTTACTTATCACACCCGCATACAGCTCAATGACAACGCATCAATAAAGTGGCACCTTGTGGGCTGCAACGCGCGCAAAATGTGGCGCTCGCCCTCTTGTTTTTGTGAGCACTAGCACGCACGCATGCAGCGAACAACCACAAACGGAGTGATCAACGTACACGACGCGTGCGTGTATTGTTCACGGAAAGACTGCCGCGTACGTGCTGTATGCTGTAGCAATACATTCGGCGACTGCACAACATAGCAGCACGATACACGTGCAGTCGTAAACAGCACATTCTCGCCATCGGCCATACCATGCTGAATACGCCGGTTCTCGTCCAATCCCCGAAGCTAAGCAGCATTGGGCTCGGTCAGTACTTGGGAGGGAGACCACCTGGGAACACCGAGTGCTGATGGCACCGTTCTTTTTGCTTTTTTTATTGCGTGCTTCTGTGACGTCTTGTTTTTTCTTTTTTTCATTTGCACAACGTGTGGGTGTTTGCATTTACTGTAACTTACGTTCAACTGGAGCCTGCTGGTAGAGCCAACGCCGAAGTGTAACACCAACAATATTCAGGCCACTACACGATATTGTACGCGGAAAGTTGACGGTGGTAAGCGGTATACGTAATGATGCAAAATTTAGTCGCAGAAGCTTCTAACCGCTTACTTATCACACCCGCATACAGCTCAATGACAACGCATCAATAAAGTGGCACCTTGTGGGCTGCAACGCGCGCAAAATGTGGCGCTCGCCCTCTTGTTTTTGTGAGCACTATCACGCACGCATGCAGCGAACAACCACAAACGGAGTGATCAACGTACACGATTCGTGCGTGTATTGTTCACGGAAAGACTGCCGCGTACGTGCTGTATGCTGTAGCAATACATTCGGCGACTGCACAACATAGCAGCACGATACAGGTGCAGTCGTAAACAGCACATTCTCGCCATCGGCCATACCATGCTGACTACGCCGGTTCTCGTCCGATCCCCGAAGCTAAGCAGCATTGGGCTCGGTCAGTACTTGGGAGGGAGACCACCTGGGAACACCGAGTGCTGATGGCACCGTTCTTTTTGCTTTTTTATTGCGTGCTTCTGTGACGTCTTGTTTTTTTTTTCATTTGCACAACGTGTGGGTGGTTGCATTTACTGTAACTTACGTTCAACTGGAGCCTGCTGGTAGAGCCAACGCCGAAGTGTAACACCAACAATATTCAGGCCACTACACGATATTGTACGCGGAATGATGACGGTGGTAAGCGGTATACGTAATGATGCAAAATTTAGTCGCACAAGCTTCTAACAGCTTACTTATCACACCCACATACAGCTCAATGACAACGCATCAATAAAGTGGCACCTTGTGGGCTGCAACGCGCGCAAAATGTGGCGCTCGCCCTCTTGTTTTTGTGAGCACTAGCACGCACGCATGCAGCGAACAACCACAAACGGAGTGATCAACGTACACGACGCGTGCGTGTATTGTTCACGGAAACACTGCCGCGTACGTGCTCTATGCTGTAGCAATACATTCGGCGACTGCACAACATAGCAGCACGATACAGGTGCAGTCGTAAACACCACATTCTCGCCATCGGCCATACCATGCTGAATACGCCGGTTCTCGTCCGATCCCCGAAGCTAAGCAGCATTGGGCTCGGTCAGTACTTGGGAGGGAAACCACCTGGGAACACCGAGTGCTGATGGCACCGTTCTTTTTGCTTTTTTATTGCGTGCTTCTGTGACGTCTTGTTTTTTTTTTCATTTGCACAACGTGTGGGTGGTTGCATTTACTGTAACTTACGTTCAACTGGAGCCTGCTGGTAGAGCCAACGCCGAAGTGTAACACCAACAATATTCAGGCCACTACAGTACGCGGAATGATGACGGTGGTAAGCGGTATACGTAATGATGCAAAATTTAGTCGCACAAGCTTCTAACCGCTTACTTATCACACCCGCATACAGCTCAATGACAACGCATCAATAAAGTGGCACCTTGTGGGCTGCAACGCGCGCAAAATGTGGCGCTCGCCCTCTTGTTTTTGTGAGCACTAGCACGCGCGCATGCAGCGAACAACCACAAACGGAGTGATCGACGTACACGACGCATGCGTGTATTGTTCACGGAAAGACTGCCGCGTACGTGCTGTATGTTGTAGCAATACATTCGGCGACTGCACAACATAGCAGCACGATACAGGTGCAGTCGTAAACAGCACATTCTCGCCATCGGCCATACCATGCTGAATACGCCGGTTCTCGTCCGATCCCCGAAGCTAAGCAGCATTGGGCTCGGTCAGTACTTGGGAGGGAGATCACCTGGGAACACCGAGTGCTGATGGCACCGTTCTTTTTCCTTTTTTATTGCGTGCTTCTGTGACGTCTTGTTCTTTTTTTTTTCATTTGCACAACGTGTGGGTGGTTGCATTTACTGTAACTTACGTTCAACTGGAGCCTGCTGGTAGAGCCAACGCCGAAGTGTAACACCAACAATATTCGGGCCACTACACGATATTGTACGCGGAATGATGACGGTGGTAAGCGGTATACGTAATGATGCAAAATTTAGTCGCACAAGCTTCTAACCGCTTACTTATCACACCCACATACAGCTCAATGACAACGCATCAATAAAGTGGCACCTTGTGGGCTGCAACGCGCGCAAAATGTGGCGCTCGCCCTCTTGTTTTTGTGAGCACTAGCACGCACGCATGCAGCGAACAACCACAAACGGAGTGATCAACGTACACGACGCGTGCGTGTATTGTTCACGGAAAGACTGCCGCGTACGTGCTCTATGCTGTAGCAATACATTCGGCGACTGCACAACATAGCAGCACGATACAGGTGCAGTCGTAAACAGCACATTCTCGCCATCGGCCATACCATGCTGAATACGCCGGTTCTCGTCCGATCCCCGAAGCTAAGCAGCATTGGGCTCGGTCAGTACTTGGGAGGGAGACCACCTGGGAACACCGAGTGCTGATGGCACCGTTCTTTTTGCTTTTTTATTGCGTGCTTCTGTGACGTCTTTTTTTTTTTCATTTGCACAACGTGTGGGTGGTTGCATTTACTGTAACTTACGTTCAACTGGAGCCTGCTGGTAGAGCCAACGCCGAAGTGTAACACCAACAATATTCAGGCCACTACAGTACGCGGAATAATGACGGTGGTAAGCGGTATACGTAATGATCGAAAATTTAGTCGCACAAGCTTCTAACCGCTTACTTATCACACCCGCATACAGCTCAATGACAACGCATCAATAAAGTGGCACCTTGTGGGCTGCAACGCGCGCAAAATGTGGCGCTCGCCCTCTTGTTTTTGTGAGCACTAGCACGCACGCATGCAGCGAACAACCACAAACGGAGTGATCAACGTACACGACGCGTGCGTGTATTGTTCACGGAAAGACTGCCGCGTACGTGCTGTATGCTGTAGCAATACATTCGGCGACTGCACAACATAGCAGCACGATACACGTGCAGTCGTAAACAGCACATTCTCGCCATCGGCCATACCATGCTGAATACGCCGGTTCTCGTCCAATCCCCGAAGCTAAGCAGCATTGGGCTCGGTCAGTACTTGGGAGGGAGACCACCTGGGAACACCGAGTGCTGATGGCACCGTTCTTTTTGCTTTTTTATTGCGTGCTTCTGTGACGTCTTGTTTTTTCTTTTTTTCATTTGCACAACGTGTGGGTGTTTGCATTTACTGTAACTTACGTTCAACTGGAGCCTGCTGGTAGAGCCAACGCCGAAGTGTAACACCAACAATATTCAGGCCACTACACGATATTGTACGCGGAAAGTTGACGGTGGTAAGCGGTATACGTAATGATGCAAAATTTAGTCGCAGAAGCTTTTAACCGCTTACTTATCACACCCGCATACAGCTCAATGACAACGCATCAATAAAGTGGCACCTTGTGGGCTGCAACGCGCGCAAAATGTGGCGCTCGCCCTCTTGTATTTGTGAGCACTATCACGCACGCATGCAGCGAACAACCACAAACGGAGTGATCAACGTACACGATGCGTGCGTGTATTGTTCACGGAAAGACTGCCGCGTACGTGCTGTATGCTGTAGCAATACATTCGGCGACTGCACAACATAGCAGCACGATACAGGTGCAGTCGTAAACAGCACATTCTCGCCATCGGCCATACCATGCTGACTACGCCGGTTCTCGTCCGATCCCCGAAGCTAAGCAGCATTGGGCTCGGTCAGTACTTGGGAGGGAGACCACCTGGGAACACCGAGTGCTGATGGCACCGTTCTTTTTGCTTTTTTATTGCGTGCTTCTGTGACGTCTTGTTTTTTTTTTTCATTTGCACAACGTGTGGGTGGTTGCATTTACTGTAACTTACGTTCAACTGGAGCCTGCTGGTAGAGCCAACGCCGAAGTTTAACACCAACAATATACAGGCCACTACACGATATTGTACGCGGAATGATGACGGTGGTAAGCGGTATACGTAATGATGCAAAATTTAGTCGCACAAGCTTCTAACAGCTTACTTATCACACCCACATACAGCTCAATGACAACGCATCAATAAAGTGGCACCTTGTGGGCTGCAACGCGCGCAAAATGTGGCGCTCGCCCTCTTGTTTTTGTGAGCACTAGCACGCACGCATGCAGCGAACAACCACAAACGGAGTGATCAACGTACACGACGCGTGCGTGTATTGTTCACGGAAAGACTGCCGCGTACGTGCTCTATGCTGTAGCAATACATTCGGCGACTGCACAACATAGCAGCACGATACAGGTGCAGTCGTAATCACCACATTCTCGCCATCGGCCATACCATGCTGAATACGCCGGTTCTCGTCCGATCCCCGAAGCTAAGCAGCATTGGGCTCGGTCAGTACTTGGGAGGGAGACCACCTGGGAACACCGAGTGCTGATGGCACCGTTCTTTTTGCTTTTTTATTGCGTGCTTCTGTGACGTCTTGTTTTTTTTTTCATTTGCACAACGTGTGGGTGGTTGAATTTACTGTAACTTACGTTCAACTGGAGCCTGCTGGTAGAGCCAACGCCGAAGTGTAACACCAACAATATTCAGGCCGCTACAGTACGCGGAATGATGACGGTGGTAAGCGGTATACGTAATGATGCAAAATTTAGTCGCACAAGCTTCTAACCGCTTACTTATCACACCCGCATACAGCTCAATGACAACGCATCAATAAAGTGGCACCTTGTGGGCTGCAACGCGCGCAAAATGTGGCGCTCGCCCTCGTGTTTTTGTGAGCACTAGCACGCGCGCATGCAGCGAACAACCACAAACGGAGTGATCGACGTACACGACGCATGCGTGTATTGTTCACGGAAAGACTGCCGCGTACGTGCTGTATGCTGTAGCAATACATTCGGCGACTGCACAACATAGCAGCACGATACAGGTGCAGTCGTAAACAGCACATTCTCGCCATCGGCCATACCACGCTGAATACGCCGGTTCTCGTCCGATCCCCGAAGCTAAGCAGCATTGGGCTCGGTCAGTACTTGGGAGGGAGACCACCTGGGAACACCGAGTGCTGATGGCACCGTTCTTTTTGCTTTTTTATTGCGTGCTTCTGTGACGTCTCGTTTTTTTCTTTTTTTCATTTGCACAACGTGTGGGTGTTTGCATTTACTGTAACTTACGTTCAACTGGAGCCTGCTGGTAGAGCCAACGCCGAAGTGTAACACCAACAATATTCAGGCCACTACACGATATTGTACGCGGAATGATGACGGTGGTAAGCGGTATACGTAATGATGCAAAATTTAGTCGCACAAGCTTCTAACCGCTTACTTATCACACCCGCATACAGCTCAATGACAACGCATCAATAAAGTGGCACCTAGTGGGCTGCAACGCGCGCAAAATGTGGCGCTCGCCCTCTTGTTTTTGTGAGCACTAGCACGCACGCATGCAGCGAACAACCACAAACGGAGTGATCAACGTACACGACGCGCGCGTGTATTGTTCACGGAAAGACTGCCGCGTACGTGCTGTATGCTGTAGCAATACATTCGGCGACTGCACAACATAGCAGCACGATACAGGTGCAGTCGTAAACAGCACATTCTCGCCATCGGCCATACCATGCTGAATACGCCGGTTCTCGTCCGATCCCCGAAGCTAAGCAGCATTGGGCTCGGTCAGTACTTGGGAGGGAGACCACCTGGGAACACCGAGTGCTGATGGCACCGTTCTTTTTGCTTTTTTATTGCGTGCTTCTGTGACGTCTTGTTTTTTTTTTCATTTGCACAACGTGTGGGTGGTTGCATTTACTGTAACTTACGTTCAACTGGAGCCTGCTGGTAGAGCCAACGCCGAAGTGTAACACCAACAATATTCAGGCCACTACAGTACGCGGAATGATGACGGTGGTAAGCGGTATACGTAATGATGCAAAATTTAGTCGCACAAGCCTCTAACCGCTTACTTATCACAGCCGCATACAGCTCAATGACAACGCATCAATAAAGTGGCACCTTGTGGGCTGCAACGCGCGCAAAATGTGGCGCTCGCCCTCTTGTTTTTGTGAGCACTAGCACGCACGCATGCAGCGAACAACCACAAACGGAGTGATCAACGTACACGACGCGTGCGTGTATTGTTCACGGAAAGACTGCCGCGTACGTGCTCTATGCTGTAGCAATACATTCGGCGACTGCACAACATAGCAGCACGATACAGGTGCAGTCGTAATCACCACATTCTCGCCATCGGCCATACCATGCTGAATACGCCGGTTCTCGTCCGATCCCCGAAGCTAAGCAGCATTGGGCTCGGTCAGTACTTGGGAGGGAGACCACCTGGGAACACCGAGTGCTGATGGCACCGTTCTTTTTGCTTTTTTATTGCGTGCTTCTGTGACGTCTTGTTTTTTTTTTCATTTGCACAACGTGTGGGTGGTTGAATTTACTGTAACTTACGTTCAACTGGAGCCTGCTGGTAGAGCCAACGCCGAAGTGTAACACCAACAATATTCAGGCCGCTACAGTACGCGGAATGATGACGGTGGTAAGCGGTATACGTAATGATGCAAAATTTAGTCGCACAAGCTTCTAACCGCTTACTTATCACACCCGCATACAGCTCAATGACAACGCATCAATAAAGTGGCACCTTGTGGGCTGCAACGCGCGCAAAATGTGGCGCTCGCCCTCGTGTTTTTGTGAGCACTAGCACGCGCGCATGCAGCGAACAACCACAAACGGAGTGATCGAAGTACACGACGCATGCGTGTATTGTTCACGGAAAGACTGCCGCGTACGTGCTGTATGCTGTAGCAATACATTCGGCGACTGCACAACATAGCAGCACGATACAGGTGCAGTCGTAAACAGCACATTCTCGCCATCGGCCATACCACGCTGAATACGCCGGTTCTCGTCCGATCCCCGAAGCTAAGCAGCATTGGGCTCGGTCAGTACTTGGGAGGGAGACCACCTGGGAACACCGAGTGCTGATGGCACCGTTCTTTTTGCTTTTTTATTGCGTGCTTCTGTGACGTCTCGTTTTTTTCTTTTTTTCATTTGCACAACGTGTGGGTGTTTGCATTTACTGTAACTTACGTTCAACTGGAGCCTGCTGGTAGAGCCAACGCCGAAGTGTAACACCAACAATATTCAGGCCACTACACGATATTGTACGCGGAATGATGACGGTGGTAAGCGGTATACGTAATGATGCAAAATTTAGTCGCACAAGCTTCTAACCGCTTACTTATCACACCCGCATACAGCTCAATGACAACGCATCAATAAAGTGGCACCTAGTGGGCTGCAACGCGCGCAAAATGTGGCGCTCGCCCTCTTGTTTTTGTGAGCACTAGCACGCACGCATGCAGCGAACAACCACAAACGGAGTGATCAACGTACACGACGCGCGCGTGTATTGTTCACGGAAAGACTGCCGCGTACGTGCTGTATGCTGTAGCAATACATTCGGCGACTGCACAACATAGCAGCACGATACAGGTGCAGTCGTAAACAGCACATTCTCGCCATCGGCCATACCATGCTGAATACGCCGGTTCTCGTCCGATCCCCGAAGCTAAGCAGCATTGGGCTCGGTCAGTACTTGGGAGGGAGACCACCTGGGAACACCGAGTGCTGATGGCACCGTTCTTTTTGCTTTTTTATTGCGTGCTTCTGTGACGTCTTGTTTTTTTTTTCATTTGCACAACGTGTGGGTGGTTGCATTTACTGTAACTTACGTTCAACTGGAGCCTGCTGGTAGAGCCAACGCCGAAGTGTAACACCAACAATATTCAGGCCACTACAGTACGCGGAATGATGACGGTGGTAAGCGGTATACGTAATGATGCAAAATTTAGTCGCACAAGCCTCTAACCGCTTACTTATCACACCCGCATACAGCTCAATGACAACGCATCAATAAAGTGGCACCTTGTGGGCTGCAACGCGCGCAAAATGTGGCGCTCGCCCTCTTGTTTTTGTGAGCACTAGCACGCACGCATGCAGCGAACAACCACAAACGGAGTGATCAACGTACACGACGCGTGCGTGTATTGTTCACGGAAAGACTGCCGCGTACGTGCTCTATGCTGTAGCAATACATTCGGCGACTGCACAACATAGCAGCACGATACAGGTGCAGTCGTAAACACCACATTCTCGCCATCTGCCGTACCATGCTGAATACGCCGGTTCTCGTCCGATCCCCGAAGCTAAGCAGCATTGGGCTCGGTCAGTACTTGGGAGGGAGACCACCTGGGAACACCGAGTGCTGATGGCACCGTTCTTTTTGCTTTTTTATTGCGTGCTTCTGTGACGTCTTGTTTTTTTTTTCATATGCACAACGTGTGGGTGGTTGCATTTACTGTAACTTACGTTCAACTGGAGCTTGCTGGTAGAGCCAACGCCGAAGTGTAACACCAACAATATTCAGGCCACTACAGTACGCGGAATGATGACGGTGGTAAGCGGTATACGTAATGATCGAAAATTTAGTCGCACAAGCTTCTAACCGCTTACTTATCACACCCGCATACAGCTCAATGACAACGCATCAATAAAGCGGCACCTTGTGGGCTGCAACGCGCGCAAAATGTGGCGCTCGCCCTCTTGTTTTTGTGAGCACTAGCACGCACGCATGCAGCGAACAACCACAAACGGAGTGATCAACGTACACGACGCGTGCGTGTATTGTTCACGGAAAGACTGCCGCGTACGTGCTGTATGCTGTAGCACTACATTCGGCGACTGCACAACATAGCAGCACGATACAGGTGCAGTCGTAAACAGCACATTCTCGCCATCGGCCATACCACGCTGAATACGCCGGTTCTCGTCCGATCCCCGAAGCTAAGCAGCATTGGGCTCGGTCAGTACTTGGGAGGGAGACCACCTGGGAACACCGAGTGCTGATGGCACCGTTCTTTTTGCTTTTTTATTGCGTGCTTCTGTGACGTCTCGTTTTTTTCTTTTTTTCATTTGCACAACGTGTGGGTGTTTGCATTTACTGTAACTTACGTTCAACTGGAGCCTGCTGGTAGAGCCAACGCCGAAGTGTAACACCAACAATATTCAGGCCACTACACGATATTGTACGCGGAATGATGACGGTGGTAAGCGGTATACGTAATGATGCAAAATTTAGTCGCACAAGCTTCTAACCGCTTACTTATCACAACCGCATACAGCTCAATGACAACGCATCAATAAAGTGGCACCTAGTGGGCTGCAACGCGCGCAAAATGTGGCGCTCGCCCTCTTGTTTTTGTGAGCACTAGCACGCACGCATGCAGCGAACAAACACAAACGGAGTGATCAACGTACACGACGCGTGCGTGTATTGTTCACGGAAAGACTGCCGCGTACGTGCTGTATGCTGTAGCAATACATTCGGCGACTGCACAACATAGCAGCACGATACAGGTGCAGTCGTAAACAGCACATTCTCGCCATTGGCCATACCATGCTGACTACGCCGGTTCTCGTCCGATCCCCGAAGCTAAGCAGCATTGGGCTCGGTCAGTACTTGGGAGGGAGACCACCTGGGAACACCGAGTGCTGATGGCACCGTTCTTTTTGCTTTTTTATTGCGTGCTTCTGTGACGTCTTGTTTTTTTTTTTTCATTTGCACAACGTGTGGGTGGTTGCATTTACTGTAACTTACGTTCAACTGGAGCCTGCTGGTAGAGCCAACGCCGAAGTGTAACACCAACAATATTCAGGCCACTACAGTACGCGGAATGATGACGGTGGTAAGCGGTATACGTAATGATGCAAAATTTAGTCGCACAAGCTTCTAACAGCTTACTTATCACACCCACATACAGCTCAATGACAACGCATCAATAAAGTGGCACCTTGTGGGCTGCAACGCGCGCAAAATGTGGCGCTCGCCCTCTTGTTTTTGTGAGCACTAGCACGCACGCATGCAGCGAACAACCACAATCGGAGTGATCAACGTACACGACGCGTGCGTGTATTGTTCACGGAAAGACTGCCGCGTACGTGCTCTATGCTGTAGCAATACATTCGGCGACTGCACAACATAGCAGCACGATACAGGTGCAGTCGTAAACACCACATTCTCGCCATCGGCCATACCATGCTGAATACGCCGGTTCTCGTCCGATCCCCGAAGCTAAGCAGCATTGGGCTCGGTCAGTACTTGGGAGGGAGACCACCTGGGAACACCGAGTGCTGATGGCACCGTTCTTTTTGCTTTTTTATTGCGTGCTTCTGTGACGTCTTGTTTTTTTTTTCATTTGCACAACGTGTGGGTGGTTGCATTTACTGTAACTTACGTTCAACTGGAGCCTGCTGGTAGAGCCAACGCCGAAGTGTAACACCAACAATATTCAGGCCACTACAGTACGCGGAATGATGACGGTGGTAAGCGGTATACGTAATGATGCAAAATTTAGTCGCACAAGCTTCTAACCGCTTACTTATCACACCCGCATACAGCTCAATGACAACGCATCAATAAAGTGGCACCTTGTGGGCTGCAACGCGCGCAAAATGTGGCGCTCGCCCTCTTGTTTTTGTGAGCACTAGCACGCGCGCATGCAGCGAACAACCACAAACGGAGTGATCGACGTACACGACGCATGCGTGTATTGTTCACGGAAAGACTGCCGCGTACGTGCTGTATGTTGTAGCAATACATTCGGCGACTGCACAACATAGCAGCACGATACAGGTGCAGTCGTAAACAGCACATTCTCGCCATCGGCCATACCATGCTGAATACGCCGGTTCTCGTCCGATCCCCGAAGCTAAGCAGCATTGGGCTCGGTCAGTACTTGGGAGGGAGATCACCTGGGAACACCGAGTGCTGATGGCACCGTTCTTTTTCCTTTTTTATTGCGTGCTTCTGTGACGTCTTGTTTTTTTTTTTTCATTTGCACAACGTGTGGGTGGTTGCATTTACTGTAACTTACGTTCAACTGGAGCCTGCTGGTAGAGCCAACGCCGAAGTGTAACACCAACAATATTCAGGCCACTACACGATATTGTACGCGGAATGATGACGGTGGTAAGCGGTATACGTAATGATGCAAAATTTAGTCGCACAAGCTTCTAACCGCTTACTTATCACACCCACATACAGCTCAATGACAACGCATCAATAAAGTGGCACCTTGTGGGCTGCAACGCGCGCAAAATGTGGCGCTCGCCCTCTTGTTTTTGTGAGCACTAGCACGCACGCATGCAGCGAACAACCACAAACGGAGTGATCAACGTACACGACGCGTGCGTGTATTGTTCACGGAAAGACTGCCGCGTACGTGCTCTATGCTGTAGCAATACATTCGGCGACTGCACAACATAGCAGCACGATACAGGTGCAGTCGTAAACAGCACATTCTCGCCATCGGCCATACCATGCTGAATACGCCGGTTCTCGTCCGATCCCCGAAGCTAAGCAGCATTGGGCTCGGTCAGTACTTGGGAGGGAGACCACCTGGGAACACCGAGTGCTGATGGCACCGTTCTTTTTGCTTTTTTATTGCGTGCTTCTGTGACGTCTTGTTTTTTTTTTTCATTTGCACAACGTGTGGGTGGTTGCATTTACTGTAACTTACGTTCAACTGGAGCCTGCTGGTAGAGCCAACGCCGAAGTGTAACACCAACAATATTCAGGCCACTACACGATATTGTACGCGGAAAGTTGACGGTGGTAAGCGGTATACGTAATGATGCAAAATTTAGTCGCAGAAGCTTCTAACTGCTTACTTATCACACCCGCATACAGCTCAATGACAACGCATCAATAAAGTGGCACCTTGTGGGCTGCAACGCGCGCAAAATGTGGCGCTCGCCCTCTTGTATTTGTGAGCACTATCACGCACGCATGCAGCGAACAACCACAAACGGAGTGATCAACGTACACGATGCGTGCGTGTATTGTTCACGGAAAGACTGCCGCATACGTGCTGTATGCTGTAGCAATACATTCGGCGACTGCACAACATAGCAGCACGATACAGGTGCAGTCGTAAACAGCACATTCTCGCCATCGGCCATACCATGCTGACTACGCCGGTTCTCGTCCGATCCCCGAAGCTAAGCAGCATTGGGCTCGGTCAGTACTTGGGAGGGAGACCACCTGGGAACACCGAGTGCTGATGGCACCGTTCTTTTTGCTTTTTTATTGCGTGCTTCTGTGACGTCTTGTTTTTTTTTTTCATTTGCACAACGTGTGGGTGGTTGCATTTACTGTAACTTACGTTCAACTGGAGCCTGCTGGTAGAGCCAACGCCGAAGTGTAACACCAACAATATTCAGGCCACTACACGATATTGTACGCGGAATGATGACGGTGGTAAGCGGTATACGTAATGATGCAAAATTTAGTCGCACAAGCTTCTAACAGCTTACTTATCACACCCACATACAGCTCAATGACAACGCATCAATAAAGTGGCACCTTGTGGGCTGCAACGCGCGCAAAATGTGGCGCTCGCCCTCTTGTTTTTGTGAGCACTAGCACGCGCGCATGCAGCGAACAACCACAAACGGAGTGATCGACGTACACGACGCATGCGTGTATTGTTCACGGAAAGACTGCCGCGTACGTGCTGTATGCTGTAGCAATACATTCGGCGACTGCACAACATAGCAGCACGATACACGTGCAGTCGTAAACAGCACATTCTCGCCATCGGCCATACCATGCTGAATACGCCGGTTCTCGTCCGATCCCCGAAGCTAAGCAGCATTGGGCTCGGTCAGTACTTGGGAGGGAGATCACCTGGGAACACCGAGTGCTGATGGCACCGTTCTTTTTCCTTTTTTATTGCGTGCTTCTGTGACGTCTTGTTTTTTTTTTCATTTGCACAACGTGTGGGTGGTTGCATTTACTGTAACTTACGTTCAACTGGAGCCTGCTCGTAGAGCCAACGCCGAAGTGTAACACCAACAATATTCAGGCCACTACACGATATTGTACGCGGAATGATGACGGTGGTAAGCGGTATACGTAATGATGCAAAATTTAGTCGCACAAGCTTCTAACCGCTTACTTATCACACCCACATACAGCTCAATGACAACGCATCAATAAAGTGGCACCTTGTGGGCTGCAACGCGCGCAAAATGTGGCGCTCGCCCTCTTGTTTTTGTGAGCACTAGCACGCACGCATGCAGCGAACAACCACAAACGGAGTGATCAACGTACACGACGCGTGCGTGTATTGTTCACGGAAAGACTGCCGCGTACGTGCTCTATGCTGTAGCAATACATTCGGCGACTGCACAACATAGCAGCACGATACAGGTGCAGTCGTAAACAGCACATTCTCGCCATCGGCCATACCATGCTGAATACGCCGGTTCTCGTCTGATCCCCGAAGCTAAGCAGCATTGGGCTCGGTCAGTACTTGGGAGGGAGACCACCTGGGAACACCGAGTGCTGATGGCACCGTTCTTTTTGCTTTTTTATTGCGTGCTTCTGTGACGTCTTGTTTTTTTTTCATTTGCACAACGTGTGGGTGGTTGCATTTACTGTAACTTACGTTCAACTGGAGCCTGCTGGTAGAGCCAACGCCGAAGTGTAACACCAACAATATTCAGGCCACTACAGTACGCGGAATAATGACGGTGGTAAGCGGTATACGTAATGATCGAAAATTTAGTCGCACAAGCTTCTAACCGCTTACTTATCACACCCGCATACAGCTCAATGACAACGCATCAATAAAGTGGCACCTTGTGGCCTGCAACGCGCGCAAAATGTGGCGCTCGCCCTCTTGTTTTTGTGAGCACTAGCACGCACGCATGCAGCGAACAACCACAAACGGAGTGATCAACGTACACGACGCGTGCGTGTATTGTTCACGGAAAGACTGCCGCGTACGGGCTGTATGCTGTAGCAATACATTCGGCGACTGCACAACATAGCAGCACGATACAGGTGCAGTCGTAAACAGCACATTCTCGCCATCGGCCATACCATGCTGAATACGCCGGTTCTCGTCCGATCCCCGAAGCTAAGCAGCATTGGGCTCGGTCAGTACTTGGGAGGGAGACCACCTGGGAACACCGAGTGCTGATGGCACCGTTCTTTTTGCTTTTTTATTGCGTGCTTCTGTGACGTCTTGTTTTTTTTTTCATTTGCACAACGTGTGGGTGGTTGCATTTACTGTAACTTACGTTCAACTGGAGCCTGCTGGTAGAGCCAACGCCGAAGTTTAACACCAACAATATTCAGGCCACTACACGATATTGTACGCGGAATGATGACGGTGGTAAGCGGTATACGTAATGATGCAAAATTTAGTCGCACAAGCTTCTAACAGCTTACTTATCACACCCACATACAGCTCAATGACAACGCATCAATAAAGTGGCACCTTGTGGGCTGCAACGCGCGCAAAATGTGGCGCTCGCCCTCTTGTTTTTGTGAGCACTAGCACGCACGCATGCAGCGAACAACCACAAACGGAGTGATCAACGTACACGACGCGTGCGTGTATTGTTCACGGAAAGACTGCCGCGTACGTGCTCTATGCTGTAGCAATACATTCGGCGACTGCACAACATAGCAGCACGATACAGGTGCAGTCGTAAACAGCACATTCTCGCCATCGGCCATACCATGCTGAATACGCCGGTTCTCGTCCGATCCCCGAAGCTAAGCAGCATTGGGCTCGGTCAGTACTTGGGAGGGAGACCACCTGGGAACCCCGAGTGCTGATGGCACCGTTCTTTTTGCTTTTTTATTGCGTGCTTCTGTGACGTCTTGTTTTTTCTTTTTTTCATTTGCACAAGGTGTGGGTGTTTGCATTTACTGTAACTTACGTTCAACTGGAGCCTGCTGGTAGAGCCAACGCCGAAGTGTAACACCAACAATATTCAGGCCACTACACGATATTGTACGCGGAAAGTTGACGGTGGTAAGCGGTATACGTAATGATGCAAAATTTAGTCGCAGAAGCTTCTAACCGCTTACTTATCACACCCGCATACAGCTCAATGACAACGCATCAATAAAGTGGCACCTTGTGGGCTGCAACGCGCGCAAAATGTGGCGCTCGCCCTCTTGATTTTGTGAGCACTAGCACGCGCGCATGCAGCGAACAACCACAAACGGAGTGATCGACGTACACGACGCATGCGTGTATTGTTCACGGAAAGACTGCCGCGTACGTGCTGTATGCTGTAGCAATACATTGGGCGACTGCACAACATAGCAGCACGATACAGGTGCAGTCGTAAACAGCACATTCTCGCCATCGGCCATACCACGCTGAATACGCCGGTTCTCGTCCGATCCCCGAAGCTAAGCAGCATTGGGCTCGGTCAGTACTTGGGAGGGAGACCACCTGGGAACACCGAGTGCTGATGGCACCGTTCTTTTTGCTTTATTATTGCGTGCTTCTGTGACGTCTCGTTTTTTTCTTTTTTTCATTTGCACAACGTGTGGGTGTTTGCATTTACTGTAACTTACGTTCAACTGGAGCCTGCTGGTAGAGCCAACGCCGAAGTGTAACACCAACAATATTCAGGCCACTACACGATATTGTACGCGGAATGATGACGGTGGTAAGCGGTATACGTAATGATGCAAAATTTAGTCGCACAAGCTTCTAACCGCTTACTTATCACACCCGCATACAGCTCAATGACAACGCATCAATAAAGTGGCACCTAGTGGGCTGCAACGCGCGCAAAATGTGGCGCTCGCCCTCTTGTTTTTGTGAGCACTAGCACGCACGCATGCAGCGAACAACCACAAACGGAGTGATCAACGTACACGACGCGTGCGTGTATTGTTCACGGAAAGACTGCCGCGTACGTGCTGTATGCTGTAGCAATACATTCGGCGACTGCACAACATAGCAGCACGATACAGGTGCAGTCGTAAACAGCACATTCTCGCCATCGGCCATACCATGCTGAATACGCCGGTTCTCGTCCGATCCCCGAAGCTAAGCAGCATTGGGCTCGGTCAGTACTTGGGAGGGAGACCACCTGGGAACACCGAGTGCTGATGGCACCGTTCTTTTTGCTTTTTTATTGCGTGCTTCTGTGACGTCTTGTTTTTTTTTTCATTTGCACAACGTGTGGGTGGTTGCATTTACTGTAACTTACGTTCAACTGGAGCCTGCTGGTAGAGCCAACGCCGAAGTGTAACACCAACAATATTCAGGCCACTACACGATATTGTACGCGGAATGATGACGGTGGTAAGCGGTATACGTAATGATGCAAAATTTAGTCGCACAAGCTTCTAACAGCTTACTTATCACACCCACATACAGCTCAATGACAACGCATCAATAAAGTGGCACCTTGTGGGCTGCAACGCGCGCAAAATGTGGCGCTCGCCCTCTTGTTTTTGTGAGCACTAGCACGCACGCATGCAGCGAACAACCACAAACGGAGTGATCAACGTACACGACGCGTGCGTGTATTGTTCACGGAAAGACTGCCGCGTACGTGCTCTATGCTGTAGCAATACATTCGGCGACTGCACAACATAGCAGCACGATACAGGTGCAGTCGTAAACACCACATTCTCGCCATCGGCCATACCATGCTGAATACGCCGGTTCTCGTCCGATCCCCGAAGCTAAGCAGCATTGGGCTCGGTCAGTACTTGGGAGGGAGACCACCTGGGAACACCGAGTGCTGATGGCACCGTTCTTTTTGCTTTTTTATTGCGTGCTTCTGTGACGTCTTGTTTTTTTTTTCATTTGCACAACGTGTGGGTGGTTGCATTTACTGTAACTTACGTTCAACTGGAGCCTGCTGGTAGAGCCAACGCCGAAGTGTAACACCAACAATATTCAGGCCACTACAGTACGCGGAATGATGACGGTGGTAAGCGGTATACGTAATGATGCAAAATTTAGTCGCACAAGCTTCTAACCGCTTACTTATCACACCCGCATACAGCTCAATGACAACGCATCAATAAAGTGGCACCTTGTGGGCTGCAACGCGCGCAAAATGTGGCGCTCGCCCTCTTGTTTTTGTGAGCACTAGCACGCGCGCATGCAGCGAACAACCACAAACGGAGTGATCGACGTACACGACGCATGCGTGTATTGTTCACGGAAAGACTGCCGCGTACGTGCTGTATGCTGTAGCAATACATTCGGCGACTGCACAACATAGCAGCACGATACACGTGCAGTCGTAAACAGCACATTCTCGCCATCGGCCATACCATGCTGAATACGCCGGTTCTCGTCCAATCCCCGAAGCTAAGCAGCATTGGGCTCGGTCAGTACTTGTGAGGGAGACCACCTGGGAACACCGAGTGCTGATGGCACCGTTCTTTTTGCTTTTTTATTGCGTGCTTCTGTGACGTCTTGTTTTTTCTTTTTTTCATTTGCACAACGTGTGGGTGTTTGCATTTACTGTAACTTACGTTCAACTGGAGCCTGCTGGTAGAGCCAACGCCGAAGTGTAACACCAACAATATTCAGGCCACTACACGATATTGTACGCGGAAAGTTGACGGTGGTAAGCGGTATACGTAATGATGCAAAATTTAGTCGCAGAAGCTTCTAACCGCTTACTTATCACACCCGCATACAGCTCAATGACAACGCATCAATAAAGTGGCACCTTGTGGGCTGCAACGCGCGCAAAATGTGGCGCTCGCCCTCTTGTTTTTGTGAGCACTAGCACGCACGCATGCAGCGAACAACCACAAACGGAGTGATCAACGTACACGACGCGTGCGTGTATTGTTCACGGAAAGACTGCCGCGTACGTGCTGTATGCTGTAGCAATACATTCGGCGACTGCACAACATAGCAGCACGATACAGGTGCAGTCGTAAACAGCACATTCTCGCCATCGGCCATACCATGCTGACTACGCCGGTTCTCGTCCGATCCCCGAAGCTAAGCAGCATTGGGCTCGGTCAGTACTTGGGAGGGAGACCACCTGGGAACACCGAGTGCTGATGGCACCGTTCTTTTTGCTTTTTTATTGCGTGCTTCTGTGACGTCTTGTTTTTTTTTTCATTTGCACAACGTGTGGGTGGTTGCATTTACTGTAACTTACGTTCAACTGGAGCCTGCTGGTAGAGCCAACGCCGAAGTGTAACACCAACAATATTCAGGCCACTACAGTACGCGGAATGATGACGGTGGTAAGCGGTATACGTAATGATCGAAAATTTAGTCGCACAAGCTTCTAACCGCTTACTTATCACACCCGCATACAGCTCAATGACAACGCATCAATAAAGCGGCACCTTGTGGGCTGCAACGCGCGCAAAATGTGGCGCTCGCCCTCTTGTTTTTGTGAGCACTAGCACGCACGCATGCAGCGAACAACCACAAACGGAGTGATCAACGTACACGACGCGTGCGTGTATTGTACACGGAAAGACTGCCGCGTACGTGCTGTATGCTGTAGCAATACATTCGGCGACTGCACAACATAGCAGCACGATACAGGTGCAGTCGTAAACAGCACATTCTCGCCATCGGCCATACCATGCTGAATACGCCGGTTCTCGTCCGATCCCCGAAGCTAAGCAGCATTGGGCTCGATCAGTACTTGGGAGGGAGACCACCTGGGAACCCCGAGTGCTGATGGCACCGTTCTTTTTGCTTTTTTATTGCGTGCTTCTGTGACGTCTTGTTTTTTTTTTGATTTGCACAACGTGTGGGTGGTTGCATTCACTGTAACTTACGTTCAACTGGAGCCTGTTGGTAGAGCCAACGCCGAAGTGTAACACCAACAATATTCAGGCCACTACAGTGCCCGGAATGATGATGGTGGTAAGCGGTATACGTAATGATGCAAAATTTAGTCGCACAAGCTTCTAACCGCTTACTTATCACACCCGCATACAGCTCAATGACAACGCATCAATAAAGTGGCACCTTGTGGGCTGCAACGCACGCAAAATGTGGCGCTCGCCCTCTTGTTTTTGTGAGCACTAGCACGCACGCATGCAGCGAACTACCACAAACCGAGTGATCAACGTACACGACGCGTGCGTGTATTGTTCACTGAAAGACTGCCGCGTACGTGCTGTATGCTGTAGCAATACATTCGGCGACTGCACAACATAGCAGCACGATACAGGTGCAGTCGTAAACAGCACATTCTCGCCATCGGCCATACCATGCTGAATACGCCGGTTCTCGTCCGTTCCCCAAGCTAAGCAGCATTGGGCTCGGTCAGTACTTGGAAGGGAGACCACCTGGGGACACCGAGTGCTGATGACACCGTTCTTTTTGCTTTTTTATTGCGTGCTTCTCTGACGTCTTGTTTTTTTTTTTCATTTGCACAACGTGTGGGTGGTTGCATTTACTGTAACTTACGTTCAACTGGAGCCTGCTGGTAGAGCCAATGCCGAAGTAATAATAATAATAATATTTGGGGTTTTACGTGCCAAAACCACTTTCTGATTATGAGGCACGCCGTAGTGGAGGACTCCGGAAATTTTGGCCACCTGGGGTTCTTTAACGTGCACCTAAATCTAAGCACACGGGTGTTTTCGCATTTCGCCCCCATCGAAATGCGGCCGCCGTGGCCGGGATTCGATCCCGCGACCTCCTGCTCCGCAGCCCAAGCCAATGCCGAAGTGTAACACCAACAATATTCAGGCCACTACACGATATTGTACGCGAAATGATGACGGTGGTAAGCGGTAGACGTAATGATGCAAAATTTAGTCGCACAAGGTTCTAACCGCTTACTTATCACACCCGCATACAGCTCAATGACAATGCATCAATAAAGTGGCACCTTGTGGGCTGCAACGCGCGCAAAATGTGGCGCTCGCCCTCTTGTTTTTGTGAGCACTAGCACGCACGCATGCAGCGAACAACCACAAACGGAGTGATCAACGTACACGACGCGTGCGTGTATTGTTCACGGAACGACTGCCGCGTATGTGCTGTATGCTGTAGCAACACATTCGGCGACTGCACAACATAGCAGCACGATACAGGTGCAGTCGTAAACAGCACATTCTCGCCATCGGCCATACCATGCTGAATACGCCGGTTCTCGTCCGTTCCCCGAAGCTAAGCAGCATTGGGCTCGGTCAGTACTTGGTAGGGAGATCACCTGGGAACACTGAGTGCTGATGGCACCGTTCTTTTTGCTTTTTTATTGCGTGCTTCTGTGACGTCTTGTTTTTTTTTCATTTGCAGAATGTGTGGGTGGTTGCATTTACTGTAACTTACGTTCAACTGGAGCCTGCTGGTAGAGCCAACGCCGAAGTGTAACACCAACAATATTCAGGCCACTACACGATATTGTACGCGAAATGATGACGGTGGTAAGCGGTAGACGTAATGATGCAAAATTTAGTCCCACAAGGTTCTAACCGCTTACTTATCACTCCCGCATACAGCTCAATGACAACGCATCAATAAAGTGGCACCTTGTGGGCTGCAACGCGCGCAAAATGTGGCGCTCGCCCTCTTGTTTTTGTGAGCACTAGCACGCACGCATGCAGCGAACAACCACAAACGGAATGATCAACGTACACGACGCGTGCGTGTATTGTTCACGGAAAGACTGCCGCGTACGTGCTGTATGCTGTAACAATACATTGGGCGACTGCACAACATAGCAGCACGATACAGGTGCAGTCGTAAACAGCACATTCTCGCCATCGGCCATACCATGCTGAATACGCCGGTTCTCGTCCGATCCCCGAAGCTAAGCAGCATTGGGCTCGGTCAGTACTTGGGAGGGAGACCACCTGGGAACACCGAGTGCTGATGGCACCGTTCTTTTTGCTTTTTTATTGCGTGCTTCTGTGACGTCTTGCTTTTTTTTTCATTTGCACAACGTGTGGGTGGTTGCATTTACTGTAACTTACGTTCAACTGGAGCCTGCTGGTAGAGCCAACGCCGAAGTGTAACACCAACAATATTCAGGCCACTACACGATATTGTACGCGGAATGATGACGGTGGTAAGCGGTATACGTAATGATGCAAAATTTAGTCGCACAAGCTTCTAACCGCTTACTTATCACACCCGCATACAGCTCAATGACAACGCATCAATAAAGTGGCACCTTTTGGGCTGCAACGCGAGCAAAATGTGGCGCTCGCCCTCTTGTTTTTGTGAGGACTAGCACGCACGCATGCAACGAACAACCACAAACGGAGTGATCAACGTACACGACGCGTGCGTGTATTGTTCACGGAAAGACTGCCGCGTACGGGCTGTATGCTGTAGCAATACATTCGGCGACTGCACAACATAGCAGCACGATACAGGTGCAGTCGTAAACAGCACATTCTCGCCATCGGCCATACCATGCTGAATACGCCGGTTCTCGTCCGATCCCCGAAGCTAAGCAGCATTGGGCTCGGTCAGTACTTGGGAGGGAGACCACCTGGGAACACCGAGTGCTGATGGCACCGTTCTTTTTGCTTTTTTATTGCGTGCTTCTGTGACGTCTTGTTTTTTTTTTCATTGGCACAACGTGTGGGTGTTTGCATTTACTGTAACTTACGTTCAACTGGAGCCTGTTGGTAGAGCCAACGCCGAAGTGTAACACCAACAATATTCAGGCCACTACAGTACGCGGAATGATGGCGGTGGTAAGCGGTATACGTAATGATGCAAAATTTAGTCGCACAAGCTTCTAACCGCTTACTTATCACACCCGCATACAGCTCAATGACAACGCATCAATAAAGTGGCACCTTGTGGGCTACAACGCGAGCAAAATGTGGCGCTCGCCCTCTTGTTTTTGTGAGCACTAGCGCGCACGCATGCAGCGAACAACCACAAACGGAGTGATCAACGTCCTCGACGCGTGCGTGTATTGTTCACGGAAAGACTGCCGCGTACGTGCTGTATGCTGTAGCAATACATTCGGCGACTGCACAACATAGCAGCACGATACAGGTGCAGTCGTAAACAGCACATTCTCGCCATCGGCCATACCATGCTGAATACGCCGGTTCTCGTCCGATCCCCGAAGCTAAGCAGCATTGGGCTCGGTCAGTACTTGGGAGGGAGATCACCTGGGAACACCGAGTGCTGATGGCACCGTTCTTTTTGCTTTTTTATTGCGTGCTTCTGTGACGTCTTGTTTTTTTTTCATTTGCACAACGTGTGGGTGGTTGCATTTACTGTAACTTACGTTCAACTGGAGCCTGCTGGTAGAGCCAACGCCGAAGTGTAACACCAACAATATTCAGGCCACTACACGATATTGTACGCGAAATGATGACGGTGGTAAGCGGTAGACGTAATGATGCAAAATTTAGTCGCACAAGGTTCTAACCGCTTACTTATCACACCCGCATACAGCTCAATGACAACGCATCAATAAAGTGGCACCTTGTGGGCTGCAACGCGCGCAAAATGTGGCGCTCGCCCTCTTGTTTTTGTGAGCACTAGCACGCACGCATGCAGCGAACAACCACAAACGGAGTGATCAACGTACACGACGCGTGCGTGTATTGTTCACGGAACGACTGCCGCGTACGTGCTGTATGCTGTAGCAACACATTCGGCGACTGCACAACATAGCAGCACGATAAAGGTGCAGTCGTAAACAGCACATTCTCGCCATCGGCCATACCATGCTGAATACGCCGGTTCTCGTCCGATCCCCGAAGCTAAGCAGCATTGGGCTCGGTCAGTACTTGGGAGGGAGATCACCTGGGAACACTGAGTGCTGATGGCACCGTTCTTTTTGCTTTTTTATTGCGTGCTTCTGTGACGTCTTGTTTTTTTTTCATTTGCAGAATGTGTGGGTGGTTGCATTTACTGTAACTTACGTTCAACTGGAGCCTGCTGGTAGAGCCAACGCCGAAGTGTAACACCAACAATATTCAGGCCACTACACGATATTGTACGCGAAATGATGACGGTGGTAAGCGGTAGACGTAATGATGCAAAATTTAGTCCGACAAGGTTCTAACCGCTTACTTATCACACCCGCATACAGCTCAATGACAACGCATCAATAAAGTGGCACCTTGTGGGCTGCAACGCGCGCAAAATGTGGCGCTCGCCCTCTTGTTTTTGTGAGCACTAGCACGCACGCATGCAGCGAACAACCACAAACCGAGTGATCAACGTACACGACGCGTGCGTGTATTGTTCACTGAAAGACTGCCGCGTACGTGCTGTATGCTGTAGCAATACATTCGGCGACTGCACAACATAGCAGCACGATACAGGTGCAGTCGTAAACTGCACATTCTCGCCATCGGCCATACCATGCTGAATACGCCGGTTCTCGTCCAATCCCCGAAGCTAAGCAGCATTGGGCTCGGTCAGTACTTGTGAGGGAGACCACCTGCGAACACCGAGTGCTGATGGCACCGTTCTTTTTGCTTTTTTATTGCGTGCTTCTGTGACGTCTTGTTTTTTCTTTTTTTCATTTGCACAACGTGTGGGTGTTTGCATTTACTGTAACTTACGTTCAAGCTGAGCCTGCTGGTAGAGCCAACGCCGAAGTGTAACACCAACAATATTCAGGCCACTACACGATATTGTACGCGGAAAGTTGACGGTGGTAAGCGGTATACGTAATGATGCAAAATTTAGTCGCACAAGGTTCTAACCGCTTACTTATCACACCCGCATACAGCTCAATGACAACGCATCAATAAAGTGGCACCTTGTGGGCTGCAACGCGCGCAAAATGTGGCGCTCGCCCTCTTGTTTTTGTGAGCACTAGCACGCACGCATGCAGCGAACAACCACAAACGGAGTGATCAACGTACACGACGCGTGCGTGTATTGTTCAGGGAAAGACTGCCGCGTACGTGCTGTATGCTGTAACAATACATTGGGCGACTGCACAACATAGCAGCACGATACAGGTGCAGTCGTAAACAGCACATTCTCGCCATCGGCCATACCATGCTGAATACGCCGGTTCTCGTCCGATCCCCGAAGCTAAGCAGCATTGGGCTTGGTCAGTACTTGGGAGGGAGACCACCTGGGAACACCGAGTGCTGATGGCACCGTTCTTTTTGCTTTTTTATTGCGTGCTTGTGTGACGTCTTGCTTTTTTTTTCATTTGCACAACGTGTGGGTGGTTGCATTTACTGTAACTTACGTTCAACTGGAGCCTGCTGGTAGAGCCAACGCCGAAGTGTAACACCAACAATATTCAGGCCACTACACGATATTGTACGCGGAATGATGACGGTGGTAAGCGGTATACGTAATGATGCAAAATTTAGTCGCACAAGCTTCTAACCGCTTACTTATCACACCCGCATACAGCTCAATGACAACGCATCAATAAAGTGGCACTTTGTGGGCTGCAACGCGCGCAAAATGTGGCGCTCGCCCTCTTGTTTTTGTGAGCACTAGCACGCACGCATGCAGCGAACAACCACAAACGGAGTGATCAACGTACACGACGCGTGCGTGTATTGTTCAGGGAAAGACTGCCGCGTACGTGCTGTATGCTGTAGCAATACATTGGGCGACTGCACAACATAGCAGCACGATACAGGTGCAGTCGTAAACAGCACATTCTCGCCATCGGCCATACCATGCTGAATACGCCGGTTCTCGTCCGATCCCCGAAGCTAAGCAGCATTGGGCTCGGTCAGTACTTGGGAGGGAGACCACCTGGGAACACCGAGTGCTGATGGCACCGTTCTTTTTGCTTTTTTATTGCGTGCTTCTGTGACGTCTTGTTTTTTTCTTTTTTTCATTTGCACAACGTGTGGGTGTTTGCATTTACTGTAACTTACGTTCAACTGGAGCCTGCTGGTAGAGCCAACGCCGAAGTGTAACACCAACAATATTCAGGCCACTACACGATATTGTACGCGGAATGATGACGGTGGTAAACGGTATACGTAATGATGCAAAATTTAGTCGCACAAGCTTCTAACCGCTTACTTATCACACCCGCATACAGCTCAATGACAACGCATCAATAAAGTGGCACCTTGTGGGTTGCAACGCGCGCAAAATGTGGCGCTCGCCCTCTTGTTTTTGTGAGCACTAGCACGCACGCATGCAGCGAACAACCACAAACGGAGTGATCAACGTACACGACGCGTGCGTGTATTGTTCACGGAAAGACTGCCGCGTACGTGCTGTATGCTGTAGCAATACATTGGGCGACTGCACAACATAGCAGCACGATACAGGTGCAGTCGTAAACAGCACATTCTCGCCATCGGCCATACCATGCTGAATACGCCGGTTCTCGTCCGATCCCCGAAGCTAAGCAGCATTGGGCTCGGTCAGTACTTGGGAGGGAGACCACCTGGGAACACCGAGTGCTGATGGCACCGTTCTTTTTGCTTTTTTATTGCGTGCTTCTGTGACGTCTTGTTTTTTTTCATTAGCACAACGTGTGGGTGGTTGCATTTACTGTAACTTACGTTCAACTGGAGCCTGCTGGTAGAGCCTACGCCGAAGTGTAACACCAACAATATTCAGGCCACTACACGATATTGTACGCGGAATGATGACGGTGGTAAGCGGTATACGTAATGATGCAAAATTTAGTCGCACAAGCTTCTAACCGCTTACTTATCACACCCGCATACAGATGACAACGCATCAATAAAGTGGCACCTTGTGGGCTGGAACGCGCGCAAAATGTGGCGCTCGCCCTCTTGTTTTTATGAGCACTAGCACGCACGCATGCAGCGAACAACCACAAACGGAGTGATCAACGTACACGACGCGTGCGTGTATTGTTCACGGAAAGACTGCAGCGTACGCGCTGTATGCTGTAGCAATACATTGGGCGACTGCACAACATAGCAGCACGATACAGGTGCAGTCGTAAACAGCACATTCTCGCCATCGGCCATACCATGCTGAATACGCCGGTTCTCGTCCGATCCCCGAAGCTAAGCAGCATTGGGCTCGGTCAGTACTTGGGAGGGAAACCACCTGGGAACACCGAGTGCTGATGGCACCGTTCTTTTTGCTTTTTTATTGCGTGCTTCTGTGACGTCTTGTTTTTTTTTTCATTTGCACAACGTGTGGGTGGTTGCATTTACTGTAACTTACGTTCAACTGGAGCCTGTTGGTAGAGCCTACGCCGAAGTGTAACACCAACAATATTCAGGCCACTACAGTGCGCGGAATGATGACGGTGGTAAGCGGTATACGTAATGATGCAAAATTTAGTCGCACAAGCTTCTAACCGCTTACTTATCACACCCGCATACAGCTCAATGACAACGCATCAATAAAGTAGCACCTTGTGGGCTGCAACGCGCGCAAAATGTGGCGCTCGCCCTCTTGTTTTTGTGAGCACTAGCACGCACGCATGCAGCGAACAACCACAAACGGAGTGATCAACGTACACGACGCGTGCGTGTATTGTTCACGGAAAGACTGCCGCGTACGTGCTGTATGCTGTAGCAATACATTCGGCGACTGCACAACATAGCAGCACGATACAGGTGCAGTCGTAAAAAGCACATTCTCGCCATCGGCCATACCATGCTGAATACGCCGGTTCTCGTCCGATCCCCGAAGCTAAGCAGCATTGGGCTCGGTCAGTACTTGGGAGGGAGACCACCTGGGAACACCGAGTGCTGATGGGACCGTTCTTTTTGCTTTTTTATTGCGTGCTTCTGTGACGTCTTGTTTTTTCTTTTTTTCATTTGCACAACGGGTGGATGTTTGCATTTACTGTAACTTACGTTCAACTGGAGCCTGCTGGTAGAGCCAACGCCGAAGTGTAACACCAACAATATTCAGGCCACTACACGATATTGTACGCGGAATGATGACGGTGGTAAGCGGTATACGTAATGATGCAAAATTTAGTCGCACAAGGTTCTAACCGCTTACTTATCACTCCCGCATACAGCTCAATGACAACGCATCAATAAAGTGGCACCTTGTGGGCTGCAACGCGCGCAAAATGTGGCGCTCGCCCTCTTGTTTTTGTGAGCACTAGCACGCACGCATGCAGCGAACAACCACAAACGGAGTGATCAACGTACACGACGCGTGCGTGTATTGTTCACGGAAAGACTGCCGCGTACGGGCTGTATGCTGTAGCAATACATTCGACGACTGCACAACATAGCAGCACGATACAGGTGCAGTCGTAAACATCACATTCTCGCCATCGGCCATGCCATGCTGAATACGCCGGTTCTCGTCCGATCGCCGAAGCTAAGCAGCATTGGGCTCGGTCAGTACTTGGAAGGGAGACCACCTGGGGACACCGAGTGCTGATGGCACCGTTCTTTTTGCTTTTTTATTGCGTGCTTCTGTGACGTCTTGTTGTTTTTTTTCATTTGCACAACGTGTGGGTGGTTGCATTTACTGTAACTTACGTTCAACTGGAGCCTGCTGGTAGAGCCAATGCCGAAGTAATAATAATAATAATATTTGGGGTTTTACGTGCCAAAACCACTTTCTGATTATGAGGCACGCCGTAGTGGAGGACTCCGGAAATTTTGGCCACCTGGGGGTCTTTAACGTGCACCTAAATCTAAGCACACGGGTGTTTTCGCATTTCGCCCCCATCGAAATGCGGCCGCCGTGGCCGGGATTCGATCCCGCGACCTCGTGCTCCGCAGCCCAAGCCAATGCCGAAGTGTAACACCAACAATATTCAGGCCACTACACGATATTGTACGCGGAATGATGACGGTGGTAAGCGGTATACGTAATGATGCAAAATTTAGTCGCACAAGCTTCTAACCGCTTACTTATCACACCCGCATACAGCTCAATGACAACGCATCAATAAAGTGGCACCTTGTGGGCTGCAACGCGCGCAAAATGTGGCGCTCGCCCTCTTGTTTTTGTGAGGACTAGCACGCACGCATGCAGCGAACAACCACAAATGGAGTGATCAACGTACACGACGCGTCCGTGTATTGTTCACGGAAAGACTGCCGCGTACGTGCTGTATGCTGTAGCAATACATTCGGTGACTGCACAACATAGCAGCACGATACAGGTGCAGTCGTAAACAGCACAATCTCGCCATCGGCCATACCATGCTGAATACGCCGGTTCTCGTCCGATCCCCGAAGCTAAGCAGCATTGGGCTCGGTCAGTACTTGGGAGGGAGACCACCTGGGAACACCGAGTGCTGATGGCACCGTTCTTTTTGCTTTCTTATTGCGTGCTTCTGTGACGTCTTGTTTTTTTTTTTTTTCATTTGCACAACGTGTGGGTGGTTGCATTTACTGTAACTTACGTTCAACTGGAGCCTGCTGGTAGAGCCAGCGCCGAAGTGTAACACCAACAATATTCAGGCCACTACACGATATTGTACGCGGAATGATGACGGTGGTAAGCGGTATACGTAATGATGCAAAATTTAGTCGCACAAGCTTCTAACCGCTTACTTATCACACCCGCATACAGCTCGATGACAACGCATCAATAAAGTGGCACCTTGTTGGCTGCAACGCGCGCAAAATGTGGCGCTCGCCCTCTTGTTTTTGTGAGCACTAGCACGCACGCATGCAGCGAACAACCACAAACGGAGTGATGAACGTACACGACGCGTGCGTGTATTGTTCACGGAAAGACTGCCGCGTACGTGCTGTATGCTGTAGCAATACATTGGGCGACTGCACAACATAGCAGCACGATACAGGTGCAGTCGTAAACAGCACATTCTCGCCATCGGCCATACCATGCTGAATACGCCGGTTCTCGTCCGATCCCCGAAGCTAAGCAGCATTGGGCTCGGTCAGTACTTGGGAGGGAGACCACCTGGGAACACCGAGTGCAGATGGCAGCGTTCTTTTTGCTTTTTTATTGCGTGCTTCTGTGACGTCTTGTTTTTTTTTTTCATTTGCACAACGTGTGGGTGGTTGCATTTACTGCAACTTACGTTCAACTGGAGCCTGCTGGTAGAGCCAACGCCGAAGTGTAACACCAACAATATTCAGGCCACTACACGATATTGTACGCGGAATGATGACGGTGGTAAGCGGTATACGTAATGATGCAAAATTTAGTCGCACAAGCTTCTAACCGCTTACTTATCACACCCGCATACAGATGACAACGCATCAATAAAGTGGCACCTTGTGAGCTGCAACGCGCGCAAAATGTGGCGCTCGCCCTCTTGTTTTTGTGAGCACTAGCACGCACGCATGCAGCGAACAACCACAAACGGAGTGATCAACGTACACGATGCGTGCGTGTATTGTTCACGGAAAGACTACCGCGTACGTGCTGTACACTGTAGCAATACATTCGGCGACTGCACAACATAGCAGCACGATACAGGTGCAGTCGTAAACAGCACATTCTCGCCATCGGCCATACCATGCTGAATACGCCGGTTCTCGTCCGATCCCCGAAGCTAAGCAGCATTGGGCTCGGTCAGTACTTGGGAGGGAGACCACCTGGGAACACCGAGTGCTGATGGGACCGTTCTTTTTGCTTTTTTATTGCGTGCTTCTGTGACGTCTTGTTTTTTCTTTTTTTCATTTGCACAACGGGTGGATGTTTGCATTTACTGTAACTTACGTTCAACTGGAGCCTGCTGGTAGAGCCAACGCCGAAGTGTAACACCAACAATATTCAGGCCACTACACGATATTGTACGCGGAATGATGACGGTGGTAAGCGGTATACGTAATGATGCAAAATTTAGTCGCACAAGCTTCTAACCGCTTACTTATCACACCCGCATACAGCTCAATGACAACGCATCAATAAAGTGGCACCTTGCGGGCTGCAACGCGCGCAAAATGTGGCGCTCGCCCTCTTGTTTTTGTGAGCACTAGCACGCACGAATGCAGCGAACAACCACAAACGGAGTGATCAGCGTACACGACGCGTGCGTGTATTGTTCACGGAAAGACTGCCGCGTACGTGCTGTATGCTGTAGCAATACATTCGGCGACTGCACAACATAGCAGCACGATACAGGTGCAGTCGTAAACAGCACATTCTCGCCATCGGCCATACCATGCTGAATACGCCGGTTCTCGTCCGATCCCCGAAGCTAAGCAGCATTGGGCTCGGTCAGTACTTGTGAGGGAGACCACCTGGGAACACCGAGTGCTGATGGCACCGTTCTTTTTGCTTTTTTATTGCGTGCTTCTGTGACGTCTTGTTTTTTCTTTTTTTCATTTGCACAACGGGTGGATGTTTGCATTTACTGTAACTTACGTTCAACTGGAGCCTGCTGGTAGAGCCAACGCCGAAGTGTAACACCAACAATATTCAGGCCACTACACGATATTGTACGCGGAAAGTTGACGGTGGTAAGCGGTATACGTAATGATGCAAAATTTAGTCGCACAAGGTTCTAACCGCTTACTTATCACACCCGCATACAGCTCAATGACAACGCATCAATAAAGTGGCACCTTGTGGGCTGCAACGCGCGCAAAATGTGGCGCTCGCCCTCTTGTTTTTGTGAGCAATAGCACGCACGCATGCAGCGAACAACCACAAACGGAGTGATCAACGTACACGACGCGTGCGTGTATTGTTCACGGAAAGACTGCCGCGCACGTGCTGTATGCTGTAGCAATACATTCGGCGACTGCACAACATAGCAGCACGATACAGGTGCAGTCGTAAACAGCACATTCTCGCCATCGGCCATGCCATGCTGAATACGCCGGTTCTCGTCCGATCCCCGAAGCTAAGCAGAATGGGCTCGGTCAGTACTTGGAAGGGAGACCACCTGGGGACACCGAGTGCTGATGGCACCGTTCTTTTTGCTTTTTTATTGCGTGCTTCTGTGACGTCTTGTTTTTTTTTTTCATTTGCACAACGTGTGGGTGGTTGCATTTACTGTAACTTACGTTCAACTGGAGCCTGCTGGTAGAGCCAACGCCGAAGTGTAACACCAACAATATTCAGGCCACTACACGATATTGTACGCGGAATGATGACGGTGGTAAGCGGTATACGTAATGATGCAAAATTTAGTCGCACAAGCTTCTAACCGCTTACTTATCACACCCGCATACAGCTCAATGACAACGCATCAATAAAGTGGCACCTTGTGGGCTGCAACGCGCGCAAAATGTGGCGCTCGCCCTCTTGTTTTTGTGAGCACTAGCACGCACGCATGCAGCGAACAACCACAAACGGAGTGATCAACGTACACGACGCGTGCGTGTATTGTTCACGGAAAGACTGCCGCGTACGTGCTGTATGCTGTAGCAATACATTGGGCGACTGCACAACATAGCAGCACGATACAGGTGCAGTCGTAAACATCACATTCTCGCCATCGGCCATGCCATGCTGCATACGCCGGTTCTCGTCCGATCCCCGAAGCTAAGCAGCATTGGGCTCGGTCAGTACTTGGGAGGTAGACCACCTGGGGACACCGAGTGCTGATGGCACCGTTCTTTTTGCTTTTTTATTGCGTGCTTCTGTGACGTCTTGTTTTTTTTTTTCATTTGCACAACGTGTGGGTGGTTGCATTTACTGCAACTTACGTTCAACTGGAGCCTGCTGGTAGAGCCAACGCCGAAGTGTAACACCAACAATATTCAGGCCACTACACGATATTGTACGCGGAATGATGACGGTGGTAAGCGGTATACGTAATGATGCAAAATTTAGTCGCACAAGCTTCTAACCGCTTACTTATCACACCCGCATACAGCTCAATGACAACGCATCAATAAAGTGGCACCTTGTGGGTTGCAACGCGCGCAAAATGTGGCGCTCGCCCTCTTGTTTTTGTGAGCACTAGCACGCACGCATGCAGCGAACAACCACAAACGGAGTGATCAACGTACACGACGCGTGCGTGTATTGTTCACGGAAAGACTGCCGCGTACGTGCTGTATGCTGTAGCAATACATTGGGCGACTGAACAACATAGCAGCACGATACAGGTGCAGTCGTAAACAGCACATTCTCGCCATCGGCCATACCATGCTGAATACGCCGGTTCTCGTCCGATCCCCGAAGCTAAGCAGCATTGGGCTCGGTCAGTACTTGGGAGGGAGACCACCTGGGAACACCGAGTGCTGATGGCACCGTTCTTTTTGCATTTTATTGCGTGTTTCTGTGACGTCTTGTTTCTTTTTTAATTTGCACAACGTGTGGGTGGTTGCATTTACTGTAACTTACGTTCAACTGGAGCCTGTTGGTAGAGCCAACGCCGAAGTGTAACACCAACAATATTCAGGCCACTACAGTGCGCGGAATGATGACGGTGGTAAGCGGTATACGTAATGATGCAAAATTTAGTCGCACAAGCTTCTAACCGCTTACTTATCACTCCCGCGTACAGCTCAATGACAACGCATCAATAAAGTGGCACCTTGTGGGCTGCAACGCGCACAAAATGTGGCGCTCGCCCTCTTGTTTTTGTGAGCACTAGCACGCACGCATGCAGCGAACAACCACAAACGGAGTGATCAACGTACACGACGCGTGCGTGTATTGTTCACGGAAAGACCGCCGCGTACGGGCTGTATGCTGTAGCAATACATTCGGCGACTGTACAACATAGCAGCACGATACAGGTGCAGTCGTAAACAGCACATTCTCGCCATCGGCCATGCCATGCTGAATACGCCGGTTCTCGTCCGATCCCCGAAGCTAAGCAGCATTGGGCTCGGCCAGTACTTGGAAGGGAGACCACCTGGGGACACCGAGTGCTGATGGCACCGTTCTTTTTGCTTTTTTATTGCGTGCTTCTGTGACGTCTTGTTTTTTTTTTTCATTTGCACAACGTGTGGGTGGTTGCATTTACTGTAACTTACGTTCAACTGGAGCCTGCTGGTAGAGCCAACGCCGAAGTGTAACACCAACAATATTCAGGCCACTACACGATATTGTACGCGGAATGATGACGGTGGTAAGCGGTATACGTAATGATGCAAAATTTAGTCGCACAAGCTTCTAACCGCTTACTTATCACACCCGCATACAGCTCAATGACAACGCATCAATAAAGTGGCACCTTGTGGGCTGCAATGCGCGCAAAATGTGGCGCTCGCCCTCTTGTTTTTGTGAGCACTAGCACGCACGCATGCAGCGAACAACCACAAACGGAGTGATCAACGTACACGACGCGTGCGTGTATTATTCACGGAAAGACTGCCGCGTACGTGCTGTATGCTGTAGCAATACATTGGGCGACTGCACAACATAGCAGCACGATACAGGTGCAGTCGTAAACATCACATTCTCGCCATCGGCCATGCCATGCTGAATACGCCGGTTCTCGTCCGATCGCCGAAGCTAAGCAGCATTGGGCTCGGTCAGTACTTGGAAGGGAGACCACCTGGGGACACCGAGTGCTGATGGCACCGTTCTTTTTGCTTTTTTATTGCGTGCTTCTGTGACGTCTTGTTTTTTTTTTCATTTGCACAACGTGTGGGTGGTTGCATTTACTGCAACTTACGTTCAACTGGAGCCTGCTGGTAGAGCCAACGCCGAAGTGTAACACCAACAATATTCAGGCCACTACACGATATTGTACGCGGAATGATGACGGTGGTAAGCGGTATACGTAATGATGCAAAATTTAGTCGCACAAGCTTCTAACCGCTTACTTATCACACCCGCATACAGCTCAATGACAACGCATCAATAAAGTGGCACCTTGTGGGTTGCAACGCGCGCAAAATGTGGCGCTCGCCCTCTTGTTTTTGTGAGCACTAGCACGCACGCATGCAGCGAACAACCACAAACGGAGTGATCAACGTACACGACGCGTGCGTGTATTGTTCACGGAAAGACTGCCGCGTACGTGCTGTATGCTGTAGCAATACATTGGGCGACTGCACAACATAGCAGCATGATACAGGTGCAGTCGTAAACAGCACATTCTCGCCATCGGCCATACAATGCTGAATACGCCGGTTCTCGTCCGATCCCCGAAGCTAAGCAGCATTGGGCTCGGTCAGTACTTGGGAGGGAGACCACCTGGGAACACCGAGTGCTGATGGCACCGTTCTTTTTGCATTTTATTGCGTGTTTCTGTGACGTCTTGTTTTTTTTTTTCATTTGCACAACGTGTGGGTGGTTGCATTTACTGTAACTTACGTTCAACTGGAGCCTGTTGGTAGAGCCAACGCCGAAGTGTAACACCAACAATATTCAGGCCACTACAGTGCGCGGAATGATGACGGTGGTAAGCGGTATACGTAATGATGCAAAATTTAGTCGCACAAGCTTCTAACCGCTTACTTATCACTCCCGCGTACAGCTCAATGACAACGCATCAATAAAGTGGCACCTTGTGGGCTGCAACGCGCACAAAATGTGGCGCTCGCCCTCTTGTTTTTGTGAGCACTAGCACGCACGCATGCAGCGAACAACCACAAACGGAGTGATCAACGTACACGACGCGTGCGTGTATTGTTCACGGAAAGACCGCCGCGTACGGGCTGTATGCTGTAGCAATACATTCGGCGACTGCACAACATAGCAGCACGATACAGGTGCAGTCGTAAACAGCACATTCTCGCCATCGGCCATGCCATGCTGAATACGCCGGTTCTCGTCCGATCCCCGAAGCTAAGCAGCATTGGGCTCGGCCAGTACTTGGAAGGGAGACCACCTGGGGACACCGAGTGCTGATGGCACCGTTCTTTTTGCTTTTTTATTGCGTGCTTCTGTGACGTCTTGTTTTTTTTTTTCATTTGCACAACGTGTGGGTGGTTGCATTTACTGTAACTTACGTTCAACTGGAGCCTGCTGGTAGAGCCAACGCCGAAGTGTAACACCAACAATATTCAGGCCACTACACGATATTGTACGCGGAATGATGACGGTGGTAAGCGGTATACGTAATGATGCAAAATTTAGTCGCACAAGCTTCTAACCGCTTACTTATCACACCCGCATACAGCTCAATGACAACGCATCAATAAAGTGGCACCTTGTGGGCTGCAACGCGCGCAAAATGTGGCGCTCGCCCTCTTGTTTTTGTGAGCACTAGCACGCACGCATGCAGCGAACAACCACAAACGGAGTGATCAACGTACACGACGCGTGCGTGTATTGTTCACGGAAAGACTGCCGCGTACGTGCTGTATGCTGTAGCAATACATTGGGCGACTGCACAACATAGCAGCACGATACAGGTGCAGTCGTAAACATCACATTCTCGCCATCGGCCATGCCATGCTGAATACGCCGGTTCTCGTCCGATCGCCGAAGCTAAGCAGCATTGGGCTCGGTCAGTACTTGGAAGGGAGACCACCTGGGGACACCGAGTGCTGATGGCACCGTTCTTTTTGCTTTTTTATTGCGTGCTTCTGTGACGTCTTGTTTTTTTTTTTCATTTGCACAACGTGTGGGTGGTTGCATTTACTGCAACTTACGTTCAACTGGAGCCTGCTGGTAGAGCCAACGCCGAAGTGTAACACCAACAATATTCAGGCCACTACACGATATTGTACGCGGAATGATGACGGTGGTAAGCGGTATACGTAATGATGCAAAATTTAGTCGCACAAGCTTCTAACCGCTTACTTATCACACCCGCATACAGCTCAATGACAACGCATCAATAAAGTGGCACCTTGTGGGTTGCAACGCGCGCAAAATGTGGCGCTCGCCCTCTTGTTTTTGTGAGCACTAGCACGCACGCATGCAGCGAACAACCACAAACGGAGTGATCAACGTACACGACGCGTGCGTGTATTGTTCACGGAAAGACTGCCGCGTACGTGCTGTATGCTGTAGCAATACATTGGGCGACTGCACAACATAGCAGCATGATACAGGTGCAGTCGTAAACAGCACATTCTCGCCATCGGCCATACCATGCTGAATACGCCGGTTCTCGTCCGATCCCCGAAGCTAAGCAGCATTGGGCTCGGTCAGTACTTGGGAGGGAGACCACCTGGGAACACCGAGTGCTGATGGCACCGTTCTTTTTGCTTTTTTATTGCGTGCTTCTGTGACGTCTTGTTTTTTTTTTTCATTTGCACAACGTGTGGGTGGTTGCATTTACTGTAACTTACGTTCAACTGGAGCCTGCTGGTAGAGCCAACGCCGAAGTGTAACACCAACAATATTCAGGCCACTACACGATATTGTACGCGGAATGATGACGGTGGTAAGCGGTATACGTAATGATGCAAAATTTAGTCGCACAAGCTTCTAACCGCTTACTTATCACACCCGCATACAGCTCAATGACAACGCATCAATAAAGTGGCACCTTATGGGCTGGAACGCGCGCAAAATGTGGCGCTCGCCCTCTTGTTTTTGTGAGCACTAGCACGCACGCATGCAGCGAACAACCACAAACGGAGTGATCAACGTACACGACGCGTGCGTGTATTGTTCACGGAAAGACTGCCGCGTACGTGCTGTATGCTGTAGCAATACATTGGGCGACTGAACAACATAGCAGCACGATACAGGTGCAGTCGTAAACAGCACATTCTCGCCATCGGCCATACCATGCTGAATACGCCGGTTCTCGTCCGATCCCCGAAGCTAAGCAGCATTGGGCTCGGTCAGTACTTGGGAGGGAGACCACCTGGGAACACCGAGTGCTGATGGCACCGTTCTTTTTGCATTTTATTGCGTGTTTCTGTGACGTCTTGTTTTTTTTTTCATTTGCACAACGTGTGGGTGGTTGCATTTACTGTAACTTACGTTCAACTGGAGCCTGTTGGTAGAGCCAACGCCGAAGTGTAACACCAACAATATTCAGGCCACTACAGTGCGCGGAATGATGACGGTGGTAAGCGGTATACGTAATGATGCAAAATTTAGTCGCACAAGCTTCTAACCGCTTACTTATCACTCCCGCGTACAGCTCAATGACAACGCATCAATAAAGTGGCACCTTGTGGGCTGCAACGCGCACAAAATGTGGCGCTCGCCCTCTTTTTTTTGTGAGCACTAGCACGCACGCATGCAGCGAACAACCACAAACCGAGTGATCAACGTACACGACGCGTGCGTGTATTGTTCGCTGAAAGACTGCCGCGTACGTGCTGTATGCTGTAGCAATACATTCGGCGACTGCACAACATAGCAGCACGATACAGGTGCAGTCGTACACAGCACATTCTCGCCATCGGCCATACCATGCTGAATACGCCGGTTCTCGTCCAATCCCCGAAGCTAAGCAGCATTGGGCTCGGTCAGTACTTGGAGGGAGACCACCTGGGAACACCGAGTGCTGATGGCACCGTTCTTTTTGCTTTTTTATTGCGTGCTTCTGTGACGTCTTGTTTTTTCTTTTTTTCATTTGCACAACGTGTGGGTGTTTGCATTTACTGTAACTTACGTTCAACTGGAGCCTGCTGGTAGAGCCAACGCCGAAGTGTAACACCAACAATATTCAGGCCACTACACGATATTGTACGCGGAAAGTTGACGGTGGTAAGCGGTATACGTAATGATGCAAAATTTAGTCGCCCAAGGCTCTAACCGCTTACTTATCACACCCGCATACAGCTCAATGACAACGCATCAATAAAGTGGCACCTTGTGGGCTGCAACGCGCGCAAAATGTGGCGCTCGCCCTCTTGTTTTTGTGAGCACTAGCACGCACGCATGCAGCGAACAACCACAAACGGAGTGATCAACGTACACGACGCGTGCGTGTATTGTTCACGGAAAGACTGCCGCGTACGTGCTGTATGCTGTAGCAATACATTCGGCGACTGCACAACATAGCAGCACGATACAGGTGCAGTCGTAAACAGCACATTCTCGCCATCGGCCATACCATGCTGAATACGCCGGTTCTCGTCCGATCCCCGAAGCTAACCCAGGTAGCACACAAAGTCTTGAAAACGTCGTATTAAGGGATTCAACGTCTGAAACGGATTTTTGACCAAAATCGACGCATCAAAGACGTTCCAAACAAGATAGCTTAAAAACGAGGGGTGAATACGTTTTGATAACGTTGGAAGCCAGACAGCTTAAAAACGAGGGGTGAATACGTTTTGCAAACGACTCAAAACGCCACCGCCACGCCACGGCGCGTCAGCCTCTTTAGCGGCTTCTACAATATTCAACAACCCATCAACGTGATCCAACCTTGCGCAAGGTGGCGATACCGTCGTCAAATCATGTGACCAAGGTGGCCACGTGATCCGTGATGCCGGGCAGCCGGGCGAGCCGGGGCATAGTCGCGTCGTCATGGCGTCGTCACGTCACCGCACTGGCATTGCGCTGTGGTGTGTTTGCGGCTGTTCTGAACGTGCTGCCGCTGCCCTTTGCTATGTAAGTGTTGCAGTGTTTTGCTGTCAAGAAAACAATATTCTGTGATCAGTTTGGGTTGTGCGATATGTTTGTGTGGTTTTAATTTGGAAATCAGTAGTGTTTTCAATTGTTATGTGATCAAGGCGGCCACGTTATTCCTGAAGCCGTGCATAGTTACGTTATCGCACTCGCATGACACTATGGTCTGTTTGCGACTGTTCTGAATGTGTTGCCGCTGCCCTTTGTCATGTAAGTGTTGCAGTGTTTGCTGTCAAGAAAACGACATTCTGTGATTAGTTTGGGTTGTGCGATCTGTTTGAGCCGGGCATAATAACGTTATCGCACTTGCATTGCGCTGTGGTATGATAACGGCTGTTCTGAATGTGCTGCCGCTGCCCTTTGTCATGTAAATGTTGCAGGGTTTTGCCGTCAAGAAAACGACGTTCTGTGATTAGTTTGGGTTGTGCGATCTGTTTGTGTAGTTTAATTTGGAAATCAGTAGTGTTTTCAATTGGAGGGCGCGGAGTGGAGGGCACTAATCAGCTCTTCAAGTTCATTGTCATGTTATGTGAGGCGCCTTTTCATTGACGCTGTAATTAAGGCGCTAAGGGCAGTATAAGGACGAAAGTTAGAGGGACGAAATCGTGCCTGTGTGTCCCTAGCGTCGGGGTCGGCCGCTATGCGTGATCCTAACAAGAAAGCATTTTGCAGAATGCCAAGAAAGGCGGCAAAATTTCTGTCTGTGCGCACCTTGCCGATCTCCGCAATAGAGTCATCATCGTGGTATTTTAGTCTCCCGTTTAGCAAGAGTGTTGCAGACAAGGGAACTGCTTCAAACAGGCTTTTTTTTAATGATTCACTACTAGTGCGGTATCCCAAAAGGTGAGGTCAAGTGCTCACCCTATTTTCTTCCCTCGCGCTACAGCGCACTGACAGAATTTTGCGTGCACCATACCGTGCTTTTATCGTTTGCGCTTCAGGTTCTCGATTGTGTTTTCGCCCCCTTTACCCACGTGATGGGTATTTCATGGTATTACCGTGTACCACATGTGCCCATATATTGTGTCCAATATATGAAACGGCCAAATTCGATTTTATTTGACGCCTCAAATGGTAGTAATGTATTGAGTCCCTTGTAGCTTTGTGCTTGTTATCAATTTTACTATTTGGCGAATGGATACAGCATGTACGCTGCATAACTCGCTTGTGCATACTGCATACGTGAGTCGAGTATGCCCTTGGTATAAAATAACTTGTATGCTTTAGGTAGTACGATTGTTTGCAGTTTGGGACATGTGTCGGAATGTACGCTGTGCGCCCTTCGCGCTTTACGGCGGCCTGCCGAGTTCGTGCGCGTGCCATGTGTGCGCATGGAGTTCGCGAAGCGCTCTCGCAGTTTTTTTTAATATATATATATACATGTGTTCTGTTCGCGCGCTTCGCACAACAGGGCATGTCGCAGTTCTTTGTCCTTGTGCAACACATTTTCCTAGCGTACGTCTGTGCATTATTTGGTACCGGTTTCACACGGGGCTCTTTTAGCCGCTATCCAGTCCGTTACAAATCGAATTTCTCGGTCGTGATGGCTCCTCTGCGCAAGCTACGAGAGTGAGCCAGTCGCATCGATAATTTCGATCCGGATCGGGCTTGATCGCGATCGAGAGTGGTCGTGTGACACCGGTTTTACCCATGGCTCCCACATAGGGAACACTTTAAGTTCAATGCTACTGAGTGAAGAGCAAGTGCATATATATGCCAGTGGTGGTATGTGGGCAAGTCTTTCTGGTGAAGCCAATACTTGTGCATTCAAAACATTTCAATTACCAGCGTAGTGCATCAATGTGTCTACTTCGACAAAATAGAGCACCAGTGCAGATATCTGAACATACCTGTCCAGGGCAGCAAGTGTGTCTAGTTTGAAACCACTACCAGCATGTGCGGCAGTTCTATTTCCAGCAGCGGGACTGCACAATAATCAGTAGGGTGCTCTCAAGCTGTTTATCTATGAAGCTCTGCCTGGACTGTGTACCAAATATTTTTGGACGTGAAAGTGGGGGTGAATTGGTAAACATCAGTGGAACTGTGCCTGGACTTTGTGGCAAATGTTTTTGGATGTGAAAGTGTGAGTGAACTGGCAAAGAATTTGCTCTGGGCTACATGTGTTAAACGTTTTTCTCATTCAGAGTGCTTTCTTTTTACTTTAGGAGACTGGAGATGTGCGCAAAGTGTGACATGTCAGTGTGCTAATTAATGTATTTGCTGGTTTGCAAATTATTCGTTGGAACTTTATTTTTGCCAGAGAGGTACAACTTTGCCTCTTGTAAAGGGCTTTTTAGATAAAACACTTACTATTTATTATGACCATTGCTTCCTTTGTTACACAAATGCAGCTTCCAGTGCATTCCAGTTTATTTCCATGTTTATGTAAGTTTCTAATATGAGGCTTGCATATTCATTTCTCACGTTCTGTAGTGGCAAGATGCAGCATTACTGTCTCATCGTTCGCTGTACTACAGTAGTGTTCACTTGTTACACTGAATCCCCCGTTTAAGTATTCTGTACTAATTTCACTTTATTGCTTCTTTGTTGTATGGTTATTTTTTCTCGCCATTACCTTCTTTGATATATCCTAAAGGCAATATTTCCAATTTTGCATTGTTCCCATTTTTTTTATTTCTGTCACAGGATTGTTTTATGATGGTATGCGGTGGTATTTCTTTTTGTGCTCTTTTCAAGCTTTTAGATGATTGGTAACATTGCTTGGAGGCAGTTACCATCCAATTCATACTCTTGCATTTTTCAGTCTACTTAATTCTTCCATTCGCTCAGATGTCACTTCTGCATAACTCTAGTCCTTCTAATAGCACGCGCACTTTACTATGATAAATTAGACACTTTAGTACACTCTAGGTTTTTCTGTTCATTTTTGTATGTGTACTTGGAATTTTGTTTATGTGCTAGTGAATGTTCACTTTCGAGTTCATTACGAATCCTTTCTGCGACTTTTGTCATTGTTGATGTACTTTTATTCCTATTTGCATTTCTCACACAGTTTGTTCGAACCTTGCATAAGCATTACATTTTAATAAAGTGTTCTTGCTTTGTCACAATGTTCTCATTTCATGCACTCTTGGCATGAAGGGCTTGGTCTGGCCACCTGCCAAGACGTGGCCATTTGTTCTTTGCAGGATGTCATTCCCATTGTGGTTGTAAGCATCGTAGCTTACTAAAGGCGGTATTAAGGATTTATTATTCCTAACAGGCTCATTTTCGTGCGACTTGGTAGACGATGCGCCGGCCATGCGGGGAACAGTGCTTGGCACCGTGCCATGGCTCTTACAGTCAACACCGACGCTTCTACTCACCTGGGGCGCGATTGGAGATCGTTGTTCGAAACGCCCGATCAGTTTCACCTCACGCGATTGGCCTAGGCCGTGCCAACGGGTGCGGCTGACGACGTCTGCGCGGCATAGGCCAGTCGCGTGAGGCGAAACTAAACGCGTGTTTTGAACAACGATGTCTCATCGCGCCCGTCACCCGCGAAAATTAGCTTCAGATGATCGTAAACCTTTCAAGACCGCTTCTAGACCAGCTTTTTGATAACGTCCTAAAAACGTTTAGAAATTGGTTACGAATAGTTTTGGCAAAGGGATTACTTGTGTCTTTCCCAATCCTATTTCTAGACCAGCTTTTCGAATACGTCTTGCAGACCTGTTCTAGACCGTCTCAAGAAAGTAATTAAGCCGGACATTAGCAGAGATATACGACGTTTTCCCGCCGAAGTTCTCTCATTCGTGTCTTCTTTAACCCGTTTTTATCGTCTTGGATAAACGCTACGAAAACGTTACGTATCTCTTTTGTGCTACCTGGGAAGCAGCATTGGGCTCGGTCAGTACTTGGGAGGGAGACCACCTGGGAACACCGAGTGCTGATGGGACCGTTCTTTTTGCTTTTTTATTGCGTGCTTCTGTGACGTCTTGTTTTTTCTTTTTTTCATTTGCACAACGTGTGGATGTTTGCATTTACTGTAACTTACGTTCAACTGGAGCCTGCTGGTAGAGCCAACGCCGAAGTGTAACACCAACAATATTCAGGCCACTACACGATATTGTACGCGGAATGATGACGGTGGTAAGCGGTATACGTAATGATGCAAAATTTAGTCGCACAAGGTTCTAACCGCTTACTTATCACTCCCGCATACAGCTCAATGACAACGCATCAATAAAGTGGCACATTGTGGGCTGCAACGCGCGCAAAATGTGGCGCTCGCCCTCTTGTTTTTGTGAGCACTAGCACGCACGCATGCAGCGAACAACCACAAACGGAGTGATCAACGTACACGACGCGTGCGTGTATTGTTCACGGAAAGACTGCCGCGTACGGGCTGTATGCTGTAGCAATACATTCGGCGACTGCACAACATAGCAGCACGATACAGGTGCAGTCGTAAACAGCACATTCTGGCCATCGGCCATGCCATGCTGAATACGCCGGTTCTCGTCCGATCCCTGAAGCTAAGCAGCATTGGGCTCGGTCAGTACTTGGAAGGGAGACCACCTGGGGACACCGAGTGCTGATGGCACCGTTCTTTTTGCTTTTTTATTGCGTGCTTCTGTGACGTCTTGTTTTTTTTTTTCATTTGCACAACGTGTGGGTGGTTGCATTTAGTGTAACTTACGTTCAACTGGAGCCTGCTGGTAGAGCCAATGCCGAAGTAATAATAATAATAATACTTGGGGTTTTACGTGCCAAAACGACTTTCTGATTATGAGGCACGCCGTAGTGGAGGACTCCGGAAATTTTGGCCACCTGGGGTTCTTTAACGTGCACCTAAATCTAAGCACACGGGTGTTTTCGCATTTCGCCCCCATCGAAATGCGGCCGCCGTGGCCGGGATTCGATCCCGCGACCTCGTGCTCCGCAGTCCAAGCCAATGCCGAAGTGTAACACCAACAATATTCAGGCCACTACACGATATTGTACGCGGAATGATGACGGTGGTAAGCGGTATACGTAATGATGCAAAATTTAGTCGCACAAGCTTCTAACCGCTTACTTATCACACCCGCATACAGCTCAATGACAACGCATCAATAAAGTGGCACCTTGTGGGCTGCAACGCGCGCAAAATGTGGCGCTCGCCCTCTTGTTTTTGTGAGGACTAGCACGCACGCATGCAGCGAACAACCACAAACGGAGTGATCAACGTACACGACGCGTGCGTGTATTGTTCACGGAAAGACTGCCGCGTACGTGCTGTATGCTGTAGCAATACATTGGGCGACTGCACAACATAGCAGCACGATACAGGTGCAGTCGTAAACAGCACATTCTCGCCATCGGCCATACCATGCTGAATACGCCGGTTCTCGTCCGATCCCCGAAGCTAAGCAGCATTGGGCTCGGTCAGTACTTGGGAGGGAGACCACCTGGGAACACCGAGTGCTGATGGCACCGTTCTTTTTGCTTTTTTATTGCGTGCTTCTGTGACGTCTTGTTTTTTTTTTTTGATTTGCACAACGTGTGGCTGGTTGCATTTACTGCAACTTACGTTCAACTGGAGCCTGCTGGTAGAGCCAACGCCGAAGTGTAACACCAACAATATTCAGGCCACTACACGATATTGTACGCGGAATGATGACGGTGGTAAGCGGTATACGTAATGATGCAAAATTTAGTCGCACAAGCTTCTAACCGCTTACTTATCACACCCGCATACAGCTCAATGACAACGCATCAATAAAGTGGCACCTTGTGGGCTGCAACGCGCGCAAAATGTGGCGCTCGCCCTCTTTGTTTTTGTGAGCACTAGCACGCACGCATGCAGCGAACAACCACAAACGGAGTGATCAACGTACACGACGCGTGCGTGTATTGTTCACGGAAAGACTGCCGCGTACGTGCTGTATGCTGTAGCAATACATTGGGCGACTGCACAACATAGCAGCACGATACAGGTGCAGTCGTAAACAGCACATTCTCGCCATCGGCCATACCATGCTGAATACGCCGGTTCTCGTCCGATCCCCGAAGCTAAACAGCATTGGGCTCGGTCAGTACTTGGGAGGGAGACCACCTGGGAACACCGAGTGCTGATGGCACCGTTCTTTTTGCTTTTTTATTGCGTGCTTCTGTGACGTCTTGTTTTTTTTTTCATTTGCACAACGTGTGGGTGGTTGCATTTACTGTAACTTACGTTCAACTGGAGCCTGCTGGTAGAGCCAACGCCGAAGTGTAACACCAACAATATTCAGGCCACTACACGATATTGTACGCGGAATGATGACGGTGGTAAGCGGTATACGTAATGATGCAAAATTTAGTCGCACAAGCTTCTAACCGCTTACTTATCACAGCCGCATACAGCTCAATGACAACGCATCAATAAAGTGGCACCTTGTGGGCTGCAACGCGCGCAAAATGTGGCGCTCGCCCTCTTGTTCTTGTGAGCACTAGCACGCACGCATGCAGCGAACAACCACAAACGGAGTGATCAACGTACACGACGCGTGCGTGTATTGTTCACGGAAAGACTGCCGCGTACGTGCTGTATGCTGTAGCAATACATTGGGCGACTGCACAACATAGCAGCACGATACAGGTGCAGTCGTAAACAGCACATTCTCGCCATCGGCCATACCATGTTGAATACGCCGGTTGTCGTCCGATCCCCGAAGCTAAGGAGCATTGGGCTCGGTCAGTACTTGGGAGGGAGACCACCTGGGAACACCGAGTGCTGATGGCACCGTTCTTTTTGCTTTTTTATTGCGTGCTTCTGTGACGTCTTGTTTTTTTTTTCATTTGCACAACGTGTGGGTGGTTGCATTTACTGTAACTTACGTTCAACTGGAGCCTGCTGGTAGAGCCAACGCCGAAGTGTAACACCAACAATATTCAGGCCACTACACAATATTGTACGCGGAATGATGACGGTGGTAAGCGGTATACTTAATGATGCAAAATTTAGTCGCACAAGCTTCTAACCGCTTACTTATCACACCCGCATACAGCTCAATGACAACGCATCAATAAAGTGGCACCTTGTGGGCTGCAACGCGCGCAAAATGTGGCGCTCGCTCTCTTGTTTTTGTGAGCACTAGCACGCACGCATGCAGCGAACAACCACAAACGGAGTGATCAACGTACACGATGCATGCGTGTATTGTTCACGGAAAGACTGCCGCGTACGTGCTGTATGCTGTAGCAATACATTCGGCGACTGCACAACATAGCAGTACGATACAGGTGCAGTCGCAAACAGCACATTCTCGCCATCGGCCATACCATGCTGAATACGCCGGTTCTCGTCCGATCCCCGAAGCTAAGCAGCATTGGGCTCGGTCAGTACTTGGGAGGGAGACCACCTGGGAACACCGAGTGCTGATGGCACCGTTCTTTTTTATTGCGTGCTTCTGTGACGTCTTGTTTTTTTTTTTCATTTGCACAACGTGTGGGTGGTTGCATTTACTGTAACTTACGTTCAACTGGAGCCTGCTGGTAGAGCCAACGCCGAAGTGTAACACCAACAATATTCAGGCCACTACACGATATTGTACGCGGAATGATGACGGTGGTAAGCGGTATACGTAATGATGCAAAATTTAGTCGCACAAGCTTCTAACCGCTTACTTATCACACCCGCATACAGCTCAATGACAACACATCAATAAAGTGGCACCTTGTGGGCTGCAACGCGCGCAAAATGTGGCGCTCGCCCTCTTGTTTTTGTGAGCACTAGCACGCACGCATGCAGCGAACAACCACAAACGGAGTGATCAACGTACACGACGCGTGCGTGTATTGTTCACGGAAAGACTGCCGCGTACGTGCTGTATGCTGTAGGAATACATTCGGCGACTGCACAACATAGCAGCACGGTACAGGTGCAGTCGTAAACAGCACATTCTCGCCATCGGCCATACCATGCTGAATACGCTGGTTCTCGTCCGATCCCCGAAGCTAAGCAGCATTGGGCTCGGTCAGTACTTGGGAGGGAGACCACCTGGGAACACCGAGTGCTGATGGGACCGTTCTTTTTGCTTTTTTATTGCGTGCTTCTGTGACGTCTTGTTTTTTTTTCATTTGCACAACGTGTGGGTGGTTGCATTTACTGTAACTTACGTTCAACTGGAGCCTGCTGGTAGAGCCAACGCCGAAGTGTACCCTTATGAAAATATGAAATGAGTTTCACATGAAAGTCTGATGAGTTTTGACATCACAGCCATTAGACTTTCTGATGACTTTCTTTGGAATTTTCTGATGTATTCCTAATGTCATTCTAAAACATATTGGCCCCCGTCTTTCTGTAGAATTCTTGACGAGTGTTTTTCTTGTGAGCATGAAATGTCTTCCTAATGTGCGCTACAAAGCAGTTTTCTTGTGACTTTCTCATGTCTTCCTAATGAATCTCTAATGAGCTTCTACATTAGACTGCTGGTGCTCATAGCACTCCTATAACAAAATTGGCCACCACGTGTGGTAATATTTTCTCATGTGTCCCAATGGCAGTCAGGCCTTATTTAAACATGTTACCAGTGCGTGACTGTCTTTGGTGCTTGATATATGCAGCCTGTATGCATGTATGTATGTCCAGCGAAGATGCAGCACTTTTGACATGTACATGGGCCCTACATATGCTGCATGTTAGACATTACTCAACGAAAGAAATTTAATAAAAACATTTATTGGGCATATCAATGCTTTCTTAAAAGCAGAAGGAGGTTAAATGAAAGGAAAACACAGTATCAGTCTGGTTACGGATGTGATATTTTCCTTTCATTTAATCTCGCTACTTATCGTTGAGGAGAGGCTGTTCTTGAGGTGGAGTGTTGTCACCTTGAAGTAAGTGCACATGTACCTGCATGGTAGAAAGGTCAGAAAATTAACAAAACTTTGCAATGAGCCACAGAAATACACGCTGTATCACTTGCTGCAGAACGATCTGGAGATGTTATAGCTAGTTCTGGGAAAAAATTATGTGGTGTCGGTTCACACAAAGTTGTTGAGGAACACTGTGTGGCCTTTGGGTGCAGCAGTAACTACAGTACGCAGAAATTGCTCTTGGCTGTACAAATGTGCAACGTGGATCAACTGCGGCGTGTGTACATGTCGTGAACTACTTCAGCTATATCGGTTTCCACTTGACAAAGGGCAGGAGTGTCTGTGGATTGCTAGCGTGAATGAGAAAATCTCACTAATTACTTGGCATGGAAATGAGCGTAGGAGTGTTTGTGTAAGGGCAACCCAATGCATCCCAGAGACATCCAAGTGCCAGTCGTTGTAGAACATTTGCATCAGCTACGGGCACAGTTCTCATACATTCCAAGCCTACTATGTCATGCCTGTGTTGGCCTCCTGAATGATGACATATATCCCATTCAAGAAATACACCACACCATGTCTGGGGTTTTTTATTGTTTACACCCGAGCGCTCCTTTCAGAGTAAGGGCACAAGTTGAAAAACAAATGCGTAGAAGCATGATAAACAAGCTTGCATAAAAATAATTTAATAAATAAGCATGGTGGTTGCTATCCCACATCATTAGAGAGTATTCCTTATTGTCATGCAATCATAATGAGCGTTGACTGACACGCATCCCCTTTTTCGATGTGGTATTCCTCACTGATTTTGTTGTATCAATCGGTTGCCATAGGCGAACGAAACAGATAAACAATCTAAATCCAGTGCACAGCTTGTCGTGTCAATGCATGGTCAAATGGGATGAGCCCACTGGTCCTTTGAGTGAATTATGGTGCTCTCCTAGGCGCATGCTGAGGCACCGGCTAGTCAGTGTGCCCGATGTACATTGGACCAAATATGCACGTGATCAAAAGTATAGCCTACATTACCCCTGGCAGATACGAGACAAATTTTGGGTATCTTTAAGCAAGCCTCCAATGCCTGGGTGCCTTTGTCAATTCACTTGTGGTCTGCAATGCACATATATTTCCAGCAAAAATAAATTAGGCAGCATATGCACAACAGTCATGTTGTATGGTCTCCCTTCTCTCGCTGCGCAAATTTCGTCCTGAAAAGTTACATGAACTGATTGAACTGAAAATTGAATCGAGAAAGGCAAGGAGGCAAGCGAGGCTTGCTTGGTTAAAGGTAGCACCAAATTTGTCCAGTACATGTCAGAGGCACTGTACTGTATTCCTTTCACATGTGGTCAAACATACATAGCGCAGACTGGCTGGTGCCTAAATATGTACCTATGAGATCACCATATTTCACTCAAAAGACCAGTATGCTCGTCTGACTTGGCCACACATATCCGCAATGGGGCTTCAGGCCGGATTAGGATTGTTTATCTGTTTTCACCCGTGGCTGAAAATTGGCAAGAGAAATCAGTCAGGCACACCACATAAATAACAATAAGTGTGAGCCGGCCCCCCTTATCAATGCATGAAGAAAGGCATCCTTTGTAGATTACAAGGACTAGAAATTAGTCTGGGCCTATTTACTTCTTTTTATGCAAACACCGTTTATCATGATTTTATGCCTTTGTATTACAACTTCTGCCACCCCTCTCAAATTAACTGGTGCACAACACAAGCGCACATCCAGTGCTATTTTCGTTAATCCTTCCATCAACTTAAACAGTCAGTTGTTAGTCAAGGTCATGTTCCATGGTCTCCCTTTCCTCGCTGCGTAAATTTTGCCCTGAATAGTTACATGAACTGATTGGCAAATTCAAATGAACACTACAAGTTTTTCCGAGTGGACACAGCTGGTTCTCAGAAATGCACAAAAACAGTGATGGGTATCTGTTGGCATCCTGTAGTGTGTGCAAACTAGCTGTGACATTGCTGCAGTACACACTCACAAATGCTACAATGCCTACAAGCATGAATAGGGGCAGCTTGCAAAGAAAAGAATACGAAGAAAGTGAGAGAAAAAATAGAAAGCTTACCAGAAAACACCTCACTACTTAAGTAACTGCAGCACAATGAATACTGGCCTTCCTATTTCATTTCAAGAAATTCGAGTTCATCAAATGTGTATTTGCCAGTGACAGTTATTCTGAGAACAAGACAGACATAATTGTAAATATTAACGTTAAACAATGGTATGCACAATGCGTGCTTAGACCTGTGACATATATGGCAGACTACACTTCGAATTCTTACATGGACAAAAACAGCACATGTGTGTATCATAAGCAGAAAGGAAAACAGGGAAATATATGCTACAGCATAGGAAACAGTTCCAAACAAGTAAAACCAAAATAAAAAAGAAACATACTGTGTAATAGGCAAAAATAAAATGGACTTGCAGCCAAGCAATTGATGCGAGAAAAATACTAAACATTAGGACATGCGAGGTGTAGTTTTAACAGAACAAGATAACGTGTGCATAATGTTACAAACACAAATAAGCAGCAAGTGGAATAAAGTTGCATAAATATTTAGCCTATTTAGCAAGATGCATTAAGTAATATGTTGATACACTTATCCACTAATGATACCGAGATCCTACTTTTGTGAACACGTACACTTAAAGCTTACCTGACATGTCCATCCAGATTGCACGCCGTGCTGCTGCAGCCATGGCCACGGGTTATGTGGACACTGTTGTGGGTCACGGCTTCACCACTACAAAGAGAATTCTGTGTTAACTTATAGCTGTGGCACAATAAGACTATCACATCGTGAACACATGCAAGGAGCATGTAAAAACAGTCACGAATACAATGCCTGCACTGGTGCAGGGTGGCAACAGAGCACAAAGTCGAAGTCACTGATGAATGTCACGATAACAGGGACCCCTTCAACAAGGCAAAATTTCACACGCAGCAGCAGCAGCGCATTACATGAATGTTTGTTTACATAACGATTCTAGAGTTTCTTTCGTGACTTTAAGTAGCTATCCCTTGTAATGTTTAGTTACGTCAAAATTATGGCAACACCCCTTCAAAAGAAACCTGTACCAGTAGCACGCTGTGATTGCTTACATTTTTTCCCCTAATACTGCTCGTAAATCGAAAACCTTGTAAGCAGAGATTACCTACAACGTCGAATCATTTATAAGCGAGGAAACGTCATTGCAGTAAGAATCGGTCAAGAGGCAGATGAGTCGTTATCATGCGACTTCAGCAGAAAAGCGGGAGCTCACCCACAAGCGCGCATGATGAACACGATTATTTCCGAACGTAATCTTTCTCACCAGAAGAAAACGCTTATCAAGATTTTCAATTCCGCATTATGGCAATAAATTCTCGCAACTAAACTCTGACACCCAGCAAGCATCGGCATAGGTTTCACAGCTGTCGTGGGAGTTCTCTTTCCTACGTTCGCAAGGCACCCTATGCCCACACGAGAAGCACGCACAACACGTGTGTAGGTAGCAAGCACGGATACTCACCCTTTGAATGGCACGACGCGGTCGAAAAGTGCCCTCCAAGTTGCCGGTGCTTCGATGTTACTCCTAGCAGACATGCGGTTGCATAGTGGACCAGCAGTGGCACGCTAACAATACGCATTATTTCTTCGCGACGTCCACCCAACTTTCTACGACAACCAGAGACAAAGCGAACGCACTCCACGGCATGAACATCGTTCGTCCACATTTGGCTGGCGCGCCACGCACACGGCGAGTTTGCAGCGAGACACAAGCTGTCTGTGGCACTTATGCGCACGCGAACTAAGTCCCATTTCGTTACAGCAAACACAAAAACACACGATCAAACAAGCACATCGTTGCAGTTCGGCGTGCGTCTAATTGTCGTACAAAAATCCCTCACGTGACCTGATCCTAGGCGCCTAGGGACAGGATCGTTTAGGGACTTTTGAGAAGGCATGATGGTTGCGCCGAGCGACGCCGTGGCGTGTTCGTTCTCGGCGTGATCGTTCACCGGCTCGCGCGGACCGCGCGTTGTTCAACGTTGCTTATGTGATTGTGCTTGCGTTGCTTGTGTGTTGGTTGTACGTACTTAGCGGGAAAGCCGCGAGTAGTGGTGATGCGACAGTGCGGCTTTCGCCATCTGTGCTTTCGCCTAGGTGAGCTCTGGCAGTACAGAATCTGCGTTGTGTGACCCGTGCTTCCTTGACAATTGAAATGTCGAAGTGGCCTAGCGCCTCGGCAGCGAAGTTCTGCGAACCGCGATGCCGTGGCGTGCGTTGAATCTCCGGCCCACGCCGACCGCTGGTCGTGTGTCTCCGCAGTGGGATCAGTACTTGTTGGCTAAAAGTCGCGCAGTAGTAGTGGTGTGGCATGTCGGCTTTAAGTCTCGGTGAACTCTGGTGGTGTGAGATCCGTATTTCTGAAGAATTCATTGGTGCTGACGATTGAAATATTCAAGTGGCGTAGCGCCACGGCAATGCAATTTGCGAACCGGCGCTGTGCAGCAGCGTCGTCGTGTTCGCCCCTTTTCGGCAGCGTCATGACATCGCACATGCACTTTAACTTGACGGGACTCGTAGGCGGAGGTATTGCACGTGTTTTTCGCCACGACTTACGTAAGTAATATAATGCATAAGGTGGTGTTTGCTCACAACTGTTCTCGCGTCCTTGAAATAGGGCAACGCATGTTTTCAATCGTGTTCAGCGCTAGTGCACTATCCGTCACTTCATGTGATTTACTTTTATCGTGGGCTTTACGACAATTATCGCGTAGTGCTGTGAACATAACGGAGCTTTAGTGGTGTCACATGATCTGCCAGAATTCCACGAAATGCAGAGTAGATGTTTAATATTATTCGTACTAAGGGCGCGATAAGCACAGTGAGGTGGAGCCTAATACTGTGCCCTGTAATCTTCAGCTGCATTTGTGCCCGTTTTTCGCGCTCTTAGTTTTAGCAACGGGACGCAGGGTTCGGTGCAAAGTTGGGACGAATGAATGTGTATATACGTCTGCAATAACTTCACCGCAACACATTTGTTACCTTGAACATACTGCCCCGCCCGCTTTACTATAATCTCAGGTGCTCTCGAACTCTCTATTTGCCGGTATTTTTATTTTCACGTGCTGAATGGTCCTACCGCAATACATATATATAGTGAGGTGAAGCTGATTAATGTTGCCAAGTGCTTTGACAGTGTCAGATCTAACAGTTATAGAATGACATGGCCAATACAACAGCTCATACCTTCACTTTAACAATTCTATTAGGACTGTCAAACTAATCTTACAGCACAGAAAAGCAACGTAAACACCCCAAGAGTTGATTAGCAAGTAATACTGGAGAGTTCAAGTCTAGTGACCAAGGGTGTGATGAAGTGCTTTAAACATTCAACCAACACACCTTAAGTGCTTAAAAATTTCTAGCATATTGATGCAGGCTGATCAGACTTACTTTGATATTGGTTGTTTTACAATGAAAATAATAGTACTGCATAAGAGGACGCAAGCGACTCGTGTGCTGCTTGGTTATGCAAACCACATGGGTGCCAGAAATACCCAAACATGGTGCTTGTTTACACACGCTGCTTGCGTCCACTAATCTAACGCTCTCTAATGTCAGCAGTATAAAGAGAGGCTGTAAAAATATGGATTTGAATTTCACAACTCCAATTTTGTTTCTTCTGTACTTGTACAACCTATGGTTTTGTGACAGCATCTGCCTAGCTCATTGCCACATTTTGCGACAAAAGCAGTGATGATTCAATCAGAGTTGCCTGTCCTAATATTACTCCAATAATTCTTTAAACAGTTCATTTTTTAAGCACAAAGCATGTCATGCCCAACTAGAAAATTAACCATGCAATAATCTACTAGAAGTGGCTAAAAAATCAGCAGTCTTCTGAAGTCAGCTTGATTTGCAGCTGCTAAAATTGGCTATTATTGAATTAGGGCAAGGAAGAAACGGCTTGAATAAACATATGTCTCATCAGAAAGTTGCGGTGGTGTGCTGCAGGCTAAAAGCCGTTTTGGCATTGGTCTACCTCTGTCCCAAAACCAGGCACCACAGCCAAGGCGACTTCACTTGGCTTTGACAGCTTCAAATTCGCTTTCACAAGCACGTAATACTCAGTCGAGGTGAGCTCAATGCACATCACCCGCACTGGGGATGCAAAGACATACGGCCAAGAGGATGCCACCTTGACGAAGCAGACACCACAGAGTGCACATGGCAAAGATGGAGTCATTTTTCAGATGTTGAGGAATCTTGCCGAAACAAGGAAGCAAGCACTATTGCTTGTAATCAATGAAATCTGGAATATTGGAATTCCCCACAGAGTGAAAACACTTGGTCATGATGCCACTACCGAAACCAGGCAAGAAACCTGACACCATAGACAACCTTTGATCAGTCTTACTCACATTGACAGTGTGCATATTGACTGAAGGAATGTGCCTCGCGAGGCTGAACCAGCATCTGGGAAAGACAATAGCCTCTTTCTGCATCAAACCATCGTCAATGCCAGCCGCTTTGGAGGAAAGATGTATGGGTTCTTAGTCACAGTCCAACCAAGAAGGATGTTGAGCACAGTCTGCAATGAGGAGGTACTGGTGGCCTTTTGTGAAGCCTGCCCAGTCATTAGTGGTGTGAAAGCCTCTAATGCAACCATATGTTTGAATATGAAGTTATAGTAAACAGCCAAAGACTTTTACCAACTGCACAGGTGGAAATGCAGGTAAAACCCGGACCAGCACACTTGGTTGCAGGAGTGATTCGCTGATGAGGTAAGAAGGTGACTTAACAGTTGGTGATAAGGTACACCGAATGCAGGTATGCGCAATGTGTATACATACTGTTAGGCTGAAACAAATTAATTTTCTCCAAAGCAATATCAAAAGCTCAATTTTGTTTAGGATGCCACTCATGTGCTTTAGGTAAGTGTGGACATCATCATCATCAGTCTGGTTACACCCACTGCAGCGCAAAGGCCTCTCTCATACTTCTCAAACTACCCCGGTCATGTACTAATTGTGGCCATGTTGTCCCTGCAAATTTCTTAACCTCATCCGCCCACCCAACTTTCTGCCGCCCTCTGCTACGCTTCCCTTCCTAGCAGTGTGGACAGGGTTATATACAGCGGCATAGGCAAATGATACAACTAGATACAGCTGTTATGCGTAATCTTTTTTTCTGGACTAAATTCTTGCTCCTTGAACTCAATCGAGATCATTAACTGTAGCACCAAAGTATTGGAACACTACCAGAACAAAGGCATGTAGCGTGCACATGTCAATTCTTCTTATGCCAGTCTTCTTTTTTACACCAATAGCTGCTATGGGCCAACTCCCCTGGTTCTGATGTCTACTGGTGTCACTATAATTCCCAAATTTATTGCTAGAATATTGCAGATAAAGTTCTCATTGTAATTCATTCAAACATATGATCAAAAGATTGGCAGTCCACAATTCTACATTTCAGCCACTCTGCTGAAGGTACAGTCGTGGCGAATACCGATCCTGGAGAGTGCGATCTAGCCAACAGGTGCCATGATTGGCTAACACCTGTTCAATGTCTGCGTGCTGTATATAGAGCTGGCGTCCACGCCTTAAAATTCTTACTCATCACTTTCCCCACTTGTGAAGGCAGTACTATGTTAATTTTTCTTCTTACATGTAATGACAGTGATTGGGTGCATCTGCTTTATTAATCTTCTAGTGCTTGGCTTCTCAGATTTGCTGGATGGGGCTGGTTAATGGGGCAGAGCGCGAGACCTAGCAATGGGTAGCTCAAATATAGCTTTGAGAAAACCAAATTAATTCAGCAGTAAGAAGCTAAAGGGTTGTTTTTCTGGAGACCAGAGACCAAGTCTGGATGTGAAAAAGGAGGAAGAAAACTAGTCTTTCCACTTCAACACTGGGAGGCACAACTCCCACTTATTTTACTTCTTTAAAGGAGATTACTGACTTGCACTGGCAAGTGTTCACTTTAACAAACACTGAATGAAGCAAGCTTCCTGTGCATATTTCACCATTTATTGCATCACTTTCACAGTATGAGTGGAACTCCAATTTTCGTTATGCCACAACTTGCCCAATCTTGTGTTTTGCAGTAGGATTTTAGCAGTGCTATTAAGGCACTTACATATTCGTGAATAGTAGTAGAGAAAGAAAGTAAGAAAACAGTGGCTCTTCGTGCATCGACTATGGATGCACCTGGTGCTCTCATGTCCATTTTTTCCGCTATCTGCTAAACCGTTCTAAACAAGAAAAGCTCATACACAATTATTTTGCAGAGTCAGACAACTAAACCAGTATCCTTGGTAATCAAGGTTTATATATTTGGTGACATTTTCTGTGGCCCTGCTATTGGGCTTTCTTTTCATCCTTTTCCGCTGTGCAGATTCATTAAGAAGTGACAAGACAGTTTGACAATTTTAATCATTGAAAGACTTAGCGAAACCTTTTTTGGGTTGTTTTTCTTTGCTTTCAGACTCTGCACATTGCCTTTAAGGCATGTTTTAAGTGTTTCTTTTTTTTATGGAGAGGGCATGTTAACATCTTTTACACCATGTCAATTATGTGGTGCCATAGTGCATTCTTGGATGGAGTCTTGCCCTTTCATTCAGTAAAATATAATGTTTTTTGTGTCATAGGCCGTTTTACATTTGAGTATGAGTGCAGCATTTCGCTAAGTTTTGCCTCTGTCACCCAAGCTTGCTACCCACTGTTGTTGACATGTGACTTTTGTTCAATAAAAGGAAGTCTGTCACTTATCCTGTGCACTGGTTGTCTTTTTGAATTACGATTTGTTGCCTATATTAGTTCTTTTGTTGTATCTCAGATTAGGAATGGCTATCAAAGTTGACATCATTTAATCATATTGCACACAATGTGGATGATATGTACTTTGAATATATGGCCATCATAAATAGAAGTTAATTCAAGAATAGTGCTTTTGCATGGTGGGGCAGCCATGAATTGTAGCTATAAGTTACCAGCACTGCAAGTAGCACTGTTTGTGCAGAATATAGTTCAACTCTACTACTTTCAAACATCATTGTTTTTATCTGCATTTGTATAGCTCCAGTTCCTGTGAACAACACGCATCTGGCGGAAGAGTGGCTTGCACCTGCAGTGGGGCCCAATGAATAGCCAAATTTCTGCCCGTTTTCATGTTATTAGCATATTAGTTGAGGCAGTCGTTCTTATAGTAAACTGTTTGCGCAGTGTAGAAGCCACTGCGGGTGTCAGGATCTTGTACACATCTTCAGCTTTGCAGGGGACACAGCATCTGGCACATAGTTTGTCACAGGCCATGTTTTTGGGGCAAGTTGTGTTTACTCACTTGCAAAGAGAGAACCAAGCTTGTTGGATATGAATTAAACCACCTGTACACTCGGTGGCCTTCTTCATTTTGTGTGACATATATGGTTATAGCTACCCTTGCTTTATGCACTTCTTGTCCGGCAGCAGTTTTGCTTTTGAAACACTCAGGATAGGTTTCAGCAAGCTGGACAGGAATAGCACTGAAAAACCAGCAGATGTTAATTGTTGCACTTGTCATGCGAAGCTTCCTACAGTATGATGAGGACGGAAATTAATGAAGTTGTTCCTCAAGGCCTTCTAGCTTGTCATGAGTTTGGAGCAACATGATGTATAGCACTTTTCTGATCGCATACTATAGGTTCAGCAGGTGTGGCCATGGTTGAAGTGCAGTGCAAGGTCAAGAAAACAGATATCTATGAGCAGCACACTGGTAAAGGAGACGCTGGGAAAACTAGTGGGAAGCCTATTGAACATCTAATTGACCAAGTTGCTGGCTTCATCAGGCAAACTGTGATAAAGAGAAGGAAGTCATCAACATATCAGAAGGTTTTTGCGTATAGACACTGCTAAGGTTCTCAGGCACGTCTCTTCTAACACGCCAACAAATCTTAGTGCGCAGGCTATGCATGACCAACTACATATGCCTTCTGTTTGGACAAAGAACTGCTCATTGTAACTGATGAAGATGGAGTGGACAAAAAAAAACGGCAGCTCCACTAATCTGGTTTCACTGGTATTAGCAGTGCTTTGTAAGTATGCATCGCCATACTCCCCCCTGCCTTCTTGGTTGACATCAGCAAGAACCGGCTTGAGGCAAGGGGTAATAGACATCTTTACAAGCTAAAAATGCATGCATGCATGGAGAGCACGTGTCCAAAAAGTAGGCACTTCACAGGGGCATTGGAGAAAAAACAGATTATTGACAGTGGCCAAAGGCAAGCTTATGTGCTACTAAACACCCAACACTGTTGCCATGTGACACCTCTGAAACAATCCTTCTGAAAGAAGAAATCATCCTTGTGCATCCATAAAGAGGGTGGATAGGCAAAGCCCCTTCAGCAACGCGGCCAGCTTCAAAAGGCCCACTTGGCACATCCTGAATGCTTCCTTCTTAGACTTTGCTGGGTGCAAGCATTCTACTGTCCAAAAGTTGTCATTGAGAGCACTGTTGGTTTGGTGGCAATACAGTTCAGAAGCGATTGCAAGAAACCTTTCTTCCGAGTTGGTCTGGAGGCTCATGGTGCTCACAAAGCGACACCATGAGACAAGCAAGGTGACCGGATGCCTCCAAGCCCTTGTTCGTGTATCACACTGTTCTGTTAGTAACAACCATCAGATCTGAAACCAACAAGCTCAAGTTCAGCACTCGTGTGGTTACTGTGGAGGATCCATAATAGAAAGCACAAAACAGAAAACTGAAGGGAAAGGATAAGGCACCACTTAACACCTAGTATTGCTGCAGCCCACCCCCTTTTATTTTGTCTGGTCATGCTACATTTTTTTCTATATATAGGCATGAACTTATCCTGTGCACAGCTTATTGCAGAGAGCATAGGTGATGTTCCCAATCGGTGTCCGATTTTTATATACACTATATGCTGGCTCCAAGAGGCTCGAAACACTGCAATGGAAGCTTCTAATAGAAAAGGTGCCTGGAAGAAAAAAAAGCTGTGCTGCAACCATCTTGGCAACATCTTGTCCCCTTAATAAAAATTGTGCTTCCGTATAAACTTCAGCCCTCCAGTTTAGAGTAAAGTACCAGTGCACTTATGCAAAACGAATCAATTCTCAAAGAGCATGTGCAGTCCAGCCAGAAGCATAGGTATGAATCCGCATTGTGCTCCTGCATTGAAGGTGAATACTGCGTTACAAAATGACGAATGTGCCTTAGTAAGCTTCCCTGCAATATGAATTTGTAATGTACAAAGAATTGTCAATTAAGCTTACCAAGAGCACAGATGCACTTGCAAATTATATCACAATTGAAAATAATGAGCAAACCTATGTGCCCTTTCCACTATTAGTATGCTTTACTGCACAATGCTTATTTCCACCTCTGTATTGCGGTGTAGCAAGCTACGAAAGAAACGTTGCATAATTGAGCTTTTTAAGATTAACTTTTTTGCAATACACCTATGTTCTGCGGTGAAGCCTAAGCAATGTACTGCGTTGAAGCATACTAAAAGTGGAAAGGGGCTACTGTCACTGGTCATAAAAAGAGTTCTTTAATTATACCCTATGATTATACACTCGCGCAACCGCCGCCTCTCAGGTCGCCTGAGTGGACATAGTATGCTGGGTGATAGCGGCCCCCTCCCACTTTTAGCATCCTTTACCGCGTAACTAAAATGCACTGCGGCGAAGAAGCAGTACATTTGTATTGAGTGAATAAACAAATGCTTTTTACAACAGTACAGAAATAAACGCGCACCATGCATCAGTCTACCACATGGAAGAGCGTCGCAACAAAAGGTAGCTGATTCACACAGGCTGTGTAGCCCACTTATCAGTCGTAAAGGCTATTCTGGGTAATTCATAATTTCACACACATAGAAATATGTTTATATGTTTACGCTCGTACTCCTTGCGTAATAAGACTTCCAGAACTTCCACAACAGGTAGTAATTTACAACACACAAACGAAAACAACAGATACATATGCCTTGTTTTCAACTCGGTCGTCATGCAAATGACATATAGCACGGAAAAACGTGAACATGCTGTGTGTTAGCATCGTAAACTTCATACTAGGCAAGGAGCACACCACAATCCTGCGACAGCCGCTAATGAGACGAAAACGGGAGCACATATCTGTGAACGTGCGAATGGAGACCCTAAGCCACTCTGCTCCTCCACCACCCCCCGCTGCACGGCTGAACCACTCGTTTCAAGCACAGCACACCTAACACACATTCAGCACTGAACAGTGGGCGGTCGACGCAGTCGCATTTACATGACTTGTAGCGAGCAGCACTTCCCTCGATGTCCGTTAAGCAAAGTCGGACACGGCGACGCCACATCGCGGTTCGCAGAACTTCGCTGCCGATGCGCTAGGCCACTTCGACATTTCAATTGTCAAGCAAGCACGGGTCACACAACGCAGATTCTCTACTGCCAGAGCTCACCGACGCGAAAGCCGCACTGCCGCACCACCACTACTCGCGGCTTTCCGCCAAGTAACGCAGAACCTACAACCAACACACAAGCAACGCACGTACGTACGTTACATACTACAATCACATGAGCAATGTTGAACAACGCGGGGTCCAGAGAACGATCACGCCGAGGACGAACACGCCACGGCGTCGCTTGGCGCCAGCATCGCGCCTTCTCAAAAATCCCTAAACGATGCAGTCCCTAGGCACCTAGGATCAGGTCACGTGAGGGATTTTTGTACGACAAATAGACGCACGCTGCAGTTCGCACGCCCGACCGACTCGTAAACAAAGCGCCAGGCTGATTGGATTGGATTGGATTGAAAACGGGGCGGTGGGTGGCGCCACCAACAGGTCGGTTGGGGCCAGCCAATGCCTCGGCCAGCGTCATCTGAGGATTTGTGCGGCTGCCTAATTGTGCATAGCTGTTGTAAGACAAACGGAACCACATATAAGTCTGTATTGTAAGCTATAGCTTGGCATAGAAAGAAATTCTATAACGCATTATCAATTTGAATCGCTTCTGCTATCTGCAGCCAGAAAAAAGCATGGCCTTCGAGATCTGAAAATGTTAACCCTTTAGAAAGCCGTTGCTGTAACGTTATTCGAACGATTTGCACTTCGGTTACCTCTCATAAAACCCGTGAATTACGCATTTCGCTGCTCCCCGTGCTACCTGCGCGGTCACTTCATTTTAACAATTTCCAGCTGTCGTTAAAATCAACTGTATAGCCTCAGACATCGTTGACGCGATCTCCGAGGGACACGTGTGTGTGCGATGTTTCAGTGCCCGTTGCAACAGTGTCACGGAAAGCATCAAATCTGCTCGTGTGGCCCAAATTACACCCCTGTCGTCCGTATCTTGCTTTCGTGTTAGCGTGTTTAATGTGCGGGGGTTGCCCTCCTGTCGCTCGTGCCTTCTGTGTTGATCGTGCTACCCACGAAGCTTCCTCGAAAAACCCACATGTCGCGGCAGCGTGCATTTGTCCTATGTGGTATATGCCAGAAATGTGCGCTGGCGTACGATGTGCTTCAACGAAGTACTACAGTGCGTTCCAGGAAATAGACGCTGCCGCTTACGCGCAATTTCTTTTCTTTTTTTTTTACCCGCCGTGCTTGCTCAGTGCCTATGTTGTTGGGCTGCTGATCACTAGGTCGCGGGATCGAATCCCGGCCTCGGCGGCCGCCTTTGCATGGGGGGCGAAATGCGACAACACTCGTGTAGTTAGAATTAGGTGCACGTTAAAGAACCCCAGGTGGTCGAAATTTCCGGAGTCCTCCACTATACGGCGTGCCTCATAATCAGAAAGTGGTTTCGGCACGTAAAACCCCATAATTTTTTTACGCGCAGTTTTCCATGTCATGATCATGTCAATCTGCACAATTTTCGGTTGGCCACTTAAAGACTAGTAACACATCCGAGAAATCAAACTGCTCGGAACAAGGCATACGCTATCGGTTTGCACTGTTTACCAAATGTGATAACGGGGTAACACGAACTTACAGTGCTCTTTAAAAAGGAAAGAAAATGACGTTGTTTTGTGCCTAGCCCGGATATATCGGAAGCGTTTCCAGAGTACTCGGCGCTCACGCTGTGTTATATCGTTTTCTTCATTTTTGTCTCTTAGACTGCCCCCAACGATGAATCGGAACCACTTCCACCAAAGGCCAAGGGTCCGAGTGTATTAATTAACTGTATCCTAATTAACAGTACCTTACTTAACGTCGTCTTCATTAACACCAATGGTCATGATTTCGACTCCCATTAATAGTCATGGGTCCGAGTGCTTTCATCAACAATATCTTAATTAACGGTACATTAATTAGCATCGCCTTCATTAACGACAAAGTTCGTGGGCACGACTCCTACACAAGATCATGGGTTCGAGTGCTTTCATTAACTATATATTAGTTAAATATGCCTTAATTAACATAACCTTTAACAACAAAGGCCGTGGGATCGAGTGCCTTAACTGACTATATTATTACCAGTACCTTAATTAACATCGCCTTCATTAACAACAAATGTCGTGAGTTCGATTCCCACACAAGGTACTGGGTGCGAGTGACTTAATTGCTAGATCCTAATTAATGTACATTAATTAGCACCATCTTCATTAACAAAGGTCGTGGGTTCGAGTGCGTCAAATAACTGTATCTTAACTGTGCCTTAATTAACATCGCCTTCATTTACACCGAAGGTCGTGGGTCCGAGTGTCTTAATTGACTGTATCTTAATTAACATTACCTCAATTAACATCGCCTTCATTAACAACAAAGGTCGTGGGTTCGATTCCCACACAAGGTAATGTGTTCGAGTGACTTGATTCCTAGGTCGTAATAACTGTGCCTTAATTAGCATCGTCATCATTAACAAAGGTCGTTGGTTCGAGTGCCTCAAATAACTGTATCTTAACTGCGCCTTAATGAACATCGCCTTCATTAGCACCAAGGGTCGCTGGTACGAGTGTCTTAGTTAACTGCATAATAATCACCTGCGCCTTAATTAACATTTATTAACAGGCTTTGATTTCCACTAAGGGTCATACGTGCGTTCGAGTGCATTAATTAAATATATATCTTCAATAACTTTCTTAATTAACGATGCCTTAATCAAATCAAAGGTCGTGGGTTCGCAGCCTTAATTACGCCAAAGGTAGTGGGTTCCACTCCCATGAAAGGTTGAGAGTTTGTAACCTCTTTGTACATCGAGTGCTCACGCCGACAATGCCGGATTCTCCGGCTCATGAGCCATTTAATGCTATCGCATTACAAAGAATTTTTCACGACTTGGCATCGTACACATTCATATATGATGTACTTTGACATTAGCAATAACACAAAAAAGCTGTATACTCCTCTCATCAGAAATCCTAAAGTGCATAGTCATTTGAGTCTCTGATGTACTTGTGATGCCAAAAAACATTAGACGATGCATTTCTTATGAATGTCTGATGTCACATTAGGAACACATAACGTCCTCTACAGAAACTCATGGTTCATTTTCATAAGGGTAACACCAACAATATTCAGGCCACTACACGATATTGTACGCGCAATGATGACGGTGGTAAGCGGTATACCTAATGATGCAAAATTTAGTCGCACAAGCTTCTAACCGCTTACTTATCACACCCGCATACAGCTCAATGACAACGCATCAATAAAGTGGCACCTTGTGGGCTGCAACGCGCGCAAAATGTGGCGCTCGCCCTCTTGTTTTTGTGAGCACTAGCACGCACGCATGCAGCGAACAACCACAAACGGAGTGATCAACGTACACGACGCGTGCGTGTATTGTTCACGGAAAGACTGCCGCGTACGTGCTGTATGCTGTAGCAGTACATTCGGCGACTGCACAACATAGCAGCACGATACAGGTGCAGTCGTAAACAGCACATTCTCGCCATCGGCCATACCATGCTGAATACGCCGGTTCTCGTCCGATCCCCGAAGCTAAGCAGCATTGGGCTCGGTCAGTACTTGGGAGGGAGACCACCTGGGAACACCGAGTGCTGATGGCACCGTTCTTTTTGCTTTTTTATTGCGTGCTTCTGTGACGTCTCGTTTTTTTTTTCATTTGCACAACGTGTGGGTGGCTGCATTTACTGTAACTTACGTTCAACTGGAGCCTGCTGGTAGAGCCAACGCCGAAGTGTAACACCAACAATATTCAGGCCACTACACGATATTGTACGCGGAATGATGACGGTGGTAAGCGGTATACGTAATGATGCAAAATTTAGTCGCACAAGCTTCTAACCGCTTACTTATCACACCCGCATACAGCTCAATGACAACGCATCAATAAAGTGGCACCTTGTGGGCTGCAACGCGCGCAAAATGTGGCGCTCGCCCTCTTGTTTTTGTGAGCACTAGCACGCACGCATGCAGCGAACAACCACAAACGGAGTGATGAACGTACACGACGCGTGCGTGTATTGTTCACGGAAAGACTCCCGCGTACGTGCTGTATGCTGTAGTAATACAATCGGCGACTGCACAACATAGCAGCACGATACAGGTGCAGTCGTAAGCAGCACATTCTCGCCATCGGCCATACCATGCTGAATACGCCGGTTCTCTTCCGATCCCCGAAGCTAAGCAGCATTGGGCTCGGTCAGTACTTGGGAGGGAGACCACCTGGGAACACCGATTGCTGATGGCACCGTTCTTTTTGCTTTTTTATTGCGTGCTTCTGTGACGTCTCGTTTTTTTTTTCATTTGCACAACGTGTGGGTGGCTGCATTTACTGTAACTTACGTTCAATAATAATAATAATAATAATATTTGGGGTTTTACGTGCCAAAACCACTTTCTGATTATGAGGCACGCCGTAGTGGAGGACTCCGGAAATTTTGACCACCTGAGGTTCTTTAACGTGCACCTAAATCTAAGCACACGGGTGTTTTCGCATTTCGCCCCCATCGAAATGCGGCCGCCGTGGCCGGGATTCGATCCCGCGACCTCGTGCTCAGCAGCCCAACACCATAGCCACTGAGCAACCACGGCGGGTAACTTACGTTCAACTGGAGCCTGCTGGTAGAGCCAACGCCGAAGTGTAACACCAACAATATTCAGGCCACTACACGATATTGTACGCGGAATGATGACGGTGGTAAGCGGTATACGTAATGATGCAAAATTTAGTCGCACAAGCTTCTAACCGCTTACTTATCACACCCGCATACAGCTCAATGACAACGCATCAATAAAGTGGCACCTTGTGGGCTGCAACGCGCGCAAAATCTGGCGCTCGCCCTCTTGTTTTTGTGAGCACTAGCACGCACGCATGCAGCGAACAACCACAAACGGAGTGATCAACGTACACGACGCGTGTATTGTTCACGGAAAGACTCCCGCGTACGTGCTGTATGCTGTAGCAATACCTTCGGCGACTGCACAACCTAGCAGCACGATACAGGTGCAGTCGTAAACAGCACATTCTCGCCATCGGCCATACCATGCTTTCTGCTTCCGGCAGCCGAGCTGAGCGGTCAGCAGAATCATGGGCTCCAGTGGAGCAGCGACAGCGGCTACTTTTGGCCGCGGAAACAGGCTGAGTGACGATAAGGAATATGCCTTTATTTTGCCGCAACTGCCTAAAGGACAAGTGGTGATTAACACCGTATTTTTGCACGGTGATGTTCGCGCCAGACCTTACAAGGTCGAGGATTTTAGAGACGCCCTACTGCCGACGGGACTCTTGCCTGACGTGGTATGCATAGGGGCGTACCAGATCAACCACGTCTGGGGAGTGACCCTCAGCGACGCGACTGCCACAAGAAGGATGCTGGACCTTAAGGAACTACAAGTTAAGGGACGACGGTGCGTCATCGTTGACCCGCAGGACCAGCAAGTGAAGATTAGGCTTCACTGGTTGCTGTACGGCGTTGCCGACGCGGACGTCCGGACGGCGTTCGCGGCTTTCGGCAAGGTGGAGGAGGTGAGCCGTGAGCGGTGGCGCGTGGACGGCATGGGGACCAAGACCTCAACGACCAGGACCGTCCTCCTCAAACTGAAGGGCAGCGTGAAGGTTGAGGACCTTCCTCATCAAATCCGCGTCGGCGTTGAGTTGGCCTTGGTCGTCGTTGCCGGTCGACCGATGCAGTGCCTGCGCTGTCACGGCACGGGACACGTCCGCCAAGAGTGCGGAGTCCCCCGCTGTTCCCGGTGCAGACGTTTCGGCCACTTTGACGCGGACTGCGTGAAGTCTTATGCCGCTGTGACAGGCTCACCAGCTATTGACGTGGCGGCAGAGCACGTGATGGACGTGGCCGAGGCGGAGGATGCGGCTAAAGGAACCGGTGACACGGTCTCGACAGCTACAACTAGTGGGTCGACGACTCTGGAAGTGGACGGAAAGGCGGCTGAGGCTACCCAGAAACCGAGTAAGGCGGAACAGGTCGCTACGACTGAGGGGCAGGCGACGGGAAGCGTCAGTGAAGACGCACCTGACGACGCGACCGCAATGCAACAGGACGAGGGCGTCACCGACGACGACCGTACTGGGGCTCTTGCTGCCTCCGTCAAGCGCACCCACGATCAGACGAAGGACCGCGAGGATCGGGCACCCAGCACCAGTGAGGGACCACCGACGAAGACGCCTCATGGGAGGCGGATGGGCTACAAGCCAAAGCCCAATGTACCGCCTGAAAGGAAGCCTGCCGACAAAGCGGCCACGTCTAAGGACACCAACAAACCGGGAGGTCCCGGAGGCGGCTAGCCGATGGCTAGTCGTGAGCGGTAAGCACCATGCTCCGGGCCTACTTTACTTTTCGTTTAGATCAAGATGGCTCAAATACCGTCCCTGAGGATTGCCACATTAAACGTGAGAGGGCTGGCGGCTAGTCGTAGGCAAAGTCAGGTCCTACGTTTGGTCACTGACCACGACATAGACGTACTAGCCGTCCAGGAAACTAAGGTTGAAGGAGAGGAGGAGACCGGGAGCATGGTGCGACGTTTCACGACTAGGTATTTTGCGGTGGTTAGCCATGCTGTAGGCACGGCTGGAGGGTGCGTTCTTCTTGTGAAGAAGCTGCCTGGACTGCAGATTCAGAGCATTTTTTCGTGTCAGTCAGGAAGGATTGTTCTTTGTGATATTGTTATGGGTGATTCAGAGTTCCGCATCATATGCGTATATGCGCCGAATTCAGTAGATGAGCGCGCCCGTTTTTTTTCGAACCTTTCACGATATGTTTGTTGTAATATGCGCGTGATGATGTTAGGGGACTTTAATTGTGTGTTGAGTGCTGGAGACAGAGTCAATAATGCAGGTGTGCGTGACCGAAGCAGTGAAGTGTTATCAAATTTAATTAATGAAAATGAACTCGATGATGTTTATGAATGTCTGGAAGGGGGGCGTCAAGTGACTTTTACACGTTTTCAGGGCAGCAGCCATGCGCGTTTGGACCGAATGTACATTTCATTGGATATGATTCCAAGATGCCACGGTTACTGTGTAGTACCAGTGTCGTTTTCAGATCACTGCCTTGTGAAATGTAACGTAGGTATAATGAAAAAGCGACATGCATTTAAGTGGGATATGTGGAAACTGAATGCCTTGTTACTAAATGACCAGCCCTTTTTACAGGTAGTACGGGATGCGATTAATGAAGTTCAATGTGATGCTGCGGGAACAATCGTCGAGAAGTGGGAATGTTTTAAAGAAAAGATTAAAATGAAAGCAATAGAAAGATCTAGTTGTAAAAAATTCGAGAAGGAAATGAAAGAAAAGGGTTTCAGAACACTGCTTGGGCAGCTGCTAACGCTTGAGTGCAAAGAGCCTGGTGCGTACAAAGACGATGTGCGAAACGTCAAAGAAAAACTTGAACTGTTTGACAAGGAACGCTATCAAGGAGCCATCGTGCGAGCACGAGCGGATGCACTAGCGGCAGGGGAGACGCCCACTAAAAGGGCGCTGGGTCTTGAGAAGGCGTATGGACGAAGAAACCATGTCGAGCAGATTTTAGTGAATGGGAATGTCGTTGAAGACAGTGATGGCATTCAGCGCGCCTTCTTTGAGTACTATCACTCGCTCTTCGCATTTCAGGAAGCGAATGTTGAGGGTTTTAAAGCAGGTTTTCTGCATCGCATGCCACGTTTGAGCGATGACGTAAAAAAGCGATTAGAGGAAAAAATAAGGGAGAGAGAAGTCGAAAAGGCAATCGACGATTTGAACTTGGGTAAATCACCGGGACCTGATGGACTCAGCGCGGGTCTATATAAAGCTTTTAAAAGAGAGCTGGCGCCTTTGCTTGCGCATGTATTTAATGACGCATACGAAAAGAAATCATTACCACCTTCCTTTGGAAAAACGCACACCATTCTAATACCGAAGAGCGATCAAATAGACAAACTCAGATTTGTGTCATCCTACAGACCGATTTCACTACCAAACGTCGATTATAAAATATTTATGAAGGTATTAGCTAGCAGGCTTCAAGGCGTCATCAAGGAAATAGTCGCAGACCATCAAACTTGTGGCATCAAAGGGCGATCTATTTTTTCAAACATCCATAAGATGCGATGTGTGCTCGAGTGCTGTGACGTCATCGGTGGCCGTGTTGCAGTACTTCAGCTCGACCTAGAGAAAGCGTTCGATTGTGTCGCTCACGTTATTTTGTTTGCCATCTTAGATCATGTTAATGTCGGTTCCATCATCACTGAGGGCGTGGCCTTGGCGTACCAGAACTGTACAACAAGATTAATTGTTAACAAGTGTCTGGGGGCCCCCATTAACATCAGGCGTTCAGTGCGCCAAGGCTGCCCCCTCAGTCCGCTATTATTTGCTATCTACGTAGAAGCAATGTGTGTAGCAATTAATGAAAATGACGGAATACGTGGTTTCAGATTGGCAGCGACCGAAGTGAAGTTGCTCGCATATGCAGATGACATTGCAGTGTGTTGCACTGACAAACCAAGTGTAACGGAAACCATATCTTTAGTACAACATTTCTGCGCCGTAACGGGTAGCAGAGTAAACTGGGGCAAATCGCTAGGCCTGTGGCACGGGGACTGGTTTTCTGCACCCGACTATTTCGCGAACGTGAACTGGGTGAAAACTCCGACCAGGTATCTGGGTGTTCCCCTCGACAGGTATAATAGCAGCGACGAATACTGGAGGAACCAAACCAAGGAACTGAAAGAAAAAGTAGACAAATGGAAAAGTACTAACCTGTCCATTTTTGCAAGAGCGACAATTTGTAACGTGTTTTTTATTACTAAGTTATATTACGTCTTGCAAACGCTGTATTGTTCTAGAGTAAATGTGCAAAGGCTGCACAGAGTGTTCGCAGTTTTCATCTGGGGATCAACATGGGAAAGGTGCAGCCGAACAAATTTGTTCAGAAGAGTGAAGGATGGGGGTGTGGGCCTGGCGCATCTTTTTGTTCGTCAAGTTGTAAACCGATTTTTGTTTTTTCGCGATGTTCGCGATCCTTTTCTGCGCGCCGTATGTCAACTAAGGTTGAGTAACGCTTTGCCGGCACATGTTGTTAGCACGGCAAATTTGACTGGAACTCTGCGTGGTTATTTCAAGGAAGTTGTTGACAGTGTACGCTTCCTTTCTGTTCGTTTTACAAATGATTACCTTTGTGATGTGAAAAGGAAAACATTGTATAGAGATGTATGCGACATTGTTTTCCCAGTGCCCTTATACAGAGCCATATACAGTGGAGGGCCAGGACAGGATGTACTTAAAAGAGTAAAACAGATGCAGGTGCCACCAGGGGTAAAGACCTTCTTCTTTAAGCTACACACAGGAACGCTCTCCGTGAAGACGTTTCTGGAGGAACGGGGTTGTCTCGTACCTTGGGGGTCGCACTGCTTGATATGCAAGAAGCCCGAAAATATAGATCACGTTTTCCTACATTGCTGGGCGGCAGTTTTCTTCTGGGACGTCTTAAAGCGAACCCTGAAGAAAGAGCTGCCGGTGGACCCCCAAGGTATCAGGTATCTGGCCATTAAAGATGACGACGGGGTTCCCTATGACTTTGTTATGTTAAATGCTCTACACTGTATATGGCGGGCTCGTATGGCAGGGTACCATTGCGATCCTGATGCTAGGCCAGCTCGTGCTTACTTCAAGGAATGTATGTCGCGATTTATTGAAATCCATAAAATACAAGAATGTGTACCGGATTGGCTGTCGAGGCTAGAACCCCTGACAGCCATGAAGGAATTTTAGAATGACAAAGCCAGTCCAATATGGACAGACGGCTTTATTGTGCGGTTTCTTTCCTTACGCACCTTCCGTTTTTTTTTCCTCCTCCAACGATTGGAATTTGTGATACACAAGTGTGTGCTAACTGTACCGTCTGAGTAATGTCGAAGACCGGCAATAAAAAAAAAAAAAAAAAACGGGCATACCATGCTGAATACGCCGGTTCTCGTCCGATCCCCGAAGCTAAGCAGCATTGGGCTCGGTCAGTACATGGGAGGGAGACCACCTGGGAACACCGAGTGCTGATCGCACCGTTCTTTTTGCTTTTTTATTGCGTGCTTCTGTGACGTCTTGTTTTTTTTTTTCATTTGACAACGTGTGGGTGGTTGCATTTACTGTAACTTACGTTCAACTGGAGCCTGCTGGTAGAGCCAACGCCGAAGTGTAACACCAACAATATTCAGGCCACTACACGATATTGTACGCGGAATGATGACGGTGGTAAGCGGTATACGTAATGGTGCAAAATTTAGTCGCACAAGCTTCTAACCGCTTACTTATCACACCCGCTCGCATACAGCTCAATGAGAACGCATCAATAAAGTGGCACCTTGTGGGCTGCAACGCGCGCAGAATGTGGCGCTCGCCCTCTTGTTTTTGTGAGCACTAGCACGCACGCATGCAGCGAACAACCACAAACGGAGTGATCAACGTACACGACGCGTGCGTGTATTGTTCACGGAAAGACTGCCGCGTACGTGCTGTATGCTGTAGCAATACCTTCGGCGACTGCACAACATAGCAGCACGATACAGGTGCAGTCGTAAACAGCACATTCTCGCCATCGGCCATACCATGCTGGATACGCCGGTTCTCGTCCGATCCCCGAAGCTAAGCAGCATTGGGCTCGGCCAGTACTTGGGAGGGAGACCACCTGGGAACACCGAGTGCTGATGGCACCATTCTTTTTGCTTTTTTATTGCGTGCTTCTGTGACGTCTTGTTTTTTTTTCATTTGCACAACGTGTGGGTGGTTGCATTTACTGTAACTTACGTTCAACTGGAGCCTGCTGGTAGAGCCAACGCCGAAGTGTAACACCAAGAATATTCAGGCCACTACACGATATTGTACGCGGAATGATGACGGTGGTAAGCGGTATACGTAATGATACAAAATTTAGTTGCACAAGCTTCTAACCGCTTACTTATCACACCCGCATACAGCTCAATGACAACGCATCAATAAAGTGGCACCTTGTGGGTTGCAACGCGCGGAAAATGTGGCGCTCGCCCTCTTGTTTTTGTGAGCACTAGCACGCACGCATGCAGCGAACAACCACAAACGGAGTGATCAACGTACACGACGCGTGCGTATATTGTTCACGGAAAGACTGCCGCGTACGTGCTGTATGCTGTAGCAATACATTCGGTGAGTGCACAACATAGCAGCACGATGCAGGTGCAGTCGTAAACAGCACATTCTCGCCATCGGCCATACCATGCTGAATACGCCGGTTCTCGTCCTGTCCCCGAAGCTAAGCAGCATTGGGCTCGGTCAGTACTTGGGAGGGAGACCACCTGGGAACACCGAGTGCTGATGGCACCGTTCTTTTTGCTTTTTTATTGCGTGCTTCTGTGACGTCTTGTTTTTTTTTTCATTTGCACAACGTGTGGGTGGTTGCATTTACTGTAACTTACGTTCAACTGGAGCCTGCTGGTAGAGCCAACGCCGAAGTGTAACACCAACAATATTCAGGCCACTACACGATATTGTACGCGGAATGATGACGGTGGTAAGCGGTATACGTAATGATGCAAAATTTAGTCGCACAAGCTTCTAACCGCTTACTTATCACACCCGCATACAGCTCAATGACAACGCATCAATAAAGTGGCACCTTGTGGGCTGCAACGCGCGCAAAATGTGGCGCTCGCCCTCTTGTTTTTGTGAGGACTAGCACGCACGCATGCAGCGAACAACCACAAACGGAGTGATCAACGTACACGACGCGTCCGTGTATTGTTCACGGAAAGACTGCCGCGTACGTGCTGTATGCTGTAGCAATACATTCGGTGACTGCACAACATAGCAGCACGATACAGGTGCAGTCGTAAACAGCACAATCTCGCCATCGGCCATACCATGCTGAATACGCCGGTTCTCGTCCGATCCCCGAAGCTAAGCAGCATTGGGCTCGGTCAGTACTTGGGAGGGAGACCACCTGGGAACACCGAGTGCTGATGGCACCGTTCTTTTTGCTTTCTTATTGCGTGCTTCTGTGACGTCTTGTTTTTTTTTTTCATTTGCACAACGTGTGGGTGGTTGCATTTACTGTAACTTACGTTCAACTGGAGCCTGCTGGTAGAGCCAGCGCCGAAGTGTAACACCAACAATATTCAGGCCACTACACGATATTGTACGCGGAATGATGACGGTGGTAAGCGGTATACGTAATGATGCAAAATTTAGTCGCACAAGCTTCTAACCGCTTACTTATCACACCCGCATACAGCTCGATGACAACGCATCAATAAAGTGGCACCTTGTTGGCTGCAACGCGCGCAAAATGTGGCGCTCGCCCTCTTGTTTTTGTGAGCACTAGCACGCACGCATGCAGCGAACAACCACAAACGGAGTGATGAACGTACACGACGCGTGCGTGTATTGTTCACGGAAAGACTGCCGCGTACGTGCTGTACACTGTAGCAATACATTCGGCGACTGCACAACATAGCAGCACGATACAGGTGCAGTCGTAAACAGCACATTCTCGCCATCGGCCATACCATGCTGAATACGCCGGTTCTCGTCCGATCCCCGAAGCTAAGCAGCATTGGGCTCGGTCAGTACTTGGGAGGGAGACCACCTGGGAACACCGAGTGCTGATGGGACCGTTCTTTTTGCTTTTTTATTGCGTGCTTCTGTGACGTCTTGTTTTTTCTTTTTTTCATTTGCACAACGGGTGGGTGGTTGCATTTACTGTAACTTACGTTCAACTGGAGCCTGTTGGTAGAGCCAACGCCGAAGTGTAACACCAACAATATTCAGGCCACTACAGTGCGCGGAATGATGACGGTGGTAAGCGGTATACGTAATGATGCAAAATTTAGTCGCACAAGCTTCTAACCGCTTACTTATCACACCCGCATACAGCTCAATGACAACGCATCAATAAAGTGGCACCGTGTGGGCTGGAACGCGCGTAAAATGTGGCGCTCGCCCTCTTGTTTTTGTGAGCACTATCACGCACGCATGCAGCGAACAACCACAAACCGAGTGATCAACGTACACGACGCGTGCGTGTATTGTTCACTGAAAGACTGCCGCGTACGTGCTGTATGCTGTAGCAATACATTCGGCGACTGCACAACATAGCAGCACGATACAGGTGCAGTCGTAAACAGCACATTCTCGCCATCGGCCATGCCATGCTGAATACGCCGGTTCTCGTCCAATCCCCGAAGCTAAGCAGCATTGGGCTCGGTCAGTACTTGGGAGGGAGACCACCTGGGAACACCGAGCGCTGATGGCGCCGTTCTTTTTGCTTTTTTATTGCGTGCTTCTGTGACGTCTTGTTTTTTCTTTTTTTCATTTGCACAACGTGTGGGTGTTTGCATTTACTGTAACTTACGTTCAACTCGAGCCTGCTGGTAGAGCCAACGCCGAAGTGTAACACCAACAATATTCAGGCCACTACACGATATTGTACGCGGAAAGTTGACGGTGGTAAGCGGTATACGTAATGATGCAAAATTTAGCAGCACAAGGTTCTAACCGCTTACTTATCACACCCGCATACAGCTCAATGACAACGCATCAATAAAGTGGCACCTTGTGGGCTGCAACGCGCGCAAAATGTGGCGCTCGCCCTCTTGTTTTTGTGAGCAATAGCACGCACGCATGCAGCGAACAACCACAAACGGAGTGATCAACGTACACGACGCGTGCGTGTATTGTTCACGGAAAGACTGCCGCGTACGTGCTGTATGCTGTAGCAATACATTGGGCGACTGCACAACATAGCAGCACGATACAGGTGCAGTCGTAAACATCACATTCTCGCCATCGGCCATGCCATGCTGCATACGCCGGTTCTCGTCCGATCCCCGAAGCTAAGCAGCATTGGGCTCGGTCAGTACTTGGGAGGTAGACCACCTGGGGACACCGAGTGCTGATGGCACCGTTCTTTTTGCTTTTTTATTGCGTGCTTCTGTGACGTCTTGTTTTTTTTTTTCATTTGCACAACGTGTGGGTGGTTGCATTTACTGCAACTTACGTTCAACTGGAGCCTGCTGGTAGAGCCAACGCCGAAGTGTAATACCAACAATATTCAGGCCACTACACGATATTGTACGCGGAATGATGACGGTGGTAAGCGGTATACGTAATGATGCAAAATTTAGTCGCACAAGCTTCTAACCGCTTACTTATCACACCCGCATACAGCTCAATGACAACGCATCAATAAAGTGGCACCTTGTGGGTTGCAACGCGCGCAAAATGTGGCGCTCGCCCTCTTGTTTTTGTGAGCACTAGCACGCACGCATGCAGCGAACAACCACAAACGGAGTGATCAACGTACACGACGCGTGCGTGTATTGTTCACGGAAAGACTGCCGCGTACGTGCTGTATGCTGTAGCAATACATTGGGCGACTGCACAACATAGCAGCACGATACAGGTGCAGTCGTAAACAGCACATTCTCGCCATCGGCCATACCATGCTGAATACGCCGGTTCTCGTCCGATCCCCGAAGCTAAGCAGCATTAGGCTCGGTCAGTACTTGGGAGGGAGACCACCTGGGAACACCGAGTGCTGATGGCGCCGTTCTTTTTGCTTTTTTATTGCGTGCTTCTGTGACGTCTTTTTTTTTTCATTTGCACAACGTGTGGGTGGTTGCATTTACTGTAACTTACGTTCAACTGGAGCCTGCTGGTAGAGCCAACGCCGAAGTGTAACACCAACAATATTCAGGCCACTACACGATATTGTACGCGGAATGATGACGGTGGTAAGCGGTATACGTAATGATGCAAAATTTAGTCGCACAAGCTTCTAACCGCTTACTTATCACACCCGCATACAGCTCAATGACAACGCATCAATAAAGTGGCACCTTATGGGCTGGAACGCGCGCAAAATGTGGCGCTCGCCCTCTTGTTTTTGTGAGCACTAGCACGCACGCATGCAGCGAACAACCACAAACGGAGTGATCAACGTACACGACGCGTGCGTGTATTGTTCACGGAAAGACCGCCGCGTACGGGCTGTATGCTGTAGCAATACATTCGGCGACTGCACAACATAGCAGCACGATACAGGTGCAGTCGTAAACAGCACATTCTCGCCATCGGCCATGCCATGCTGAATACGCCGGTTCTCGTCCGATCCCCGAAGCTAAGCAGCATTGGGCTCGGCCAGTACTTGGAAGGGAGACCACCTGGGGACACCGAGTGCTGATGGCACCGTTGTTTTTGCTTTTTTATTGCGTGCTTCTGTGACGTCTTGTTTTTTTTTTCATTTGCACAACGTGTGGGTGGTTGCATTTACTGTAACTTACGTTCAACTGGAGCCTGCTGGTAGAGCCAACGCCGAAGTGTAACACCAACAATATTCAGGCCACTACACGATATTGTACGCGGAATCATGACGGTGGTAAGCGGTATACGTAATGATGCAAAATTTAGTCGCACAAGCTTCTAACCGCTTACTTATCACACCCGCATACAGCTCAATGACAACGCATCAATAAAGTGGCACCTTGTGGGCTGCAACGCGCGCAAAATGTGGCGCTCGCCCTCTTGTTTTTGTGAGCACTAGCACGCACGCATGCAGCGAACAACTACAAACGGAGTGATCAACGTACACGACGCGTGCGTGTATTGTTCACGGAAAGACTGCCGCGTACGTGCTGTATGCTGTAGCAATACATTGGGCGACTGCACAACATAGCAGCACGATACAGGTGCAGTCGTAAACATCACATTCTCGCCATCGGCCATGCCATGCTGAATACGCCGATTCTCGTCCGATCGCCGAAGCTAAGCAGCATTGGGCTCGGTCAGTACTTGGAAGGGAGACCACCTGGGGACACCGAGTGCTGATGGCACCGTTCTTTTTGCTTTTTTATTGCGTGCTTCTGTGACGTCTTGTTTTTTTTTTTTCATTTGCACAACGTGTGGGTGGTTGCATTTACTGCAACTTACGTTCAACTGGAGCCTGCTGGTAGAGCCAACGCCGAAGTGTAACACCAACAATATTCAGGCCACTACACGATATTGTACGCGGAATGATGACGGTGGTAAGCGGTATACGTAATGATGCAAAATTTAGTCGCACAAGCTTCTAACCGCTTACTTATCACACCCGCATACAGCTCAATGACAACGCATCAATAAAGTGGCACCTTGTGGGTTGCAACGCGCGCAAAATGTGGCGCTCGCCCTCTTGTTTTTGTGAGCACTAGCACGCACGCTTGCAGCGAACAACCACAAACGGAGTGATCAACGTACACGACGCGTGCGTGTATTGTTCACGGAAAGACTGCCGCGTACGTGCTGTATGCTGTAGCAATACATTGGGCGACTGCACAACATAGCAGCATGATACAGGTGCAGTCGTAAACAGCACATTCTCGCCATCGGCCATACCATGCTGAATACGCCGGTTCTCGTCCGATCCCCGAAGCTAAGCAGCATTGGGCTCGGTCAGTACTTGGGAGGGAGACCACCTGGGAACACCGAGTGCTGATGGCGCCGTTCTTTTTGCTTTTTTATTGCGTGCTTCTGTGACGTCTTGTTTTTTTTTTCATTTGCACAACGTGTGGGTGGTTGCATTTACTGTAACTTACGTTCAACTGGAGCCTGCTGGTAGAGCCAACGCCGAAGTGTAACACCAACAATATTCAGGCCACTACACGATATTGTACGCGGAATGATGACGGTGGTAAGCGGTATACGTAATGATGCAAAATTTAGTCGCACAAGCTTCTAACCGCTTACTTATCACACCCGCATACAGCTCAATGACAACGCATCAATAAAGTGGCACCTTATGGGCTGGAACGCGCGCAAAATGTGGCGCTCGCCCTCTTGTTTTTGTGAGCACTAGCACGCACGCATGCAGCGAACAACCACAAACGGAGTGATCAACGTACACGACGCGTGCGTGTATTGTTCACGGAAAGACTGCCGCGTACGTGCTGTATGCTGTAGCAATACATTGGGCGACTGAACAACATAGCAGCACGATACAGGTGCAGTCGTAAACAGCACATTCTCGCCATCGGCCATACCATGCTGAATACGCCGGTTCTCGTCCGATCCCCGAAGCTAAGCAGCATTGGGCTCGGTCAGTACTTGGGAGGGAGACCACCTGGGAACACCGAGTGCTGATGGCACCGTTCTTTTTGCATTTTATTGCGTGTTTCTGTGACGTCTTGTTTTTTTTTTTCATTTGCACAACGTGTGGGTGGTTGCATTTACTGTAACTTACGTTCAACTGGAGCCTGTTGGTAGAGCCAACGCCGAAGTGTAACACCAACAATATTCAGGCCACTACAGTGCGCGGAATGATGACGGTGGTAAGCGGTATACGTAATGATGCAAAATTTAGTCGCACAAGCTTCTAACCGCTTACTTATCACTCCCGCGTACAGCTCAATGACAACGCATCAATAAAGTGGCACCTTGTGGGCTGCAACGCGCACAAAATGTGGCGCTCGCCCTCTTGTTTTTGTGAGCACTAGCACGCACGCATGCAGCGAACAACCACAAACCGAGTGATCAACGTACACGACGCGTGCGTGTATTGTTCGCTGAAAGACTGCCGCGTACGTGCTGTATGCTGTAGCAATACATTCGGCGACTGCACAACATAGCAGCACGATACAGGTGCAGTCGTACACAGCACATTCTCGCCATCGGCCATACCATGCTGAATACGCCGGTTCTCGTCCAATCCCCGAAGCTAAGCAGCATTGGGCTCGGTCAGTACTTGGAGGGAGACCACCTGGGAACACCGAGTGCTGATGGCACCGTTCTTTTTGCTTTTTTATTGCGTGCTTCTGTGACGTCTTGTTTTTTCTTTTTTTCATTTGCACAACGTGTGGGTGTTTGCATTTACTGTAACTTACGTTCAACTCGAGCCTGCTGGTAGAGCCAACGCCGAAGTGTAACACCAACAATATTCAGGCCACTACACGATATTGTACGCGGAAAGTTGACGGTGGTAAGCGGTATACGTAATGATGCAAAATTTAGTCGCCCAAGGTTCTAACCGCTTACTTATCACACCCGCATACAGCTCAATGACAACGCATCAATAAAGTGGCACCTTGTGGGCTGCAACGCGCGCAAAATGTGGCGCTCGCCCTCTTGTTTTTGTGAGCACTAGCACGCACGCATGCAGCGAACAACCACAAACGGAGTGATCAACGTACACGACGCGTGCGTGTATTGTTCACGGAAAGACTGCCGCGTACGTGCTGTATGCTGTAGCAATACATTCGGCGACTGCACAACATAGCAGCACGATACAGGTGCAGTCGTAAACAGCACATTCTCGCCATCGGCCATACCATGCTGAATACGCCGGTTCTCGTCCGATCCCCGAAGCTAACCCAGGTAGCACACAAAGTCTTGAAAACGTCGTATTAAGGGATTCAACGTCTGAAACGGATTTTTGACCAAAATCGACGCATCAAAGACGTTCCAAACAAGATAGCTTAAAAACGAGGGGTGAATACGTTTTGATAACGTTGGAAGCCAGACAGCTTAAAAACGAGGGGTGAATACGTTTTGCAAACGACTCAAAACGCCACCGCCACGCCACGGCGCGTCAGCCTCTTTAGCGGCTTCTACAATATTCAACAACCCATCAACGTGATCCAACCTTGCGCAAGGTGGCGATACCGTCGTCAAATCATGTGACCAAGGTGGCCACGTGATTCGTGATGCCGGGCAGCCGGGCGAGCCGGGGCATAGTCGCGTCGTCATGGCGTCGTCACGTCACCGCACTGGCATTGCGCTGTGGTGTGTTTGCGGCTGTTCTGAACGTGCTGCCGCTGCCCTTTGCTATGTAAGTGTTGCAGTGTTTTGCTGTCAAGAAAACAATATTCTGTGATCAGTTTGGGTTGTGCGATATGTTTGTGTGGTTTTAATTTGGAAATCAGTAGTGTTTTCAATTGTTATGTGATCAAGGCGGCCACGTTATTCCTGAAGCCGTGCATAGTTACGTTATCGCACTCGCATGGCACTATGGTCTGTTTGCGACTGTTCTGAATGTGTTGCCGCTGCCCTTTGTCATGTAAGTGTTGCAGTGTTTGCTGTCAAGAAAACGACATTCTGTGATTAGTTTGGGTTGTGCGATCTGTTTGAGCCGGGCATAATAACGTTATCGCACTTGCATTGCGCTGTGGTATGATAACGGCTGTTCTGAATGTGCTGCCGCTGCCCTTTGTCATGTAAATGTTGCAGGGTTTTGCCGTCAAGAAAACGACGTTCTGTGATTAGTTTGGGTTGTGCGATCTGTTTGTGTAGTTTAATTTGGAAATCAGTAGTGTTTTCAATTGGAGGGCGCGGAGTGGAGGGCACTAATCAGCTCTTCAAGTTCATTGTCATGTTATGTGAGGCGCCTTTTCATTGACGCTGTAATTAAGGCGCTAAGGGCAGTATAAGGACGAAAGTTAGAGGGACGAAATCGTGCCTGTGTGTCCCTAGCGTCGGGGTCGGCCGCTATGCGTGATCCTAACAAGAAAGCATTTTGCAGAATGCCAAGAAAGGCGGCAAAATTTCTGTCTGTGCGCACCTTGCCGATCTCCGCAATAGAGTCATCATCGTGGTATTTTAGTCTCCCGTTTAGCAAGAGTGTTGCAGACAAGGGAACTGCTTCAAACAGGCTTTTTTTTAATGATTCACTACTAGTGCGGTATCCCAAAAGGTGAGGTCAAGTGCTCACCCTATTTTCTTCCCTCGCGCTACAGCGCACTGACAGAATTTTGCGTGCACCATACCGTGCTTTTATCGTTTGCGCTTCAGGTTCTCGATTGTGTTTTCGCCCCCTTTACCCACGTGATGGGTATTTCATGGTATTACCGTGTACCACATGTGCCCATATATTGTGTCCAATATATGAAACGGCCAAATTCGATTTTATTTGACGCCTCAAATGGTAGTAATGTATTGAGTCCCTTGCAGCTTTGTGCTTGTTATCAATTTTACTATTTGGCGAATGGATACAGCATGTACGCTGCATAACTCGCTTGTGCATACTGCATACGTGAGTCGAGTATGCCCTTGGTATAAAATAACTTGTATGCTTTAGGTAGTACGATTGTTTGCAGTTTGGGACATGTGTCGGAATGTACGCTGTGCGCCCTTCGCGCTTTACGGCGGCCTGCCGAGTTCGTGCGCGTGCCATGTGTGCGCATGGAGTTCGCGAAGCGCTCTCGCAGTTTTTTTTAATATATATATATACATGTGTTCTGTTCGCGCGCTTCGCACAACAGGGCATGTCGCAGTTCTTTGTCCTTGTGCAACACATTTTCCTAGCGTACGTCTGTGCATTATTTGGTACCGGTTTCACACGGGGCTCTTTTAGCCGCTATCCAGTCCGTTACAAATCGAATTTCTCGGTCGTGATGGCTCCTCTGCGCAAGCTACGAGAGTGAGCCAGTCGCATCGATAATTTCGATCCGGATCGGGCTTGATCGCGATCGAGAGTGGTCGTGTGACACCGGTTTTACCCATGGCTCCCACATAGGGAACACTTTAAGTTCAATGCTACTGAGTGAAGAGCAAGTGCATATATATGCCAGTGGTGGTATGTGGGCAAGTCTTTCTGGTGAAGCCAATACTTGTGCATTCAAAACATTTCAATTACCAGCGTAGTGCATCAATGTGTCTACTTCGACAAAATAGAGCACCAGTGCAGATATCTGAACATACCTGTCCAGGGCAGCAAGTGTCTAGTTTGAAACCACTACCAGCATGTGCGGCAGTTCTATTTCCAGCAGCGGGACTGCACAATAATCAGTAGGGTGCTCTCAAGCTGTTTATCTATGAAGCTCTGCCTGGACTGTGTACCAAATATTTTTGGACGTGAAAGTGGGGGTGAATTGGTAAACATCAGTGGAACTGTGCCTGGACTTTGTGGCAAATGTTTTTGGATGTGAAAGTGTGAGTGAACTGGCAAAGAATTTGCTCTGGGCTACATGTGTTAAACGTTTTTCTCATTCAGAGTGCTTTCTTTTTACTTTAGGAGACTGGAGATGTGCGCAAAGTGTGACATGTCAGTGTGCTAATTAATGTATTTGCTGGTTTGCAAATTATTCGTTGGAACTTTATTTTTGCCAGAGAGGTACAACTTTGCCTCTTGTAAAGGGCTTTTTAGATAAAACACTTACTATTTATTATGACCATTGCTTCCTTTGTTACACAAATGCAGCTTCCAGTGCATTCCAGTTTATTTCCATGTTTATGTAAGTTTCTAATATGAGGCTTGCATATTCATTTCTCACGTTCTGTAGTGGCAAGATGCAGCATTACTGTCTCATCGTTCGCTGTACTACAGTAGTGTTCACTTGTTACACTGAATCCCCCGTTTAAGTATTCTGTACTAATTTCACTTTATTGCTTCTTTGTTGTATGGTTATTTTTTCTCGCCATTACCTTCTTTGATATATCCTAAAGGCAATATTTCCAATTTTGCATTGTTCCCATTTTTTTTATTTCTGTCACAGGATTGTTTTATGATGGTATGCGGTGGTATTTCTTTTTGTGCTCTTTTCAAGCTTTTAGATGATTGGTAACATTGCTTGGAGGCAGTTACCATCCAATTCATACTCTTGCATTTTTCAGTCTACTTAATTCTTCCATTCGCTCCGATGTCACTTCTGCATAACTCTAGTCCATCTAATAGCACGCGCACTTTACTATGATAAATTAGACACTTTAGTACACTCTAGGTTTTTCTGTTCATTTTTGTATGTGTACTTGGAATTTTGTTTATGTGCTAGTGAATGTTCACTTTCGAGTTCATTACGAATCCTTTCTGCGACTTTTGTCATTGTTGATGTACTTTTATTCCTATTTGCATTTCTCACACAGTTTGTTCGAACCTTGCATAAGCATTACATTTTAATAAAGTGTTCTTGCTTTGTCACAATGTTCTCATTTCATGCACTCTTGGCATGAAGGGCTTGGTCTGGCCACCTGCCAAGACGTGGCCATTTGTTCTTTGCAGGATGTCATTCCCATTGTGGTTGTAAGCATCGTAGCTTACTAAAGGCGGTATTAAGGATTTATTATTCCTAACAGGCTCATTTTCGTGCGACTTGGTAGACGATGCGCCGGCCATGCGGGGAACAGTGCTTGGCACCGTGCCATGGCTCTTACAGTCAACACCGACGCTTCTACTCACCTGGGGCGCGATTGGAGATCGTTGTTCGAAACGCCCGATCAGTTTCACCTCACGCGATTGGCCTAGGCCGTGCCAACGGGTGCGGCTGACGACGTCTGCGCGGCATAGGCCAGTCGCGTGAGGCGAAACTAAACGCGTGTTTTGAACAACGATGTCTCATCGCGCCCGTCACCCGCGAAAATTAGCTTCAGATGATCGTAAACCTTTCAAGACCGCTTCTAGACCAGCTTTTTGATAACGTCCTAAAAACGTTTAGAAATTGGTTACGAATAGTTTTGGGAAAGGGATTACTTGTGTCTTTCCCAATCCTATTTCTAGACCAGCTTTTCGAATACGTCTTGCAGACCTGTTCTAGACCGTCTCAAGAAAGTAATTAAGCCGGACATTAGCAGAGATATACGACGTTTTCCCGCCGAAGTTCTCTCATTCGTGTCTTCTTTAACCCGTTTTTATCGTCTTGGATAAACGCTACGAAAACGTTACGTATCTCTTTTGTGCTACCTGGGAAGCAGCATTGGGCTCGGTCAGTACTTGGGAGGGAGACCACCTGGGAACACCGAGTGCTGATGGGACCGTTCTTTTTGCTTTTTTATTGCGTGCTTCTGTGACGTCTTGTTTTTTCTTTTTTTCATTTGCACAACGTGTGGATGTTTGCATTTACTGTAACTTACGTTCAACTGGAGCCTGCTGGTAGAGCCAACGCCGAAGTGTAACACCAACAATATTCAGGCCACTACACGATATTGTACGCGGAATGATGACGGTGGTAAGCGGTATACGTAATGATGCAAAATTTAGTCGCACAAGGTTCTAACCGCTTACTTATCACTCCCGCATACAGCTCAATGACAACGCATCAATAAAGTGGCACATTGTGGGCTGCAACGCGCGCAAAATGTGGCGCTCGCCCTCTTGTTTTTGTGAGCACTAGCACGCACGCATGCAGCGAACAACCACAAACGGAGTGATCAACGTACACGACGCGTGCGTGTATTGTTCACGGAAAGACTGCCGCGTACGGGCTGTATGCTGTAGCAATACATTCGGCGACTGCACAACATAGCAGCACGATACAGGTGCAGTCGTAAACAGCACATTCTGGCCATCGGCCATGCCATGCTGAATACGCCGGTTCTCGTCCGATCCCCGAAGCTAAGCAGCATTGGGCTCGGTCAGTACTTGGAAGGGAGACCACCTGGGGACACCGAGTGCTGATGGCACCGTTCTTTTTGCTTTTTTATTGCGTGCTTCTGTGACGTCTTGTTTTTTTTTTTCATTTGCACAACGTGTGGGTGGTTGCATTTAGTGTAACTTACGTTCAACTGGAGCCTGCTGGTAGAGCCAATGCCGAAGTAATAATAATAATAATATTTGGGGTTTTACGTGCCAAAACGACTTTCTGATTATGAGGCACGCCGTAGTGGAGGACTCCGGAAATTTTGGCCACCTGGGGTTCTTTAACGTGCACCTAAATCTAAGCACACGGGTGTTTTCGCATTTCGCCCCCATCGAAATGCGGCCGCCGTGGCCGGGATTCGATCCCGCGACCTCGTGCTCCGCAGTCCAAGCCAATGCCGAAGTGTAACACCAACAATATTCAGGCCACTACACGATATTGTACGCGGAATGATGACGGTGGTAAGCGGTATACGTAATGATGCAAAATTTAGTCGCACAAGCTTCTAACCGCTTACTTATCACACCCGCATACAGCTCAATGACAACGCATCAATAAAGTGGCACCTTGTGGGCTGCAACGCGCGCAAAATGTGGCGCTCGCCCTCTTGTTTTTGTGAGGACTAGCACGCACGCATGCAGCGAACAACCACAAACGGAGTGATCAACGTACACGACGCGTGCGTGTATTGTTCACGGAAAGACTGCCGCGTACGTGCTGTATGCTGTAGCAATACATTCGGTGACCGCGCACAACATAGCAGCACGATACAGGTGCAGTCGTAAACAGCACATTCTCGCCATCGGCCATACCATGCTGAATACGCCGGTTCTCGTCCGATCCCCGAAGCTAAGCAGCATTGGGCTCGGTCAGTACTTGGGAGGGAGACCACCTGGGAACACCGAGTGCTGATGGCACCGTTCTTTTTGCTTTCTTATTGCGTGCTTCTGTGACGTCTTGTTTTTTTTTTTCATTTGCACAACGTGTGGGTGGTTGCATTTACTGTAACTTACGTTCAACTGGAGCCTGCTGGTAGAGCCAACGCCGAAGTGTAACACCAACAATATTCAGGCCACTACACGATATTGTACGCGGAATGATGACGGTGGTAAGCGGTATACGTAATGATGCAAAATTTAGTCGCACAAGCTTCTAACCGCTTACTTATCACACCCGCATACAGCTCAATGACAACGCATCAATAAAGTGGCACCTTGTTGGCTGCAACGCGCGCAAAATGTGGCGCTCGCCCTCTTGTTTTTGTGAGCACTAGCACGCACGCATGCAGCGAACAACCACAAACGGAGTGATCAACGTACACGACGCGTGCGTGTATTGTTCACGGAAAGACTGCCGCGTACGTGCTGTATGCTGTAGCAATACATTGGGCGACTGCACAACATAGCAGCACGATACAGGTGCAGTCGTAAACAGCACATTCTCGCCATCGGCCATACCATGCTGAATACGCCGGTTCTCGTCCGATCCCCGAAGCTAAGCAGCATTGGGCTCGGTCAGTACTTGGGAGGGAGACCACCTGGGAACACCGAGTGCTGATGGCACCGTTCTTTTTGCTTTTTTATTGCGTGCTTCTGTGACGTCTTGTTTTTTTTTTGATTTGCACAACGTGTGGGTGGTTGCATTTACTGCAACTTACGTTCAACTGGAGCCTGCTGGTAGAGCCAACGCCGAAGTGTAACACCAACAATATTCAGGCCACTACACGATATTGTACGCGGAATGATGACGGTGGTAAGCGGTATACGTAATGATGCAAAATTTAGTCGCACAAGCTTCTAACCGCTTACTTATCACACCCGCATACAGCTCAATGACAACGCATCAATAAAGTGGCACCTTGTGGGCTGCAACGCGCGCAAAATGTGGCGCTCGCCCTCTTGTTTTTGTGAGCACTAGCACGCACGCATGCAGCGAACAACCACAAACGGAGTGATCAACGTACACGACGCGTGCGTGTATTGTTCACGGAAAGACTGCCGCGTACGTGCTGTATGCTGTAGCAATACATTGGGCGACTGCACAACATAGCAGCACGATACAGGTGCAGTCGTAAACAGCACATTCTCGCCATCGGCCATACCATGTTGAATACGCCGGTTGTCGTCCGATCCCCGAAGCTAAGGAGCATTGGGCTCGGTCAGTACTTGGGAGGGAGACCACCTGGGAACACCGAGTGCTGATGGCACCGTTCTTTTTGCTTTTTTATTGCGTGCTTCTGTGAGGTCTTGTTTTTTTTTCATTTGCACAACGTGTGGGTGGTTGCATTTACTGTAACTTACGTTCAACTGGAGCCTGCTGGTAGAGCCAACGCCGAAGTGTAACACCAACAATATTCAGGCCACTACACAATATTGTACGCGGAATGATGACGGTGGTAAGCGGTATACTTAATGATGCAAAATTTAGTCGCACAAGCTTCTAACCGCTTACTTATCACACCCGCATACAGCTCAATGACAACGCATCAATAAAGTGGCACCTTGTGGGCTGCAACGCGCGCAAAATGTGGCGCTCGCTCTCTTGTTTTTGTGAGCACTAGCACGCACGCATGCAGCGAACAACCACAAACGGAGTGATCAACGTACACGATGCATGCGTGTATTGTTCACGGAAAGACTGCCGCGTACGTGCTGTATGCTGTAGCAATACATTCGGCGACTGCACAACATAGCAGTACGATACAGGTGCAGTCGCAAACAGCACATTCTCGCCATCGGCCATACCATGCTGAATACGCCGGTTCTCGTCCGATCCCCGAAGCTAAGCAGCATTGGGCTCGGTCAGTACTTGGGAGGGAGACCACCTGGGAACACCGAGTGCTGATGGCACCGTTCTTTTTTATTGCGTGCTTCTGTGACGTCTTGTTTTTTTTTTTCACTTGCACAACGTGTGGGTGGTTGCATTTACTGTAACTTACGTTCAACTGGAGCCTGCTGGTAGAGCCAACGCCGAAGTGTAACACCAACAATATTCAGGCCACTACACGATATTGTACGCGGAATGATGACGGTGGTAAGCGGTATACGTAATGATGCAAAATTTAGTCGCACAAGGTTCTAACCGCTTACTTATCACTCCCGCATACAGCTCAATGACAACGCATCAATAAAGTGGCACATTGTGGGCTGCAACGCGCGCAAAATGTGGCGCTCGCCCTCTTGTTTTTGTGAGCACTAGCACGCACGCATGCAGCGAACAACCACAAACGGAGTGATCAACGTACACGACGCGTGCGTGTATTGTTCACGGAAAGACTGCCGCGTACGGGCTGTATGCTGTAGCAATACATTCGGCGACTGCACAACATAGCAGCACGATACAGGTGCAGTCGTAAACAGCACATTCTGGCCATCGGCCATGCCATGCTGAATACGCCGGTTCTCGTCCGATCCCCGAAGCTAAGCAGCATTGGGCTCGGTCAGTACTTGGAAGGGAGACCACCTGGGGACACCGAGTGCTGATGGCACCGTTCTTTTTGCTTTTTTATTGCGTGCTTCTGTGACGTCTTGTTTTTTTTTTTCATTTGCACAACGTGTGGGTGGTTGCATTTAGTGTAACTTACGTTCAACTGGAGCCTGCTGGTAGAGCCAATGCCGAAGTAATAATAATAATAATATTTGGGGTTTTACGTGCCAAAACGACTTTCTGATTATGAGGCACGCCGTAGTGGAGGACTCCGGAAATTTTGGCCACCTGGGGTTCTTTAACGTGCACCTAAATCTAAGCACACGGGTGTTTTCGCATTTCGCCCCCATCGAAATGCGGCCGCCGTGGCCGGGATTCGATCCCGCGACCTCGTGCTCCGCAGTCCAAGCCAATGCCGAAGTGTAACACCAACAATATTCAGGCCACTACACGATATTGTACGCGGAATGATGACGGTGGTAAGCGGTATACGTAATGATGCAAAATTTAGTCGCACAAGCTTCTAACCGCTTACTTATCACACCCGCATACAGCTCAATGACAACGCATCAATAAAGTGGCACCTTGTGGGCTGCAACGCGCGCAAAATGTGGCGCTCGCCCTCTTGTTTTTGTGAGGACTAGCACGCACGCATGCAGCGAACAACCACAAACGGAGTGATCAACGTACACGACGCGTGCGTGTATTGTTCACGGAAAGACTGCCGCGTACGTGCTGTATGCTGTAGCAATACATTCGGTGACCGCGCACAACATAGCAGCACGATACAGGTGCAGTCGTAAACAGCACATTCTCGCCATCGGCCATACCATGCTGAATACGCCGGTTCTCGTCCGATCCCCGAAGCTAAGCAGCATTGGGCTCGGTCAGTACTTGGGAGGGAGACCACCTGGGAACACCGAGTGCTGATGGCACCGTTCTTTTTGCTTTCTTATTGCGTGCTTCTGTGACGTCTTGTTTTTTTTTTTCATTTGCACAACGTGTGGGTGGTTGCATTTACTGTAACTTACGTTCAACTGGAGCCTGCTGGTAGAGCCAACGCCGAAGTGTAACACCAACAATATTCAGGCCACTACACGATATTGTACGCGGAATGATGACGGTGGTAAGCGGTATACGTAATGATGCAAAATTTAGTCGCACAAGCTTCTAACCGCTTACTTATCACACCCGCATACAGCTCAATGACAACGCATCAATAAAGTGGCACCTTGTTGGCTGCAACGCGCGCAAAATGTGGCGCTCGCCCTCTTGTTTTTGTGAGCACTAGCACGCACGCATGCAGCGAACAACCACAAACGGAGTGATCAACGTACACGACGCGTGCGTGTATTGTTCACGGAAAGACTGCCGCGTACGTGCTGTATGCTGTAGCAATACATTGGGCGACTGCACAACATAGCAGCACGATACAGGTGCAGTCGTAAACAGCACATTCTCGCCATCGGCCATACCATGCTGAATACGCCGGTTCTCGTCCGATCCCCGAAGCTAAGCAGCATTGGGCTCGGTCAGTACTTGGGAGGGAGACCACCTGGGAACACCGAGTGCTGATGGCACCGTTCTTTTTGCTTTTTTATTGCGTGCTTCTGTGACGTCTTGTTTTTTTTTTGATTTGCACAACGTGTGGGTGGTTGCATTTACTGCAACTTACGTTCAACTGGAGCCTGCTGGTAGAGCCAACGCCGAAGTGTAACACCAACAATATTCAGGCCACTACACGATATTGTACGCGGAATGATGACGGTGGTAAGCGGTATACGTAATGATGCAAAATTTAGTCGCACAAGCTTCTAACCGCTTACTTATCACACCCGCATACAGCTCAATGACAACGCATCAATAAAGTGGCACCTTGTGGGCTGCAACGCGCGCAAAATGTGGCGCTCGCCCTCTTGTTTTTGTGAGCACTAGCACGCACGCATGCAGCGAACAACCACAAACGGAGTGATCAACGTACACGACGCGTGCGTGTATTGTTCACGGAAAGACTGCCGCGTACGTGCTGTATGCTGTAGCAATACATTGGGCGACTGCACAACATAGCAGCACGATACAGGTGCAGTCGTAAACAGCACATTCTCGCCATCGGCCATACCATGTTGAATACGCCGGTTGTCGTCCGATCCCCGAAGCTAAGGAGCATTGGGCTCGGTCAGTACTTGGGAGGGAGACCACCTGGGAACACCGAGTGCTGATGGCACCGTTCTTTTTGCTTTTTTATTGCGTGCTTCTGTGAGGTCTTGTTTTTTTTTCATTTGCACAACGTGTGGGTGGTTGCATTTACTGTAACTTACGTTCAACTGGAGCCTGCTGGTAGAGCCAACGCCGAAGTGTAACACCAACAATATTCAGGCCACTACACAATATTGTACGCGGAATGATGACGGTGGTAAGCGGTATACTTAATGATGCAAAATTTAGTCGCACAAGCTTCTAACCGCTTACTTATCACACCCGCATACAGCTCAATGACAACGCATCAATAAAGTGGCACCTTGTGGGCTGCAACGCGCGCAAAATGTGGCGCTCGCTCTCTTGTTTTTGTGAGCACTAGCACGCACGCATGCAGCGAACAACCACAAACGGAGTGATCAACGTACACGATGCATGCGTGTATTGTTCACGGAAAGACTGCCGCGTACGTGCTGTATGCTGTAGCAATACATTCGGCGACTGCACAACATAGCAGTACGATACAGGTGCAGTCGCAAACAGCACATTCTCGCCATCGGCCATACCATGCTGAATACGCCGGTTCTCGTCCGATCCCCGAAGCTAAGCAGCATTGGGCTCGGTCAGTACTTGGGAGGGAGACCACCTGGGAACACCGAGTGCTGATGGCACCGTTCTTTTTTATTGCGTGCTTCTGTGACGTCTTGTTTTTTTTTTTCACTTGCACAACGTGTGGGTGGTTGCATTTACTGTAACTTACGTTCAACTGGAGCCTGCTGGTAGAGCCAACGCCGAAGTGTAACACCAACAATATTCAGGCCACTACACGATATTGTACGCGGAATGATGACGGTGGTAAGCGGTATACGTAATGATGCAAAATTTAGTCGCACAAGCTTCTAACCGCTTACTTATCACACCCGCATACAGCTCAATGACAACACATGAATATAGTGGCACCTTGTGGGCTGCAACGCGCGCAAAATGTGGCGCTCGCCCTCTTGTTTTTGTGTGCACTAGCACGCACGCATGCAGCGAACAACCACAAACGGAGTGATCAACGTACACGACGCGTGCGTGTATTGTTCACGGAAAGACTGCCGCGTACGTGCTGTATGCTGTAGGAATACATTCGGCGACTGCACAACATAGCAGCACGGTACAGGTGCAGCCGTAAACAGCACATTCTCGCCATCGGCCATACCATGCTGAATACGCTGGTTCTCGTCCGATCCCCGAAGCTAAGCAGCATTGGGCTCGGTCAGTACTTGGGAGGGAGACCACCTGGGAACACCGAGTGCTGATGGGACCGTTCTTTTTGCTTTTTTATTGCGTGCTTCTGTGACGTCTTGTTTTTTTTTCATTTGCACAACGTGTGGGTGGTTGCATTTACTGTAACTTACGTTCAACTGGAGCCTGCTGGTAGAGCCAACGCCGAAGTGTACCCTTATGAAAATATGAAATGAGTTTCACATGAAAGTCTGATGAGTTTTGACATCACAGCCATTAGACTTTCTGATGACTTTCTTTGGAATTTTCTGATGTATTCCTAATGTCATTCTAAAACATATTGGCCCCCGTCTTTCTGTAGAATTCTTGACGAGTGTTTTTCTTGTGAGCATGAAATGTCTTCCTAATGTGCGCTACAAAGCAGTTTTCTTGTGACTTTCTCATGTCTTCCTAATGAATCTCTAATGAGCTTCTACATTAGACTGCTGGTGCTCATAGCACTCCTATAACAAAATTGGCCACCACGTGTGGTAATATTTTCTCATGTGTCCCAATGGCAGTCAGGCCTTATTTAAACATGTTACCAGTGCGTGACTGTCTTTGGTGCTTGATATATGCAGCCTGTATGCATGTATGTATGTCCAGCGAAGATGCAGCACTTTTGACATGTACATGGGCCCTACATATGCTGCATGTTAGACATTACTCAACGAAAGAAATTTAATAAAAACATTTATTGGGCATATCAATGCTTTCTTAAAAGCAGAAGGAGGTTAAATGAAAGGAAAACACAGTATCAGTCTGGTTACGGATGTGATATTTTCCTTTCATTTAATCTCGCTACTTATCGTTGAGGAGAGGCTGTTCTTGAGGTGGAGTGTTGTCACCTTGAAGTAAGTGCACATGTACCTGCATGGTAGAAAGGTCAGAAAATTAACAAAACTTTGCAATGAGCCACAGAAATACACGCTGTATCACTTGCTGCAGAACGATCTGGAGATGTTATAGCTAGTTCTGGGAAAAAATTATGTGGTGTCGGTTCACACAAAGTTGTTGAGGAACACTGTGTGGCCTTTGGGTGCAGCAGTAACTACAGTACGCAGAAATTGCTCTTGGCTGTACAAATGTGCAACGTGGATCAACTGCGGCGTGTGTACATGTCGTGAACTACTTCAGCTATATCGGTTTCCACTTGACAAAGGGCAGGAGTGTCTGTGGATTGCTAGCGTGAATGAGAAAATCTCACTAATTACTTGGCATGGAAATGAGCGTAGGAGTGTTTGTGTAAGGGCAACCCAATGCATCCCAGAGACATCCAAGTGCCAGTCGTTGTAGAACATTTGCATCAGCTACGGGCACAGTTCTCATACATTCCAAGCCTACTATGTCATGCCTGTGTTGGCCTCCTGAATGATGACATATATCCCATTCAAGAAATACACCACACCATGTCTGGGGTTTTTTATTGTTTACACCCGAGCGCTCCTTTCAGAGTAAGGGCACAAGTTGAAAAACAAATGCGTAGAAGCATGATAAACAAGCTTGCATAAAAATAATTTAATAAATAAGCATGGTGGTTGCTATCCCACATCATTAGAGAGTATTCCTTATTGTCATGCAATCATAATGAGCGTTGACTGACACGCATCCCCTTTTTCGATGTGGTATTCCTCACTGATTTTGTTGTATCAATCGGTTGCCATAGGCGAACGAAACAGATAAACAATCTAAATCCAGTGCACAGCTTGTCGTGTCAATGCATGGTCAAATGGGATGAGCCCACTGGTCCTTTGAGTGAATTATGGTGCTCTCCTAGGCGCATGCTGAGGCACCGGCTAGTCAGTGTGCCCGATGTACATTGGACCAAATATGCACGTGATCAAAAGTATAGCCTACATTACCCCTGGCAGATACGAGACAAATTTTGGGTATCTTTAAGCAAGCCTCCAATGCCTGGGTGCCTTTGTCAATTCACTTGTGGTCTGCAATGCACATATATTTCCAGCAAAAATAAATTAGGCAGCATATGCACAACAGTCATGTTGTATGGTCTCCCTTCTCTCGCTGCGCAAATTTCGTCCTGAAAAGTTACATGAACTGATTGAACTGAAAATTGAATCGAGAAAGGCAAGGAGGCAAGCGAGGCTTGCTTGGTTAAAGGTAGCACCAAATTTGTCCAGTACATGTCAGAGGCACTGTACTGTATTCCTTTCACATGTGGTCAAACATACATAGCGCAGACTGGCTGGTGCCTAAATATGTACCTATGAGATCACCATATTTCACTCAAAAGACCAGTATGCTCGTCTGACTTGGCCACACATATCCGCAATGGGGCTTCAGGCCGGATTAGGATTGTTTATCTGTTTTCACCCGTGGCTGAAAATTGGCAAGAGAAATCAGTCAGGCACACCACATAAATAACAATAAGTGTGAGCCGGCCCCCCTTATCAATGCATGAAGAAAGGCATCCTTTGTAGATTACAAGGACTAGAAATTAGTCTGTGCCTATTTACTTCTTTTTATGCAAACACCGTTTATCATGATTTTATGCCTTTGTATTACAACTTCTGCCACCCCTCTCAAATTAACTGGTGCACAACACAAGCGCACATCCAGTGCTATTTTCGTTAATCCTTCCATCAACTTAAACAGTCAGTTGTTAGTCAAGGTCATGTTCCATGGTCTCCCTTTCCTCGCTGCGTAAATTTTGCCCTGAATAGTTACATGAACTGATTGGCAAATTCAAATGAACACTACAAGTTTTTCCGAGTGGACACAGCTGGTTCTCAGAAATGCACAAAAACAGTGATGGGTATCTGTTGGCATCCTGTAGTGTGTGCAAACTAGCTGTGACATTGCTGCAGTACACACTCACAAATGCTACAATGCCTACAAGCATGAATAGGGGCAGCTTGCAAAGAAAAGAATACGAAGAAAGTGAGAGAAAAAATAGAAAGCTTACCAGAAAACACCTCACTACTTAAGTAACTGCAGCACAATGAATACTGGCCTTCCTATTTCATTTCAAGAAATTCGAGTTCATCAAATGTGTATTTGCCAGTGACAGTTATTCTGAGAACAAGACAGACATAATTGTAAATATTAACGTTAAACAATGGTATGCACAATGCGTGCTTAGACCTGTGACATATATGGCAGACTACACTTCGAATTCTTACATGGACAAAAACAGCACATGTGTGTATCATAAGCAGAAAGGAAAACAGGGAAATATATGCTACAGCATAGGAAACAGTTCCAAACAAGTAAAACCAAAATAAAAAAGAAACATACTGTGTAATAGGCAAAAATAAAATGGACTTGCAGCCAAGCAATTGATGCGAGAAAAATACTAAACATTAGGACATGCGAGGTGTAGTTTTAACAGAACAAGATAACGTGTGCATAATGTTACAAACACAAATAAGCAGCAAGTGGAATAAAGTTGCATAAATATTTAGCCTATTTAGCAAGATGCATTAAGTAATATGTTGATACACTTATCCACTAATGATACCGAGATCCTACTTTTGTGAACACGTACACTTAAAGCTTACCTGACATGTCCATCCAGATTGCACGCCGTGCTGCTGCAGCCATGGCCACGGGTTATGTGGACACTGTTGTGGGTCACGGCTTCACCACTACAAAGAGAATTCTGTGTTAACTTATAGCTGTGGCACAATAAGACTATCACATCGTGAACACATGCAAGGAGCATGTAAAAACAGTCACGAATACAATGCCTGCACTGGTGCAGGGTGGCAACAGAGCACAAAGTCGAAGTCACTGATGAATGTCACGATAACAGGGACCCCTTCAACAAGGCAAAATTTCACACGCAGCAGCAGCAGCGCATTACATGAATGTTTGTTTACATAACGATTCTAGAGTTTCTTTCGTGACTTTAAGTAGCTATCCCTTGTAATGTTTAGTTACGTCAAAATTATGGCAACACCCCTTCAAAAGAAACCTGTACCAGTAGCACGCTGTGATTGCTTACATTTTTTCCCCTAATACTGCTCGTAAATCGAAAACCTTGTAAGCAGAGATTACCTACAACGTCGAATCATTTATAAGCGAGGAAACGTCATTGCAGTAAGAATCGGTCAAGAGGCAGATGAGTCGTTATCATGCGACTTCAGCAGAAAAGCGGGAGCTCACCCACAAGCGCGCATGATGAACACGATTATTTCCGAACGTAATCTTTCTCACCAGAAGAAAACGCTTATCAAGATTTTCAATTCCGCATTATGGCAATAAATTCTCGCAACTAAACTCTGACACCCAGCAAGCATCGGCATAGGTTTCACAGCTGTCGTGGGAGTTCTCTTTCCTACGTTCGCAAGGCACCCTATGCCCACACGAGAAGCACGCACAACACGTGTGTAGGTAGCAAGCACGGATACTCACCCTTTGAATGGCACGACGCGGTCGAAAAGTGCCCTCCAAGTTGCCGGTGCTTCGATGTTACTCCTAGCAGACATGCGGTTGCATAGTGGACCAGCAGTGGCACGCTAACAATACGCATTATTTCTTCGCGACGTCCACCCAACTTTCTACGACAACCAGAGACAAAGCGAACGCACTCCACGGCATGAACATCGTTCGTCCACATTTGGCTGGCGCGCCACGCACACGGCGAGTTTGCAGCGAGACACAAGCTGTCTGTGGCACTTATGCGCACGCGAACTAAGTCCCATTTCGTTACAGCAAACACAAAAACACACGATCAAACAAGCACATCGTTGCAGTTCGGCGTGCGTCTAATTGTCGTACAAAAATCCCTCACGTGACCTGATCCTAGGCGCCTAGGGACAGGATCGTTTAGGGACTTTTGAGAAGGCATGATGGTTGCGCCGAGCGACGCCGTGGCGTGTTCGTTCTCGGCGTGATCGTTCACCGGCTCGCGCGGACCGCGCGTTGTTCAACGTTGCTTATGTGATTGTGCTTGCGTTGCTTGTGTGTTGGTTGTACGTACTTAGCGGGAAAGCCGCGAGTAGTGGTGATGCGACAGTGCGGCTTTCGCCATCTGTGCTTTCGCCTAGGTGAGCTCTGGCAGTACAGAATCTGCGTTGTGTGACCCGTGCTTCCTTGACAATTGAAATGTCGAAGTGGCCTAGCGCCTCGGCAGCGAAGTTCTGCGAACCGCGATGCCGTGGCGTGCGTTGAATCTCCGGCCCACGCCGACCGCTGGTCGTGTGTCTCCGCAGTGGGATCAGTACTTGTTGGCTAAAAGTCGCGCAGTAGTAGTGGTGTGGCATGTCGGCTTTAAGTCTCGGTGAACTCTGGTGGTGTGAGATCCGTATTTCTGAAGAATTCATTGGTGCTGACGATTGAAATATTCAAGTGGCGTAGCGCCACGGCAATGCAATTTGCGAACCGGCGCTGTGCAGCAGCGTCGTCGTGTTCGCCCCTTTTCGGCAGCGTCATGACATCGCACATGCACTTTAACTTGACGGGACTCGTAGGCGGAGGTATTGCACGTGTTTTTCGCCACGACTTACGTAAGTAATATAATGCATAAGGTGGTGTTTGCTCACAACTGTTCTCGCGTCCTTGAAATAGGGCAACGCATGTTTTCAATCGTGTTCAGCGCTAGTGCACTATCCGTCACTTCATGTGATTTACTTTTATCGTGGGCTTTACGACAATTATCGCGTAGTGCTGTGAACATAACGGAGCTTTAGTGGTGTCACATGATCTGCCAGAATTCCACGAAATGCAGAGTAGATGTTTAATATTATTCGTACTAAGGGCGCGATAAGCACAGTGAGGTGGAGCCTAATACTGTGCCCTGTAATCTTCAGCTGCATTTGTGCCCGTTTTTCGCGCTCTTAGTTTTAGCAACGGGACGCAGGGTTCGGTGCAAAGTTGGGACGAATGAATGTGTATATACGTCTGCAATAACTTCACCGCAACACATTTGTTACCTTGAACATACTGCCCCGCCCGCTTTACTATAATCTCAGGTGCTCTCGAACTCTCTATTTGCCGGTATTTTTATTTTCACGTGCTGAATGGTCCTACCGCAATACATATATATAGTGAGGTGAAGCTGATTAATGTTGCCAAGTGCTTTGACAGTGTCAGATCTAACAGTTATAGAATGACATGGCCAATACAACAGCTCATACCTTCACTTTAACAATTCTATTAGGACTGTCAAACTAATCTTACAGCACAGAAAAGCAACGTAAACACCCCAAGAGTTGATTAGCAAGTAATACTGGAGAGTTCAAGTCTAGTGACCAAGGGTGTGATGAAGTGCTTTAAACATTCAACCAACACACCTTAAGTGCTTAAAAATTTCTAGCATATTGATGCAGGCTGATCAGACTTACTTTGATATTGGTTGTTTTACAATGAAAATAATAGTACTGCATAAGAGGACGCAAGCGACTCGTGTGCTGCTTGGTTATGCAAACCACATGGGTGCCAGAAATACCCAAACATGGTGCTTGTTTACACACGCTGCTTGCGTCCACTAATCTAACGCTCTCTAATGTCAGCAGTATAAAGAGAGGCTGTAAAAATATGGATTTGAATTTCACAACTCCAATTTTGTTTCTTCTGTACTTGTACAACCTATGGTTTTGTGACAGCATCTGCCTAGCTCATTGCCACATTTTGCGACAAAAGCAGTGATGATTCAATCAGAGTTGCCTGTCCTAATATTACTCCAATAATTCTTTAAACAGTTCATTTTTTAAGCACAAAGCATGTCATGCCCAACTAGAAAATTAACCATGCAATAATCTACTAGAAGTGGCTAAAAAATCAGCAGTCTTCTGAAGTCAGCTTGATTTGCAGCTGCTAAAATTGGCTATTATTGAATTAGGGCAAGGAAGAAACGGCTTGAATAAACATATGTCTCATCAGAAAGTTGCGGTGGTGTGCTGCAGGCTAAAAGCCGTTTTGGCATTGGTCTACCTCTGTCCCAAAACCAGGCACCACAGCCAAGGCGACTTCACTTGGCTTTGACAGCTTCAAATTCGCTTTCACAAGCACGTAATACTCAGTCGAGGTGAGCTCAATGCACATCACCCGCACTGGGGATGCAAAGACATACGGCCAAGAGGATGCCACCTTGACGAAGCAGACACCACAGAGTGCACATGGCAAAGATGGAGTCATTTTTCAGATGTTGAGGAATCTTGCCGAAACAAGGAAGCAAGCACTATTGCTTGTAATCAATGAAATCTGGAATATTGGAATTCCCCACAGAGTGAAAACACTTGGTCATGATGCCACTACCGAAACCAGGCAAGAAACCTGACACCATAGACAACCTTTGATCAGTCTTACTCACATTGACAGTGTGCATATTGACTGAAGGAATGTGCCTCGCGAGGCTGAACCAGCATCTGGGAAAGACAATAGCCTCTTTCTGCATCAAACCATCGTCAATGCCAGCCGCTTTGGAGGAAAGATGTATGGGTTCTTAGTCACAGTCCAACCAAGAAGGATGTTGAGCACAGTCTGCAATGAGGAGGTACTGGTGGCCTTTTGTGAAGCCTGCCCAGTCATTAGTGGTGTGAAAGCCTCTAATGCAACCATATGTTTGAATATGAAGTTATAGTAAACAGCCAAAGACTTTTACCAACTGCACAGGTGGAAATGCAGGTAAAACCCGGACCAGCACACTTGGTTGCAGGAGTGATTCGCTGATGAGGTAAGAAGGTGACTTAACAGTTGGTGATAAGGTACACCGAATGCAGGTATGCGCAATGTGTATACATACTGTTAGGCTGAAACAAATTAATTTTCTCCAAAGCAATATCAAAAGCTCAATTTTGTTTAGGATGCCACTCATGTGCTTTAGGTAAGTGTGGACATCATCATCATCAGTCTGGTTACACCCACTGCAGCGCAAAGGCCTCTCTCATACTTCTCAAACTACCCCGGTCATGTACTAATTGTGGCCATGTTGTCCCTGCAAATTTCTTAACCTCATCCGCCCACCCAACTTTCTGCCGCCCTCTGCTACGCTTCCCTTCCTAGCAGTGTGGACAGGGTTATATACAGCGGCATAGGCAAATGATACAACTAGATACAGCTGTTATGCGTAATCTTTTTTTCTGGACTAAATTCTTGCTCCTTGAACTCAATCGAGATCATTAACTGTAGCACCAAAGTATTGGAACACTACCAGAACAAAGGCATGTAGCGTGCACATGTCAATTCTTCTTATGCCAGTCTTCTTTTTTACACCAATAGCTGCTATGGGCCAACTCCCCTGGTTCTGATGTCTACTGGTGTCACTATAATTCCCAAATTTATTGCTAGAATATTGCAGATAAAGTTCTCATTGTAATTCATTCAAACATATGATCAAAAGATTGGCAGTCCACAATTCTACATTTCAGCCACTCTGCTGAAGGTACAGTCGTGGCGAATACCGATCCTGGAGAGTGCGATCTAGCCAACAGGTGCCATGATTGGCTAACACCTGTTCAATGTCTGCGTGCTGTATATAGAGCTGGCGTCCACGCCTTAAAATTCTTACTCATCACTTTCCCCACTTGTGAAGGCAGTACTATGTTAATTTTTCTTCTTACATGTAATGACAGTGATTGGGTGCATCTGCTTTATTAATCTTCTAGTGCTTGGCTTCTCAGATTTGCTGGATGGGGCTGGTTAATGGGGCAGAGCGCGAGACCTAGCAATGGGTAGCTCAAATATAGCTTTGAGAAAACCAAATTAATTCAGCAGTAAGAAGCTAAAGGGTTGTTTTTCTGGAGACCAGAGACCAAGTCTGGATGTGAAAAAGGAGGAAGAAAACTAGTCTTTCCACTTCAACACTGGGAGGCACAACTCCCACTTATTTTACTTCTTTAAAGGAGATTACTGACTTGCACTGGCAAGTGTTCACTTTAACAAACACTGAATGAAGCAAGCTTCCTGTGCATATTTCACCATTTATTGCATCACTTTCACAGTATGAGTGGAACTCCAATTTTCGTTATGCCACAACTTGCCCAATCTTGTGTTTTGCAGTAGGATTTTAGCAGTGCTATTAAGGCACTTACATATTCGTGAATAGTAGTAGAGAAAGAAAGTAAGAAAACAGTGGCTCTTCGTGCATCGACTATGGATGCACCTGGTGCTCTCATGTCCATTTTTTCCGCTATCTGCTAAACCGTTCTAAACAAGAAAAGCTCATACACAATTATTTTGCAGAGTCAGACAACTAAACCAGTATCCTTGGTAATCAAGGTTTATATATTTGGTGACATTTTCTGTGGCCCTGCTATTGGGCTTTCTTTTCATCCTTTTCCGCTGTGCAGATTCATTAAGAAGTGACAAGACAGTTTGACAATTTTAATCATTGAAAGACTTAGCGAAACCTTTTTTGGGTTGTTTTTCTTTGCTTTCAGACTCTGCACATTGCCTTTAAGGCATGTTTTAAGTGTTTCTTTTTTTTATGGAGAGGGCATGTTAACATCTTTTACACCATGTCAATTATGTGGTGCCATAGTGCATTCTTGGATGGAGTCTTGCCCTTTCATTCAGTAAAATATAATGTTTTTTGTGTCATAGGCCGTTTTACATTTGAGTATGAGTGCAGCATTTCGCTAAGTTTTGCCTCTGTCACCCAAGCTTGCTACCCACTGTTGTTGACATGTGACTTTTGTTCAATAAAAGGAAGTCTGTCACTTATCCTGTGCACTGGTTGTCTTTTTGAATTACGATTTGTTGCCTATATTAGTTCTTTTGTTGTATCTCAGATTAGGAATGGCTATCAAAGTTGACATCATTTAATCATATTGCACACAATGTGGATGATATGTACTTTGAATATATGGCCATCATAAATAGAAGTTAATTCAAGAATAGTGCTTTTGCATGGTGGGGCAGCCATGAATTGTAGCTATAAGTTACCAGCACTGCAAGTAGCACTGTTTGTGCAGAATATAGTTCAACTCTACTACTTTCAAACATCATTGTTTTTATCTGCATTTGTATAGCTCCAGTTCCTGTGAACAACACGCATCTGGCGGAAGAGTGGCTTGCACCTGCAGTGGGGCCCAATGAATAGCCAAATTTCTGCCCGTTTTCATGTTATTAGCATATTAGTTGAGGCAGTCGTTCTTATAGTAAACTGTTTGCGCAGTGTAGAAGCCACTGCGGGTGTCAGGATCTTGTACACATCTTCAGCTTTGCAGGGGACACAGCATCTGGCACATAGTTTGTCACAGGCCATGTTTTTGGGGCAAGTTGTGTTTACTCACTTGCAAAGAGAGAACCAAGCTTGTTGGATATGAATTAAACCACCTGTACACTCGGTGGCCTTCTTCATTTTGTGTGACATATATGGTTATAGCTACCCTTGCTTTATGCACTTCTTGTCCGGCAGCAGTTTTGCTTTTGAAACACTCAGGATAGGTTTCAGCAAGCTGGACAGGAATAGCACTGAAAAACCAGCAGATGTTAATTGTTGCACTTGTCATGCGAAGCTTCCTACAGTATGATGAGGACGGAAATTAATGAAGTTGTTCCTCAAGGCCTTCTAGCTTGTCATGAGTTTGGAGCAACATGATGTATAGCACTTTTCTGATCGCATACTATAGGTTCAGCAGGTGTGGCCATGGTTGAAGTGCAGTGCAAGGTCAAGAAAACAGATATCTATGAGCAGCACACTGGTAAAGGAGACGCTGGGAAAACTAGTGGGAAGCCTATTGAACATCTAATTGACCAAGTTGCTGGCTTCATCAGGCAAACTGTGATAAAGAGAAGGAAGTCATCAACATATCAGAAGGTTTTTGCGTATAGACACTGCTAAGGTTCTCAGGCACGTCTCTTCTAACACGCCAACAAATCTTAGTGCGCAGGCTATGCATGACCAACTACATATGCCTTCTGTTTGGACAAAGAACTGCTCATTGTAACTGATGAAGATGGAGTGGACAAAAAAAAACGGCAGCTCCACTAATCTGGTTTCACTGGTATTAGCAGTGCTTTGTAAGTATGCATCGCCATACTCCCCCCTGCCTTCTTGGTTGACATCAGCAAGAACCGGCTTGAGGCAAGGGGTAATAGACATCTTTACAAGCTAAAAATGCATGCATGCATGGAGAGCACGTGTCCAAAAAGTAGGCACTTCACAGGGGCATTGGAGAAAAAACAGATTATTGACAGTGGCCAAAGGCAAGCTTATGTGCTACTAAACACCCAACACTGTTGCCATGTGACACCTCTGAAACAATCCTTCTGAAAGAAGAAATCATCCTTGTGCATCCATAAAGAGGGTGGATAGGCAAAGCCCCTTCAGCAACGCGGCCAGCTTCAAAAGGCCCACTTGGCACATCCTGAATGCTTCCTTCTTAGACTTTGCTGGGTGCAAGCATTCTACTGTCCAAAAGTTGTCATTGAGAGCACTGTTGGTTTGGTGGCAATACAGTTCAGAAGCGATTGCAAGAAACCTTTCTTCCGAGTTGGTCTGGAGGCTCATGGTGCTCACAAAGCGACACCATGAGACAAGCAAGGTGACCGGATGCCTCCAAGCCCTTGTTCGTGTATCACACTGTTCTGTTAGTAACAACCATCAGATCTGAAACCAACAAGCTCAAGTTCAGCACTCGTGTGGTTACTGTGGAGGATCCATAATAGAAAGCACAAAACAGAAAACTGAAGGGAAAGGATAAGGCACCACTTAACACCTAGTATTGCTGCAGCCCACCCCCTTTTATTTTGTCTGGTCATGCTACATTTTTTTCTATATATAGGCATGAACTTATCCTGTGCACAGCTTATTGCAGAGAGCATAGGTGATGTTCCCAATCGGTGTCCGATTTTTATATACACTATATGCTGGCTCCAAGAGGCTCGAAACACTGCAATGGAAGCTTCTAATAGAAAAGGTGCCTGGAAGAAAAAAAAGCTGTGCTGCAACCATCTTGGCAACATCTTGTCCCCTTAATAAAAATTGTGCTTCCGTATAAACTTCAGCCCTCCAGTTTAGAGTAAAGTACCAGTGCACTTATGCAAAACGAATCAATTCTCAAAGAGCATGTGCAGTCCAGCCAGAAGCATAGGTATGAATCCGCATTGTGCTCCTGCATTGAAGGTGAATACTGCGTTACAAAATGACGAATGTGCCTTAGTAAGCTTCCCTGCAATATGAATTTGTAATGTACAAAGAATTGTCAATTAAGCTTACCAAGAGCACAGATGCACTTGCAAATTATATCACAATTGAAAATAATGAGCAAACCTATGTGCCCTTTCCACTATTAGTATGCTTTACTGCACAATGCTTATTTCCACCTCTGTATTGCGGTGTAGCAAGCTACGAAAGAAACGTTGCATAATTGAGCTTTTTAAGATTAACTTTTTTGCAATACACCTATGTTCTGCGGTGAAGCCTAAGCAATGTACTGCGTTGAAGCATACTAAAAGTGGAAAGGGGCTACTGTCACTGGTCATAAAAAGAGTTCTTTAATTATACCCTATGATTATACACTCGCGCAACCGCCGCCTCTCAGGTCGCCTGAGTGGACATAGTATGCTGGGTGATAGCGGCCCCCTCCCACTTTTAGCATCCTTTACCGCGTAACTAAAATGCACTGCGGCGAAGAAGCAGTACATTTGTATTGAGTGAATAAACAAATGCTTTTTACAACAGTACAGAAATAAACGCGCACCATGCATCAGTCTACCACATGGAAGAGCGTCGCAACAAAAGGTAGCTGATTCACACAGGCTGTGTAGCCCACTTATCAGTCGTAAAGGCTATTCTGGGTAATTCATAATTTCACACACATAGAAATATGTTTATATGTTTACGCTCGTACTCCTTGCGTAATAAGACTTCCAGAACTTCCACAACAGGTAGTAATTTACAACACACAAACGAAAACAACAGATACATATGCCTTGTTTTCAACTCGGTCGTCATGCAAATGACATATAGCACGGAAAAACGTGAACATGCTGTGTGTTAGCATCGTAAACTTCATACTAGGCAAGGAGCACACCACAATCCTGCGACAGCCGCTAATGAGACGAAAACGGGAGCACATATCTGTGAACGTGCGAATGGAGACCCTAAGCCACTCTGCTCCTCCACCACCCCCCGCTGCACGGCTGAACCACTCGTTTCAAGCACAGCACACCTAACACACATTCAGCACTGAACAGTGGGCGGTCGACGCAGTCGCATTTACATGACTTGTAGCGAGCAGCACTTCCCTCGATGTCCGTTAAGCAAAGTCGGACACGGCGACGCCACATCGCGGTTCGCAGAACTTCGCTGCCGATGCGCTAGGCCACTTCGACATTTCAATTGTCAAGCAAGCACGGGTCACACAACGCAGATTCTCTACTGCCAGAGCTCACCGACGCGAAAGCCGCACTGCCGCACCACCACTACTCGCGGCTTTCCGCCAAGTAACGCAGAACCTACAACCAACACACAAGCAACGCACGTACGTACGTTACATACTACAATCACATGAGCAATGTTGAACAACGCGGGGTCCAGAGAACGATCACGCCGAGGACGAACACGCCACGGCGTCGCTTGGCGCCAGCATCGCGCCTTCTCAAAAATCCCTAAACGATGCAGTCCCTAGGCACCTAGGATCAGGTCACGTGAGGGATTTTTGTACGACAAATAGACGCACGCTGCAGTTCGCACGCCCGACCGACTCGTAAACAAAGCGCCAGGCTGATTGGATTGGATTGGATTGAAAACGGGGCGGTGGGTGGCGCCACCAACAGGTCGGTTGGGGCCAGCCAATGCCTCGGCCAGCGTCATCTGAGGATTTGTGCGGCTGCCTAATTGTGCATAGCTGTTGTAAGACAAACGGAACCACATATAAGTCTGTATTGTAAGCTATAGCTTGGCATAGAAAGAAATTCTATAACGCATTATCAATTTGAATCGCTTCTGCTATCTGCAGCCAGAAAAAAGCATGGCCTTCGAGATCTGAAAATGTTAACCCTTTAGAAAGCCGTTGCTGTAACGTTATTCGAACGATTTGCACTTCGGTTACCTCTCATAAAACCCGTGAATTACGCATTTCGCTGCTCCCCGTGCTACCTGCGCGGTCACTTCATTTTAACAATTTCCAGCTGTCGTTAAAATCAACTGTATAGCCTCAGACATCGTTGACGCGATCTCCGAGGGACACGTGTGTGTGCGATGTTTCAGTGCCCGTTGCAACAGTGTCACGGAAAGCATCAAATCTGCTCGTGTGGCCCAAATTACACCCCTGTCGTCCGTATCTTGCTTTCGTGTTAGCGTGTTTAATGTGCGGGGGTTGCCCTCCTGTCGCTCGTGCCTTCTGTGTTGATCGTGCTACCCACGAAGCTTCCTCGAAAAACCCACATGTCGCGGCAGCGTGCATTTGTCCTATGTGGTATATGCCAGAAATGTGCGCTGGCGTACGATGTGCTTCAACGAAGTACTACAGTGCGTTCCAGGAAATAGACGCTGCCGCTTACGCGCAATTTCTTTTCTTTTTTTTTTACCCGCCGTGCTTGCTCAGTGCCTATGTTGTTGGGCTGCTGATCACTAGGTCGCGGGATCGAATCCCGGCCTCGGCGGCCGCCTTTGCATGGGGGGCGAAATGCGACAACACTCGTGTAGTTAGAATTAGGTGCACGTTAAAGAACCCCAGGTGGTCGAAATTTCCGGAGTCCTCCACTATACGGCGTGCCTCATAATCAGAAAGTGGTTTCGGCACGTAAAACCCCATAATTTTTTTACGCGCAGTTTTCCATGTCATGATCATGTCAATCTGCACAATTTTCGGTTGGCCACTTAAAGACTAGTAACACATCCGAGAAATCAAACTGCTCGGAACAAGGCATACGCTATCGGTTTGCACTGTTTACCAAATGTGATAACGGGGTAACACGAACTTACAGTGCTCTTTAAAAAGGAAAGAAAATGACGTTGTTTTGTGCCTAGCCCGGATATATCGGAAGCGTTTCCAGAGTACTCGGCGCTCACGCTGTGTTATATCGTTTTCTTCATTTTTGTCTCTTAGACTGCCCCCAACGATGAATCGGAACCACTTCCACCAAAGGCCAAGGGTCCGAGTGTATTAATTAACTGTATCCTAATTAACAGTACCTTACTTAACGTCGTCTTCATTAACACCAATGGTCATGATTTCGACTCCCATTAATAGTCATGGGTCCGAGTGCTTTCATCAACAATATCTTAATTAACGGTACATTAATTAGCATCGCCTTCATTAACGACAAAGTTCGTGGGCACGACTCCTACACAAGATCATGGGTTCGAGTGCTTTCATTAACTATATATTAGTTAAATATGCCTTAATTAACATAACCTTTAACAACAAAGGCCGTGGGATCGAGTGCCTTAACTGACTATATTATTACCAGTACCTTAATTAACATCGCCTTCATTAACAACAAATGTCGTGAGTTCGATTCCCACACAAGGTACTGGGTGCGAGTGACTTAATTGCTAGATCCTAATTAATGTACATTAATTAGCACCATCTTCATTAACAAAGGTCGTGGGTTCGAGTGCGTCAAATAACTGTATCTTAACTGTGCCTTAATTAACATCGCCTTCATTTACACCGAAGGTCGTGGGTCCGAGTGTCTTAATTGACTGTATCTTAATTAACATTACCTCAATTAACATCGCCTTCATTAACAACAAAGGTCGTGGGTTCGATTCCCACACAAGGTAATGTGTTCGAGTGACTTGATTCCTAGGTCGTAATAACTGTGCCTTAATTAGCATCGTCATCATTAACAAAGGTCGTTGGTTCGAGTGCCTCAAATAACTGTATCTTAACTGCGCCTTAATGAACATCGCCTTCATTAGCACCAAGGGTCGCTGGTACGAGTGTCTTAGTTAACTGCATAATAATCACCTGCGCCTTAATTAACATTTATTAACAGGCTTTGATTTCCACTAAGGGTCATACGTGCGTTCGAGTGCATTAATTAAATATATATCTTCAATAACTTTCTTAATTAACGATGCCTTAATCAAATCAAAGGTCGTGGGTTCGCAGCCTTAATTACGCCAAAGGTAGTGGGTTCCACTCCCATGAAAGGTTGAGAGTTTGTAACCTCTTTGTACATCGAGTGCTCACGCCGACAATGCCGGATTCTCCGGCTCATGAGCCATTTAATGCTATCGCATTACAAAGAATTTTTCACGACTTGGCATCGTACACATTCATATATGATGTACTTTGACATTAGCAATAACACAAAAAAGCTGTATACTCCTCTCATCAGAAATCCTAAAGTGCATAGTCATTTGAGTCTCTGATGTACTTGTGATGCCAAAAAACATTAGACGATGTATTTCTTATGAATGTCTGATGTCACATTAGGAACACATAACGTCCTCTACAGAAACTCATGGTTCATTTTCATAAGGGTAACACCAACAATATTCAGGCCACTACACGATATTGTACGCGGAATGATGACGGTGGTAAGCGGTATACGTAATGATGCAAAATTTAGTCGCACAAGCTTCTAACCGCTTACTTATCACACCCGCATACAGCTCAATGACAACGCATCAATAAAGTGGCACCTTGTGAGCTGCAACGCGCGCAAAATGTGGCGCTCGCCCTCTTGTTTTTGTGAGCACTAGCACGCACGCATGCAGCGAACAACCACAAACGGAGTGATCAACGTACACGACGCGTGCGTGTATTGTTCACGGAAAGACTGCCGCGTATGGGCTGTATGCTGTAGCAATACATTCGGCGACTGCACAACATAGCAGCACGATACAGGTGCAGTCGTAAACAGCACATTCTCGCCATCGGCCATACCATGCTGAATACGCCGGTTCTCTTCCGATCCCCGAAGCTAAGCAGCATTGGGCTCGGTCAGTACTTGGGAGGGAGACCACCTGGGAACACCGAGTGCTGATGGCACCGTTCTTTTTGCTTTTTTATTGCGTGCTTCTGTGACGTCTCGTTTTTTTTTCATTTGCACAACGTGTGGGTGGCTGCATTTACTGTAACTTACGTTCAATTGGAGCCTGCTGGTAGAGCCAACGCCGAAGTGTAACACCAACAATATTCAGGCCACTACACGATATTGTACGCGGAATGATGACGGTGGTAAGCGGTATACGTAATGATGCAAAATTTAGTCGCACAAGCTTCTAACCGCTTACTTATCACACCCGCATACAGCTCAATGACAACGCATCAATAAAGTGCCACCTTGTGGGTTGCAACGCGCGGAAAATGTGGCGCTCGCCGTCTTGTTTTTGTCAGCACTAGCACGCACGCATGCAGCGAACAACCACAAACGGAGTGATAAACGTACACGACGCGTGCGTATATTGTTCACGGAAAGACTGCCGCGTACGTGCTGTATGCTGTAGCAATACATTCGGTGACTGCACAACATAGCAGCACGATACAGGTGCAGTCGTAAACAGCACATTCTCGCCATCGGCCATACCATGCTGAATACGCCGGTTCTCTTCCGATCCCCGAAGCTAAGCAGCATTGGGCTCGGTCAGTACTTGGGAGGGAGACCACCTGGGAACACCGAGTGCTGATGGCACCGTTCTTTTTGCTTTTTTATTGCGTGCTTCTGTGACGTCTTGTTTTTTTTATTTGCACAACGTGTGGGTGGTTGCATTTACTGTAACTTACGTTCAACTGGAGCCTGCTGGTAGAGCCAACGCCGACGTGTAACACCAACAATATTCAGGCCACTACACGATATTGTACGCGGAATGATGTCGGTGGTAAGCGGTATACGTAATGATGCAAAATTTAGTCGCACAAGCTTCTAGCCGCTTACTTATCACACCCGCATACAGCTCAATGACAACGCATCAATAAAGTGGCACCTTGTGGGCTGCAACGCGCGCAAAATGTGGCGCTCGCCCTCTTGTTTTTGTGAGCACTAGCACGCACGCATGCAGCGAACAACCACAAACGGAGTGATCAACGTACACGACGCGTGCGTGTATTGTTCACGGAAAGACTGCCGCGTCCGTGCTGTATGCTGTAGCAATACATTCGGCGACTGCACAACATAGCAGCACGATACAGGTGCAGTCGTAAACAGTACATTCTCGCCATCGGCCATACCATGCTGAATACGCCGGTTCTCGTCCGATCCCCGAAGCTAAGCAGCATTGGGCTCGGTCAGTACTTGGGAGGGAGACCACCTGGGAACACCGAGTGCTGATGGCACCGTTCTTTTTGCTTTTTTATTGCGTGCTTCTGTGACGTCTCGTTTTTTTTTCATTTGCACAACGTGTGGGTGGCTGCATTTACTGTAACTTACGTTCAACAGGAGCCTGCTGGTAGAGCCAACGCCGAAGTGTAACACCAACAATATTCAGGCCACTACACGATATTGTACGCGGAATGATGACGGTGGTAAGCGGTATACGTAATGATGCAAAATTTAGTCGCACAAGCTTCTAACCGCTTCCTTATCACACCCGCATACAGCTCAATGACAACGCATCAATAAAGTGGCACCTTGTGGGCTGCAACGCGCGCAAAATGTGGCGCTCGCCCTCTTGTTTTTGTGAGCACTAGCACGCACGCATGCAGCGAACAACCACAAACGGAGTGATCAACGTACACGACGCGTGCGTGTATTGTTCACGGAAAGACTGCCGCGTACGTGCTGTATGCTGTAGCAGTACATTCGGCGACTGCACAACATAGCAGCACGATACAGGTGCAGTCGTAAACAGCACATTCTCGCCACCGGCCATACCATGCTGAATACGCCGGTTCTCGTCCAATCCCCGAAGCTAAGCAGCATTGGGCTCGGTCAGTACTTGGGAGGGAGACCACCTGGGAACACCGAGTGCTGATGGCACCATTCTTTTTGCTTTTTTATTGCGTGCTTCTGTGACGTCTCGTTTTTTTTTCATTTGCACAACGTGTGGGTGGCTGTATTTACTGTAACTTACGTTCAACTGGAGCCTGCTGGTAGAGCCAACGCCGAAGTGTAACACCAACAATATTCAGGCCACTACACGATATTGTACGCGGAATGATGTCGGTGGTAAGCGGTATACGGAATGATGCAAAATTTAGTCGCACAAGCTTCTAGCCGCTTACTTATCACACCCGCATACAGCTCAATGACAACGCATCAATAAAGTGGCACCTTGTGGGCTGCAACGCGCGCAAAATGTGGCGCTCGCCCTCTTGTTTTTGTGAGCACTAGCACGCACGCATGCAGCGAACAACCACAAACGGAGTGATCAACGTACACGACGCGTGCGTGTATTGTTCACGGAAAGACTGCCGCGTCCGTGCTGTATGCTGTAGCAATACATTCGGCGACTGCACAACATAGCAGCACGATACAGGTGCAGTCGTAAACAGTACATTCTCGCCATCGGCCATACCATGCTGAATACGCCGGTTCTCGTCCGATCCCCGAAGCTAAGCAGCATTGGGCTCGGTCAGTACTTGGGAGGGAGACCACCTGGGAACACCGAGTGCTGATGGCACCGTTCTTTTTGCTTTTTTATTGCGTGCTTCTGTGACGTCTCGTTTTTTTTTCATTTGCACAACGTGTGGGTGGCTGCATTTACTGTAACTTACGTTCAACAGGAGCCTGCTGGTAGAGCCAACGCCGAAGTGTAACACCAACAATATTCAGGCCACTACACGATATTGTACGCGGAATGATGACGGTGGTAAGCGGTATACGTAATGATGCAAAATTTAGTCGCACAAGCTTCTAACCGCTTCCTTATCACACCCGCATACAGCTCAATGACAACGCATCAATAAAGTGGCACCTTGTGGGCTGCAACGCGCGCAAAATGTGGCGCTCGCCCTCTTGTTTTTGTGAGCACTAGCACGCACGCATGCAGCGAACAACCACAAACGGAGTGATCAACGTACACGACGCGTGCGTGTATTGTTCACGGAAAGACTGCCGCGTACGTGCTGTATGCTGTAGCAGTACATTCGGCGACTGCACAACATAGCAGCACGATACAGGTGCAGTCGTAAACAGCACATTCTCGCCACCGGCCATACCATGCTGAATACGCCGGTTCTCGTCCAATCCCCGAAGCTAAGCAGCATTGGGCTCGGTCAGTACTTGGGAGGGAGACCACCTGGGAACACCGAGTGCTGATGGCACCATTCTTTTTGCTTTTTTATTGCGTGCTTCTGTGACGTCTCGTTTTTTTTTCATTTGCACAACGTGTGGGTGGCTGTATTTACTGTAACTTACGTTCAACTGGAGCCTGCTGGTAGAGCCAACGCCGAAGTGTAACACCAACAATATTCAGGCCACTACACGATATTGTACGCGGAATGATGACGGTGGTAAGCGGTATACGTAATGATGCAAAATTTAGTCGCACAAGCTTCTAACCGCTTCCTTATCACACCCGCATACAGCTCAATGACAACGCATCAATAAAGTGGCACCTTGTGGGCTGCAACGCGCGCAAAATGTGGCGCTCGCCCTCTTGTTTTTGTGAGCACTAGCACGCACGCATGCAGCGAACAACCACAAACGGAGTGATCAACGTACACGACGCGTGCGTGTATTGTTCACGGAAAGACTGCCGCGTACGTGCTGTATGCTGTAGCAGTACATTCGGCGACTGCACAACATAGCAGCACGATACAGGTGCAGTCGTAAACAGCACATTCTCGCCACCGGCCATACCATGCTGAATACGCCGGTTCTCGTCCAATCCCCGAAGCTAAGCAGCATTGGGCTCGGTCAGTACTTGGGAGGGAGACCACCTGGGAACACCGAGTGCTGATGGCACCATTCTTTTTGCTTTTTTATTGCGTGCTTCTGTGACGTCTCGTTTTTTTTTCATTTGCACAACGTGTGGGTGGCTGTATTTACTGTAACTTACGTTCAACTGGAGCCTGCTGGTAGAGCCAACGCCGAAGTGTAACACCAACAATATTCAGGCCACTACACGATATTGTACGCGGAATGATGACGGTGGTAAGCGGTATACGTAATGATGCAAAATTTAGTCGCACAAGCTTCTAACCGCTTACTTATCACACCCGCATACAGCTCAATGACAACGCATCAATAAAGTGGCACCTTGTGGGCTGCAACGCGCGCAAAATGTGGCGCTCGCCCTCTTGTTTTTGTGAGCACTAGCACGCAAGCATGCAGCGAACAACCACAAACGGAGTGATCAACGTACACGACGCGTGCGTGTATTGTTCACGGAAAGACTGCCGCGTACGGGCTGTATGCTGTAGCAATACATTCGGCGACTGCACAACATAGCAGCACGATACAGGTGCAGTCGTAAACAGCACATTCTCGCCATCGGCCATACCATGCTGAATACGGCGGTTCTCGTCCGTCCCCGAAGCTAAGCAGCATTGGGCTCGGTCAGTACTTGGGAGGGAGACCACCTGGGAACACCGAGTGCTGATGGCACCATTCTTTTTGCTTTTTTATTGCGTGCTTCTGTGACGTCTCGTTTTTTTTTCATTTGCACAACGTGTGGGTGGCTGTATTTACTGTAACTTACGTTCAACTGGAGCCTGCTGGTAGAGCCAACGCCGAAGTGTAACACCAACAATATTCAGGCCACTACACGATATTGTACGCGGAATGATGTCGGTGGTAAGCGGTATACGTAATGATGCAAAATTTAGTCGCACAAGCTTCTAGCCGCTTACTTATCACACCCGCATACAGCTCAATGACAACGCATCAATAAAGTGGCACCTTGTGGGCTGCAACGCGCGCAAAATGTGGCGCTCGCCCTCTTGTTTTTGTGAGCACTAGCACGCACGCATGCAGCGAACAACCACAAACGGAGTGATCAACGTACACGACGCGTGCGTGTATTGTTCACGGAAAGACTGCCGCGTCCGTGCTGTATGCTGTAGCAATACATTCGGCGACTGCACAACATAGCAGCACGATACAGGTGCAGTCGTAAACAGTACATTCTCGCCATCGGCCATACCATGCTGAATACGCCGGTTCTCGTCCGATCCCCGAAGCTAAGCAGCATTGGGCTCGGTCAGTACTTGGGAGGGAGACCACCTGGGAACACCGAGTGCTGATGGCACCGTTCTTTTTGCTTTTTTATTGCGTGCTTCTGTGACGTCTCGTTTTTTTTTCATTTGCACAACGTGTGGGCGGCTGCATTTACTGTAACTTACGTTCAACAGGAGCCTGCTGGTAGAGCCAACGCCGAAGTGTAACACCAACAATATTCAGGCCACTACACGATATTGTACGCGGAATGATGACGGTGGTAAGCGGTATACGTAATGATGCAAAATTTAGTCGCACAAGCTTCTAACCGCTTCCTTATCACACCCGCATACAGCTCAATGACAACGCATCAATAAAGTGGCACCTTGTGGGCTGCAACGCGCGCAAAATGTGGCGCTCGCCCTCTTGTTTTTGTGAGCACTAGCACGCACGCATGCAGCGAACAACCACAAACGGAGTGATCAACGTACACGACGCGTGCGTGTATTGTTCACGGAAAGACTGCCGCGTACGTGCTGTATGCTGTAGCAGTACATTCGGCGACTGCACAACATAGCAGCACGATACAGGTGCAGTCGTAAACAGCACATTCTCGCCACCGGCCATACCATGCTGAATACGCCGGTTCTCGTCCAATCCCCGAAGCTAAGCAGCATTGGGCTCGGTCAGTACTTGGGAGGGAGACCACCTGGGAACACCGAGTGCTGATGGCACCATTCTTTTTGCTTTTTTATTGCGTGCTTCTGTGACGTCTCGTTTTTTTTTCATTTGCACAACGTGTGGGTGGCTGTATTTACTGTAACTTACGTTCAACTGGAGCCTGCTGGTAGAGCCAACGCCGAAGTGTAACACCAACAATATTCAGGCCACTACACGATATTGTACGCGGAATGATGACGGTGGTAAGCGGTATACGTAATGATGCAAAATTTAGTCGCACAAGCTTCTAACCGCTTCCTTATCACACCCGCATACAGCTCAATGACAACGCATCAATAAAGTGGCACCTTGTGGGCTGCAACGCGCGCAAAATGTGGCGCTCGCCCTCTTGTTTTTGTGAGCACTAGCACGCACGCATGCAGCGAACAACCACAAACGGAGTGATCAACGTACACGACGCGTGCGTGTATTGTTCACGGAAAGACTGCCGCGTACGTGCTGTATGCTGTAGCAGTACATTCGGCGACTGCACAACATAGCAGCACGATACAGGTGCAGTCGTAAACAGCACATTCTCGCCACCGGCCATACCATGCTGAATACGCCGGTTCTCGTCCAATCCCCGAAGCTAAGCAGCATTGGGCTCGGTCAGTACTTGGGAGGGAGACCACCTGGGAACACCGAGTGCTGATGGCACCATTCTTTTTGCTTTTTTATTGCGTGCTTCTGTGACGTCTCGTTTTTTTTTCATTTGCACAACGTGTGGGTGGCTGTATTTACTGTAACTTACGTTCAACTGGAGCCTGCTGGTAGAGCCAACGCCGAAGTGTAACACCAACAATATTCAGGCCACTACACGATATTGTACGCGGAATGATGACGGTGGTAAGCGGTATACGTAATGATGCAAAATTTAGTCGCACAAGCTTCTAACCGCTTACTTATCACACCCGCATACAGCTCAATGACAACGCATCAATAAAGTGGCACCTTGTGGGCTGCAACGCGCGCAAAATGTGGCGCTCGCCCTCTTGTTTTTGTGAGCACTAGCACGCAAGCATGCAGCGAACAACCACAAACGGAGTGATCAACGTACACGACGCGTGCGTGTATTGTTCACGGAAAGACTGCCGCGTACGGGCTGTATGCTGTAGCAATACATTCGGCGACTGCACAACATAGCAGCACGATACAGGTGCAGTCGTAAACAGCACATTCTCGCCATCGGCCATACCATGCTGAATACGCCGGTTCTCTTCCGATCCCCGAAGCTAAGCAGCATTGGGCTCGGTCAGTACTTGGGAGGGAGACCACCTGGGAACACCGAGTGCTGATGGCACCGTTCTTTTTGCTTTTTTATTGCGTGCTTCGCTGACGTCTTGTTTTTTTTTATTTGCACAACGTGTGGGTGGTTGCATTTACTGTAACTTTCGTTCAACTGGAGCCTGCTGGTAGAGCAAACGCCGACGTGTAACACCAACAATATTCAGGCCACTACACGATATTGTACGCGGAAGGATGTCGGTGGTAAGCGGTATACGTAATGATGCAAAATTTAGTCGCACAAGCTTCTAACCGCTTCCTTATCACACCCGCATACAGCTCAATGACAACGCATCAATAAAGTGGCACCTTGTGGGCTGCAACGCGCGCAAAATGTGGCGCTCGCCCTCTTGTTTTTGTGAGCACTAGCACGCACGCATGCAGCGAACAACCACAAACGGAGTGATCAACGTACAGGACGCGTGCGTGTATTGTTCACGGAAACACTCCCGCGTACGTGCTGTATGCTGTAGCAATACCTTCGGCGACTGCACAACATAGCAGCACGATACAGGTGCAGTCGTAAACAGCACATTCTCGCCATCGGCCATACCATGCTGGATACGCCGGTTCTCGTCCGATCCCCGAAGCTAAGCAGCATTGGGCTCGGTCAGTACATAGGACGGAGACCACCTGGGAACACCGCGTGCTGATGGCACCATTCTTTTTTATTGCGTGCTTCTGTGACGTCTTGTTTTTTTTCATTTGCACAACGTGTGGGTGGTTGCATTTACTGTAACTTACGTTCAACTGGAGCCTGCTGGTAGAGCCGACGCCGAAGTGTAACATCAACAATATTCAGGCCACTACACGATATTGTGCGCGGAATGATGACGGTGGTGAGCGGTATACGTAATGATGCAAAATTTAGTCGCACAAGCTTCTAAGCGCTTACTTATCACAAACGCATACAGCTCAATGACAACGCATCAATAAAGTGGCACCTTGTGGGCTGCAACGCGCGGAAAATGTGGCGCTCGCCCTCTTGTTTTTGTGAGCACTAGCACGCACGCATGCAGCGAACAACCAAAAACGAAGTGATCATCGTACACGACGCGTGCGTGTATTGTTCACGGAAAGACTGCCGCGTACGTGCTGTATGCTGTAGCAATACATTCGGCGACTGCACAACATAGCAGCACGATACAGGTGCAGTCGTAAACAGCACATTCTCGCCATCGGCCATACCATGCGGAATACGCCGGTTCTCGTCCTGTCCCCGATGCTAAGCAGCATTGGGCTCGGTCAGTACTTGGGAGGGAGACCACCTGGGAACACCGAGTGCTGATGGCACCGTTCTTTTTGCTTTTTTATTGCGTGCTTCTGTGACGTCTTGTTTTTTTTTCATTTGCACAACGTGTGGGTGGTTGCATTTACTGTAACTTACGTTCAACTGGAGCCTGCTGGTAGAGCCAACGCCGAAGTGTAACACCAACAATATTCAGGCCACTACACAATATTGTACGCGGAATGATGACGGTGGTAAGCGGTATACGTAATGATGCAAAATTTAGTCGCACAAGCTTCTAACCGCTTACTTATCACACCCGCATACAGCTCAATGACAACGCATCAATAAAGTGACACCTTGTGGGCTGCAACACGCGCAAAATGTGGCGGTCGCCCTGTTGTTTTTGTGAGCACTAGCACGCACGTATGCAGCGAACAACCACAAACGGAGTGATCAACGTACACGACGCGTGCGTGCATTCTTCACGGAAAGACTGCCGCGTACGTGCTGTATGCTGTAGCAATACATTCGGCGACTGCTCAACATAGCAGCACGATACAGGTGCAGTCGTAAACAGCATATTCTCGCCATCGGCCATACCATGCTGAATACGCCGGTTCTCGTCCGATCCCCGAAGCTAAGCAGCATTGGGCTCGGTCAGTACTTGGGAGGGAGACCACCTGAGAACACCGAGTGCTGATGGCACCGTTCTTTTTGCTTTTTTATTGCGTGCTTCTGTGACGTCTTGTTTTTTTTTTCGTTTGCACAACGTGTGGGTGGTTGCATTTACTGTAACTTACGTTCAACTGGAGCCTGCTGGTAGAGCCAACGCCGAAGTGTAACACCAACAATATTCAGGCCACTACACGATATTGTACGCGGAATGATGACGGTGGTAAGCGGTATACGTAATGATGCAAAATTTAGTCGCACAAGCTTCTAACCGCTTACTTATCACACCCGCATACAGCTCAATGACAACGCATCAATAAAGTGGCACCTTGTGGGCTGCAACGCGCGCAAAATGTGGCGCTCGCCCTCTTGTTTTTGTGAGCACTAGCACGCACGCATGCAGCGAACAACCACAAACGGAGTGATCAACGTACAGGACGCGTGCGTTTATTGTTCACGGAAACACTCCCGCGTACGTGCTGTATGCTGTAGCAATACCTTCGGCGACTGCATAACATAGCAGCACGATACAGGTGCAGTCGTAAACAGCACATTCTCGCCATCGGCCATACCATGCTGGATACGCCGGTTCTCGTCCGATCCCCGAAGCTAAGCAGCATTGGGCTCGGTCAGTACATAGGACGGAGACCACCTGGAAACACCGAGTGCTGATGGCACCATTCTTTTTTATTGCGTGCTTCTGTGACGTCTTGTTTTTTTTCATTTGCACAACGTGTGGGTGGTTGCATTTACTGTAACTTACGTTCAACTGGAGCCTGCTGGTAGAGCCGACGCCGAAGTGTAACACCAACAATATTCAGGCCACTACACGATATTGTACGCGGAATGATGACGGTGGTAAGCGGTATACGTAATGATGCAAAATTTAGTGGCACAAGCTTCTAACCGCTTACTTATCACACCCGCATACAGCTCAATGACAACGCATCAATAAAGTGGCACCTTGTGGGCTGCAACGCGCGCAAAATGTGGCGCTCGCCCTCCTGTTTTTGTGAGCACTAGCACGCACGCATGCAGCGAACAACCACAAACGGAGTGATCAACGTACACGACGCGTGCGTGTATTGTTCACGGAAAGACTGCCGCGTACGTGCTGTATGTTGTAGCAATACATTCGGTGACTGCAGAACATAGCAGCACGATACAGGTGCAGTCGTAAACAGCACATTCTCGTCATCGGCCATACCTTGCTGAATACGCCGGTTCTCGTCCGATCCCCGAAGCTAAGCAGCATTGGGCTCGGTCAGTACTTGGGAGGGAGACCACCTGGGAACACCGAGTGCTGATGGCACCGTTCTTTTTGCTTTTTTATTGCGTGCTTCTGTGACGTCTTTTTTTTTTTTTTCATTTGCACAACGTGTGGGTGGTTGCATTTACTGTAACTTACGTTCAACTGGAGCCTGCTGGTAGAGCCGACGCCGAAGTGTAACACCAACAATATTCAGGCCACTACACGATATTGTACGCGGAATGATGACGGTGGTAAGCGGTATACGTAATGATGCAAAATTTAGTGGCACAAGCTTCTAACCGCTTAGTTATCACACCCGCATACAGCTCAATGACAACGCATCAATAAAGTGGCACCTTGTAGGCTGCAACGCGGGCAAAATGTGGCGCTCGCCCTCTTGTTTTTGTGAGCACTAGCACGCACGCATGCAGCGAACAACCACAAACGGAGTGATCAACGTACACGACGCGTGCGTGTATTGTTCACGGAAAGACTGCCGCGTACGTGCTGTATGCTGTAGCAATACATTCGGCGACTGCACAACATAGCAGCGCGATACAGGTGCAGTCGTAAACAGCACATTCTCGCCATCGGCCATACCATGCTGAATACGCCGGTTCTCGTCCGATCCCCGAAGCTAAGCAGCATTGGGCTCGGTCAGTACTTGGGAGGGAGACCACCTGGGAACACCGAGTGCTGATGGCACCGTTCTTTTTGCTTTTTTATTGCGTGCTTCTGTGACGTCTTGTTGTTGTTTTTTTCATTTGCACAACGTGCGAATGGTTGCATTTACTGTAACTTACGTTCAACTGGAGCCTGCTGGTAGAGCCAACGCCGAAGTGTAACACCAACAATATTCAGGCCACTACACGATATTGTACGCGGAATGATGACGGTGGTAAGCGGTATACGTAATGATGCAAAATTTAGTCGCACAAGCTTCTAATCGCTTACTTATCACACCCGCATACAGCTCAATGACAACGCATCAATAAAGTGGCACCTTGTGGGCTGCAACGCGCGCAAAATGTGGCGCTCGCCCTCCTGTTTTTGTGAGCACTAGCACGCACGCATGCAGCGAACAACCACAAACGGAGTGATCAACGTACACGATGCGTGCGTGTATTGTTCACGGAAAGACTGCCGCGTACGTGCTGTATGTTGTAGCAATACATTCGGTGACTGCAGAACATAGCAGCACGATACAGGTGCAGTCGTAAACAGCACATTCTCGCCATCGGCCATACCATGCTGAATACAGCGGTTCTCGTCCGATCCCCGAAGCTAAGCAGCATTTGGCTCGGTCAGTACTTGCGAGGGAGACCACCTGGGAACACCGAGTGCTGATGGCACCGTTCTTTTTGCTTTTTTATTGCGTGCTTCTGTGACGTCTTGTTTTTTTTTTTCATTTGCACAACGTGTGGGTGGTTGCATTTACTGTAACTTACGTTCAACTGGAGCCTGCTGGTAGAGCCAACGGCGAAGTGTAACACCAACAATATTCAGGCCACCACACGATATTGTACGCGGAATGATGACGGTGGTAAGCGGTATACGTAATGATGCAAAATTTAGTCGCACAAGCTTCTAACCGCTTACTTATCACACCCGCATACAGCTCAATGACAACGCATCAATAAAGTGGCACCTTGTGGGCTGCAACGCGCGCAAAATGTGGCGCTCGCCCTCTTGTTTTTGTGAGCACTAGCACGCACGCATGCAGCGAACAACCACAAACGGAGTGATCAACGTACACGACGCGTGCGTGCATTGTTCACGGAAAGACTGCCGCGTTCGTGCTGTATGCTGTAGCAATACATTCGGCGACTGCACAACATAGCAGCACGATACAGGTGCAGTCGTAAACAGCACATTCTCGCCATCGGCCATACCATGCTGAATACGCCGGTTCTCGTCCGATCCCCGAAGCTAAGCAGCATTGGGCTCGGTCAGTACTTGTGAGGGAGACCACCTGGGAACACCGAGTGCTGATGGCACCGTTCTTTTTGCTTTTTTATTGCGTGCTTCTGTGACGTATTTTTTTTTTCATTTGCACAACGTGTGGGTGGTTGCATTTACTGTAACTTACGTTCAACTGGAGCCTGCTGGTAGAGCCGACGCCGAAGTGTAACACCAACAATATTCAGGCCACTACACGATATTGTACGCGGAATGTTGACGGTGGTAAGCGGTATACGTAATGATGCAAAATTTAGTGGCACAAGCTTCTAACCGCTTACTTATCACACCCGCATACAGCTCAATGACAACGCATCAATAAAGTGGCACCTTGTAGGCTGCAACGCGGGCAAAATGTGGCGCTCGCCCTCTTGTTTTTGTGAGCACTAGCACGCACGCATGCAGCGAACAACCACAAACGGAGTGATCAACGTACACGACGCGTGCGTGTATTGTTCACGGAAAGACTGCCGCGTACGTGCTGTATGCTGTAGCAATACATTTGGCGACTGCACAACATAGCAGCGCGATACAGGTGCAGTCGTAAACAGCACATTCTCGCCATCGGCCATACCATGCTGAATACGCCGGTTCTCGTCCGATCCCCGAAGCTAAGCAGCATTGGGCTCGGTCAGTAGTTGGGAGGGAGACCACCTGGGAACACCGAGTGCTGATGGCACCGTTCTTTTTGCTTTTTTATTGCGTGCCTCTGTGACGTCTTTTTTTTTTCATTTGCACAACGTGTGGGTGGTTGCATTTACTGTAACTTACGTTTAACTGGAGCCTGCTGGCAGAGCCAACGCCGAAGTGTAACACCAACAATATTCAGGCCACTACACGATATTGTACGCGGAATGATGACGGTGGTAAGCGGTATACGTGATGATGCAAAATTTAGTCGCACAATACTTCTAACCTCTCACTTATCACACCCGCATACAGCTCAATGACAACGCATCAATAAAGTGGCACTTTGTGGGCTGCAACGCGAGCAAAATGTGGCCCTCGCCCTCTTGTTTTTGTGAGCACTAGCACGCACGCATGCAGCGAACAACCACAAACGGAGTGATCAACGTACACGACGCGTGCGTGTATTGTTCACGGAAAGACTGCCGCATACGTGGTGTATGCTGTAGCAATACATTCGGCGACTGCACAACATAGCAGCACGATACAGGTGCAGTCGTAAACAGCACATTCTCGCCATGGGCCATACCATGCTGAATACGGCGGTTCTCGTCCGATCCCCGAAGCTAAGCAGCATTTGGCTCGGTCAGTACTTGGGAGGGAGACCACCTGGGAACACAGAGTGCTGATGGCACCGTTCTTTTTGCTTTTTTATTGCGTGCTTCTGTGACGTCTTGTTTTTTTTTTCATTTGCACAACGTGCGAATGGTTGCATTTACTGTAACTTACGTTCAACTGGAGCCTGCTGGTAGAGCCAACGCCGAAGTGTAACACCAACAATATTCAGGCCACAACACGATATTGTACGCGGAATGATGACGGTGGTAAGCGGTATACGTAATGATGCAAAATTTAGTCGCACAAGCTTCTAACCGCTTACTTATCACACCCGCATACAGCTCAATGACAACGCATCAATAAAGTGGCACCTTGTGGGCTGCAACGCGCGCAAAATGTGGCGCTCGCCCTCTTGTTTTTGTGAGCACTAGCACGCACGTATGCAGCGAACAACCACAAACGGAGTGATCAACGTACACGACGCGTGCGTGCATTGTTCACGGAAAGACTGCCGCGTACGTGCTGTATGCTGTAGCAATACATTCGGCGACTGCACAACATAGCAGCACGATACAGGTGCAGTCGTAAACAGCACATTCTCGCCATCGGCCATACCATGCTGAATACGCCGGTTCTCGTCCGATCCCCGAAGCTAAGCAGCATTGGGCTCGGTCAGTACTTGGGAGGGAGACCACCTGGGAACACCGAGTAATGATGGCACCGTTCTTTTTGCTTTTTTATTGCGTGCGTCTGTGACGTCTTGTTTTTTTTTTCATTTGCACAACGTGTGGGTGGTTGCATTTACTGTAACTTACGTTCAACTGGAGCCTGCTGGTAGAGCCGACGCCGAAGTGTAACACCAACAATATTCAGGCCACTACACGATATTGTACGCGGAATGATGACGGTGGTAAGCGGTATACGTAATGATGCAAAATTTAGTGGCACAAGCTTCTAACCGCTTACTTATCACACCCGCATACAGCTCAATGACAACGCATCAATAAAGTGGCACCTTGTGGGCTGACGCGCGCAAAATGTGGCGCTCGCCCTCCTGTTTTTGTGAGCACTAGCACGCACGCATGAAGCGAACAACCACAAACGGAGTGATCAACGTACACGACGCGTGCGTGTATTGTTCACGGAAAGACTGCCGCGTACGTGCTGTATGTTGTAGCAATACATTCGGTGACTGCACAACATAGCAGCACGATACAGGTGCAGTCGTAAACAGCACATTCTCGTCATCGGCCATACCATGCTGAATACGCCGGTTCTCATCCGATCCCCGAAGCTAAGCAGCATTGGGCTCGGTCAGTACTTGGGAGGGAGACCACCTGGGAACACCGAGTGCTGATGGCACCGTTCTTTTTGCTTTTTTATTGCGTGCTTCTGTGACGTCTTGTTTTTTTTTTTCATTTGCACAACGTGTGGGTGGTTGCATTTACTGTAACTTACGTTTAACTGGAGCCTGCTGGTAGAGCCAACGCCGAAGTGTAACACCAACAATATTCAGGCCACTACACGATATTGTACGCGGAATGATGACGGTGGTAAGCGGTATACGTAATGATGCAAAATTTAGTCGCACAAGCTTCTAACCGCTTACTTATCACACCCGCATACAGCTCAATGACAACGCATCAATAAAGTGGCACCTTGTGGGCTGCAACGCGCGCAAAATGTGGCGCTCGCCCTCTTGTTTTTGTGAGCACTAGCACGCACGCATGCAGCGAACAACCACAAACGGAGTGATCAACGTACACGACGCGTGCGTGCATTGTTCACGGAAAGACTGCCGCGTACGTGCTGTATGCTGTAGCAATACATTCGCCGACTGCACAACATAGCAGCACGATACAGGTGCAGTCGTAAACAGCACATTCTCGCCATCGGCCATACCATGCTGAATACGCCGGTTCTCGTCCGATCCCCGAAGCTAAGCAGCATTGGGCTCGGTCAGTACTTGGGAGGGAGACCACCTGGGAACACAGAGTGCTGATGGCACCGTTCTTTTTGCTTTTTTATTGCGTGCTTCTGTGACGTCTTTTTTTTTCATTTGCACAACGTGTGGGTGGTTGCATTTACTGTAACTTACGTTCAACTGGAGCCTGCTGGTAGAGCCGACGCCGAAGTGTAACACCAACAATATTCAGGCCACTACACGATATTGTACGCGGAATGATGACGGTGGTAAGCGGTATACGTAATGATGCAAAATTTAGTCGCACAAGCTTCTAACCGCTTACTTATCACACCCGCATACAGCTCAATGACAACGCATCAATAAAGTGGCACCTTGTAGGCTGCAACGCGGGCAAAATGTGGCGCTCGCCCTCTTGTTTTTGTGAGCACTAGCACGCACGCATGCAGCGAACAACCACAAACGGAGTGATCAACGTACACGACGCGTGCGTGTATTGTTCACGGAAAGACTGCCGCGTACGTGCTGTATGCTGTAGCAATACATTCGGCGACTGCACAACATAGCAGCGCGATACAGGTGCAGTCGTAAACAGCACATTCTCGCCATCGGCCATACCATGCTGAATACGCCGGTTCTCGTCCGATCCCCGAAGCTAAGCAGCATTGGGCTCGGTCAGTACTTGGGAGGGAGACCACCTGGGAACACCGAGTGCTGATGGCACCGTTCTTTTTGCTTTTTTATTGCGTGCTTCTGTGACGTCTTGTTGTTGTTTTTTTCATTTGCACAACGTGCGAATGGTTGCATTTACTGTAACTTACGTTCAACTGGAGCCTGCTGGTAGAGCCAACGCCGAAATGTAACACCAACAATATTCAGGCCACTACACGATATTGTACGCGGAATGATGACGGTGGTAAGCGGTATACGTAATGATGCAAAATTTAGTCGCACAAGCTTCTAATCGCTTACTTATCACACCCGCATACAGCTCAATGACAACGCATCAATAAAGTGGCACTTTGTGGGCTGCAACGCGAGCAAAATGTGGCCCTCGCCCTCTTGTTTTTGTGAGCACCAGCACGCACGCATGCAGCGAACAACCACAAACGGAGTGATCAACGTACACGACGCGTGCGTGTATTGTTCACGGAAAGACTGCCGCATACGTGGTGTATGCTGTAGCAATACATTCGGCGACTGCACAACATAGCAGCACGATACAGGTGCAGTCGTAAACAGCACATTCTCGCCATCGGCCATACCATGCTGAATACGGCGGTTCTCGTCCGATCCCCGAAGCTAAGCAGCATTTGGCTCGGTCAGTACTTGGGAGGGAGACCACCTGGGAACACCGAGTGCTGATGGCACCGTTCTTTTTACTTTTTTATTGCGTGCTTCTGTGACGTCTTGTTTTTTTTTCATTTGCACAACGTGTGGGTGGTTGCATTTACTGTAACTTACGTTCAACTGGAGCCTGCTGGTAGAGCCAACGCCGAAGTGTAACGCCAACAATATTCAGGCCACCACACGATATTGTACGCGGAATGATGACGGTGGTAAGTGGTATGCGTAATGATTCAAAATTTAGTCGCACAAGCTTCTAACCGGTTACTTATCACACCCGCATACAGCTCAATGACAACGCATCAATAAAGTGGCACCTTGTGAGCTGCAACGTGCGCAAAATGTGGCGCTCGCCCTCTTGTTTTTGTGAGCACTAGCACGCACGCATGCAGCGAACCACAAACGGAGTGATCAACGTACACGATGCGTGCGTGTATTGTTCACGGAAAGACTGCCGCGTACGTGCTGTATGCTGTAGCAATACATTCGGCGACTGCACAACATAGCAGCGCGATACAGGTGCAGTCGTAAACAGCACATTCTCGCCATCGGCCATACCATGCTGAATACGCCGGTTCTCGTCCGATCCCCGAAGCTAAGCAGCATTGGGCTCGGTCAGTACTTGGGAGGGAGACCACCTGGGAACACCGAGTGCTGATGGCACCGTTCTTTTTGCTTTTTTATTGCGTGCTTCTGTGACGTCTTGTTGTTGTTTTTTTCATTTGCACAACGTGCGAATGGTTGCATTTACTGTAACTTACGTTCAACTGGAGCCTGCTGGTAGAGCCAACGCCGAAGTGTAACACCAACAATATTCAGGCCACTACACGATATTGTACGCGGAATGATGACGGTGGTAAGCGGTATACGTAATGATGCAAAATTTAGTCGCACAAGCTTCTAATCGCTTACTTATCACACCCGCATACAGCTCAATGACAACGCATCAATAAAGTGGCACCTTGTGGGCTGCAACGCGCGCAAAATGTGGCGCTCGCCCTCCGGCTTTTGTGAGCACTAGCACGCACGCATGCAGCGAACAACCACAAACGGAATGATCAACGTACACGATGCGTGCGTGTATTGTTCACGGAAAGACTGCCGCGTACGTGCTGTATGCTGTAGCAATACATTCGGTGACTGCACAACATAGCAGCACGATACAGGTGCAGTCGTAAACAGCACATTCTCGTCATCGGCCATACCATGCTGAATACGGCGGTTCTCGTCCGATCCCCGAAGCTAAGCAGCATTGGGCTCGGTCAGTACTTGGGAGGGAGACCACCGGGGAACACCGAGTGCTGATGGCACCGTTCTTTTTGCTTTTTTATTGCGTGCCTCTGTGACGTCTTGTTTTTTTTTCATTTGCACAACGTGTGGGTGGTTGCATTTACTGTAACTTACGTTTAACTGGAGCCTGCTGGTAGAGCCAACGCCGAAGTGTAACACCAACAATATTCAGGCCACTACACGATATTGTACGCGGAATGATGACGGTGGTAAGCGGTATACGTAATGATGCAAAATTTAGTCGCACAATACTTCTAACCTCTCACTTATCACACCCGCATACAGCTCAATGACAACGCATCAATAAAGTGGCACTTTGTGGGCTGCAACGCGAGCAAAATGTGGCCCTCGCCCTCTTGTTTTTGTGAGCACCAGCACGCACGCATGCAGCGAACAACCACAAACGGAGTGATCAACGTACACGACGCGTGCGTGTATTGTTCACGGAAAGACTGCCGCATACGTGGTGTATGCTGTAGCAATACATTCGGCGACTGCACAACATAGCAGCACGATACAGGTGCAGTCGTAAACAGCACATTCTCGCCATCGGCCATACCATGCTGAATACGGCGGTTCTCGTCCGATCCCCGAAGCTAAGCAGCATTTGGCTCGGTCAGTACTTGGGAGGGAGACCACCTGGGAACACCGAGTGCTGATGGCACCGTTCTTTTTACTTTTTTATTGCGTGCTTCTGTGACGTCTTGTTTTTTTTTCATTTGCACAACGTGTGGGTGGTTGCATTTACTGTAACTTACGTTCAACTGGAGCCTGCTGGTAGAGCCAACGCCGAAGTGTAACGCTAACAATATTCAGGCCACCACACGATATTGTACGCGGAATGATGACGGTGGTAAGTGGTATGCGTAATGATTCAAAATTTAGTCGCACAAGCTTCTAACCGGTTACTTATCACACCCGCATACAGCTCAATGACAACGCATCAATAAAGTGGCACCTTGTGAGCTGCAACGTGCGCAAAATGTGGCGCTCGCCCTCTTGTTTTTGTGAGCACTAGCACGCACGCATGCAGCGAACCACAAACGGAGTGATCAACGTACACGATGCGTGCGTGTATTGTTCACGGAAAGACTGCCGCGTACGTGCTGTATGCTGTAGCAATACATTCGGCGACTGCACAACATAGCAGCACGATACAGGTACAGTCGTAAACAGCACATTCTCGCCATCGGCCATACCATGCTGAATACGCCGGTTCTCGTCCGATCCCCGAAGCTAAGCAGCATTGGGCTCGGTCAGTACTTGGGAGGGAGACCACCTGGGAACACCGAGTGCTGATGGCACCGTTCTTTTTGCTTTTTTTATTGCGTGCTTCTGTGACGTCTTGTTTTTTTTTTATTTGCACAACGTGTGGGTCGTTGCATTTACTGTAACTTACGTTCAACTGGAGCCTGCTGGTAGAGCCAACGCCGACGTGTAACACCAACAATATTCAGGCCACTACACGATATTGTACGCGGAATGATGTCGGTGGTAAGCGGTATACGTAATGATGCAAAATTTAGTCGCACAAGCTTCTAACCGCTTACTTATCACACCCGCATACAGCTCAATGACAACGCATCAATAAAGTGGCACCTTGTGGGCTGCAACGCGCGCAAAATGTGGCGCTCGCCCTCTTGTTTTTGTGAGCACTAGCACGCACGCATGCAGCGAACAACCACAAACGGAGTGATCATCGTACACGACGCGTGCGTGTATTGTTCACGGAAAGACTGCCGCGTACGCGCTGTATGCTGTAGCAATACATTCGGCGACTGCACAACATAGCAGCACGATACAGGTGCAGTCGTAAACAGCACATTCTCGCCATCGGCCATACCATGCTGAATACGCCAGTTCTCGTCATGTCCCCGAAGCTAAGCAGCATTGGGCTCCGTCAGTACTTGGGAGGGAGACCACCTGGGAACACCGAGTGCTGATGGCACCGTTCTTTTTGCTTTTTTATTGCGTGCTTCTGTGACGTCTTTTTTTTTCATTTGCACAACGTGTGGGTGTTTGCATTTACTGTAACTTACGTTCAACTGGAGCCTGCTGGTAGAGCCGACGCCGAAGTGTAACACCAACGATATTCAGGCCACTACACGATATTTTACGCGGAATGATGACGGTGGTAAGCGGTATACGTAATGATGCAAAATTTAGTGGCACAAGCTTCTAACCGCTTACTTATCACACCCGCATACAGCTCAATGACAACGCATCAATAAAGTGGCACCTTGTAGGCTGCAACGCGGGCAAAATGTGGCGCTCGCCCTCTTGTTTTTGTGAGCACTAGCACGCACGCATGCAGCGAACAACCACAAACGGAGTGATCAACGTACACGACGCGTGCGTGTATTGTTCACGGAAAGACTGCCGCGTACGTGCTGTATGTTGTAGCAATACATTCGGTGACTGCACAACATAGCAGCACGATACAGGTGCAGTCGTAAAAAGCACATTCTCGTCATCGGCCATACCATGCTGAATACGCCGGTTCTCGTCCGATCCCCGAAGCTAAGCAGCATTGGGCTCGGTGAGTACTTGGGAGGGAGACCACCTGGGAACACCGAGTGCTGATGGCACCGTTCTTTTTGCTTTTTTATTGCGTGCTTCTGTGACGTCTTGTTTTTTTTTTCATTTGCACAACGTGTGGGTGGTTGCATTTACTGTAACTTACGTTTAACTGGAGCCTGCTGGTAGAGCCAACGCCGAAGTGTAACACCAACAATATTCAGGCCACTACACGATATTGTACGCGGAATGATGACGGTGGTAAGCGGTATACGTAATGATGCAAAATTTAGTCGCACAAGCTTCTAACCGCTTACTTATCACACCCGCATACAGCTCAATGACAACGCATCAATAAAGTGGCACCTTGTGGGCTGCAACGCGCGCAAAATGTGGCGCTCGCCCTCTTGTTTTTGTGAGCACTAGCACGCACGAATGCAGCGAACAACCACAAACGGAGTGATCAACGTACACGACGCGTGCGCGCATTGTTCACGGAAAGACTGCCGCGTACGTGCTGTATGCTGTAGCAATACATTCGGCGACTGCACAACATAGCAGCACGATACAGGTGCAGTCGTAAACAGCACATTCTCGCCATCGGCCATACCATGCTGAATACGCCGGTTCTCGTCCGATCCCCGAAGCTAAGCAGCATTGGGCTCCGTCAGTACTTGGGAGGGAGACCACCTGGGAACACCGAGTGCTGATGGCACCGTTCTTTTTGCTTTTTTATTGCGTGCTTCTGTGACGTCTTTTTTTTTCATTTGCACAACGTGTGGGTGTTTGCATTTACTGTAACTTACGTTCAACTGGAGCCTGCTGGTAGAGCCGACGCCGAAGTGTAACACCAACGATATTCAGGCCACTACACGATATTGTACGCGGAATGATGACGGTGGTAAGCGGTATACGTAATGATGCAAAATTTAGTGGCACAAGCTTCTAACCGCTTACTTATCACACCCGCATACAGCTCAATGACAACGCATCAATAAAGTGGCACCTTGTAGGCTGCAACGCGGGCAAAATGTGGCGCTCGCCCTCTTGTTTTTGTGAGCACTAGCACGCACGCATGCAGCGAACAACCACAAACGGAGTGATCAACGTACACGACGCGTGCGTGTATTGTTCACGGAAAGACTGCCGCGTACGTGCTGTATGCTGTAGCAATACATTCGGCGACTGCACAACATAGCAGCGCGATACAGGTGCAGTCGTCGTTTTATCGTTACAGAAACTAAATAAATACTCACTTGGAATACTTGTTTATAAATCTGTTAACGGAAAGCTACCAAAACTACTACCAAAACCTAGAACTAATTATGGTAAATTTACTACTAACTTTTCAGCCACATTACTTTGGAACTCATTACCGTGTCATATTAGGATATTCTCTCATTTTTACACATTCAAATCAAAACTTCGTAAATTTTTGCACTCAATATAACAATTTGATCGTTATCATTATATTAATAAGTGCTTTGTTTCGTTAAATATTTTACTGCGTAAGCTAGTGACTAACTTAACATGGTGTCTTTTGTCTTTGCATATAGCTGCTCTGTATTCATATATCCTACTCATTTATAATGGGAGGTCCCCTGTACAGTCTATTGACTATGGGACCTCCCTCTGTATGTATGTATAATCCCCATTTGTAACCTGATTATTATGCAAATAAAGAACTTGAACTTAAAGAACTTGAACTTAAACAGCACATTCTCGCCATCGGCCATACCATGCTGAATACGCCGGTTCTCCTCCGATCCCCGAAGCTAAGCAGCATTGGGCTCGGTCAGTACTTGGGAGGGAGACCACCTGGGAACCCCGAGTGCTGATGGCACCGTTCTTTTTGCTTTTTTATTGCGTGCTTCTGTGACGTCTTGTTGTTTTTTTTTTCATTTGCACAACGTGCGAATGGTTGCATTTACTGTAACTTACGTTCAACTGGAGCCTGCTGGTAGAGCCAACGCCGAAGTGTAACACCAACAATATTCAGGCCACTACACGATATTGTACGCGGAATGATGACGGTGGTAAGCGGTATACGTAATGATGCAAAATTTAGTCGCACAAGCTTCTAATCGCTTACTTATCACACCCGCATACAGCTCAATGACAACGCATCAATAAAGTGGCACCTTGTGGGCTGCAACGCGAGCAAAATGTGGCCCTCGCCCTCTTGTTTTTGTGAGCACTAGCACGCACGCATGCAGCGAACAACCACAAACGGAGTGATCAACGTACACGACGCGTGCGTGTATTGTTCACGGAAAGACTGCCGCAAACGTGGTGTATGCTGTAGCAATACATTCGGCGACTGCACAACATAGCAGCACGATACAGGTGCAGTCGTAAACAGCACATTCTCGCCATCGGCCATACCATGCTGAATACGGCGGTTCTCGTCCGATCCCCGAAGCTAAGCAGCATTTGGCTCGGTCAGTACTTGGGAGGGAGACCACCTGGGAACACCGAGTGCTGATGGCACCGTTCTTTTTACTTTTTTATTGCGTGCTTCTGTGACGTCTTGTTTTTTTTTCATTTGCACAACGTGTGGGTGGTTGCATTTACTGTAACTTACGTTCAACTGGAGCCTGCTGGTAGAGCCAACGCCGAAGTGTAACACCAACAATATTCAGGCCACCACACGATATTGTACGCGGAATGATGACGGTGGTAAGTGGTATGCGTAATGATTCAAAATTTAGTCGCACAAGCTTCTAACCGGTTACTTATCACACCCGCATACAGCTCAATGACAACGCATCAATAAAGTGGCACCTTGTGAGCTGCAACGTGCGCAAAATGTGGCGCTCGCCCTCTTGTTTTTGTGAGCACTAGCACGCACGCATGCAGCGAACAACCACAAACGGAGTGATCAACGTACACGATGCGTGCGTGTATTGTTCACGGAAAGACTGCCGCGTACGTGCTGTATGCTGTAGCAATACATTCGGCGACTGCACAACATAGCAGCACGATACAGGTACAGTCGTAAACAGCACATTCTCGCCATCGGCCATACCATGCTGAATACGCCGGTTCTCGTCCGATCCCCGAAGCTAAGCAGCATTGGGCTCGGTCAGTACTTGGGAGGGAGACCACCTGGGAACACCGAGTGCTGATGGCACCGTTCTTTTTGCTTTTTTATTGCGTGCTTCTGTGACGTCTTGTTTTTTTTTATTTGCACAACGTGTGGGTCGTTGCATTTACTGTAACTTACGTTCAACTGGAGCCTGCTGGTAGAGCCAACGCCGACGTGTAACACCAACAATATTCAGGCCACTACACGATATTGTACGCGGAATGATGTCGGTGGTAAGCGGTATACGTAATGATGCAAAATTTAGTCGCACAAGCTTCTAACCGCTTACTTATCACACCCGCATACAGCTCAATGACAACGCATCAATAAAGTGGCACCTTGTGGGCTGCAACGCGCGCAAAATGTGGCGCTCGCCCTCTTGTTTTTGTGAGCACTAGCACGCACGCATGCAGCGAACAACCACAAACGGAGTGATCATCGTACACGACGCGTGCGTGTATTGTTCACGGAAAGACTGCCGCGTACGCGCTGTATGCTGTAGCAATACATTCGGCGACTGCACAACATAGCAGCACGATACAGGTGCAGTCGTAAACAGCACATTCTCGCCATCGGCCATACCATGCTGAATACGCCGGTTCTCGTCATGTCCCCGAAGCTAAGCAGCATTGGGCTCGGTCAGTACTTGGGAGGGAGACCACCTGGGAACACCGAGTGCTGATGGCACCGTTCTTTTTGCTTTTTTATTGCGTGCTTCTGTGACGTCTTGTTTTTTTTTTTTCATTTGCACAACGTGTGGGTGGTTGCATTTACTGTAACTTAAGTTCAACTGGAGCCTGCTGGTAGAGCCAACGCCGAAGTGTAACACCAACAATATTCAGGCCACTACACGATATTGTACGCGGAATGATGACGGCGGTAAGCGGTATACGTAATGATGCAAAATTTAGTCGCACAAGCTTTTAACCGCTTATTATCACACCCGCATACAGCTCAATGACAACGCATCAATAAAGTGGCACCTTGTGGGCTGCAACGCGCGCAAAATGTGGCGCTCGCCCTCTTGTTTGTGTGAGCACTAGCACGCACGCATGCAGCGAACAACCACAAACGGAGTGATCAACGTACACGACGCGTGCGTGCATTGTTCACGGAAAGACTGCCGCGTACGTGCTGTATGCTGTAGCAATACATTCGGCGACTGCACAACATAGCAGCGCGATACAGGTGCAGTCGTAAACAGCACATTCTCGCCATCGGCCATACCATGCTGAATACCCGGTTCTCGTCCGATCCCCGAAGCTAAGCAGCATTGGGCTCGGTCAGTACTTGGGAGGGACACCACCTGGGAACACCGAGTGCTGATGGCACCGTTCTTTTTGCTTTTTTATTGCGTGCTTCTGTGACGTCCTGTTGTTTTTTTTTTTCATTTGCACAACGTGCGAATGGTTGCATATACTGTAACTTACGTTCAACTGGAGCCTGCTGGTAGAGCCAACGCCGAAGTGTAACACCAACAATATTCAGGCCACTACACGATATTGTACGCGGAATGATGACGGTGGTAAGCGGTATACGTAATGATGCAAAATTTAGTCGCACAAGCTTCTAATCGCTTACTTATCACACCCGCATACAGCACAATGACAACGCATCAATAAAGTGGCACCTTGTGGGCTGCAACGCGCGCAAAATGTGGCGCTCGCCCTCTTGTTTTTGTGAGCACTAGCACGCACGCATGCAGCGAACAACCACAAACGGAGTGATCAACGTACACGATGCGTGCGTGTATTGTTCACGGAAAGACTGCCGCGTACGTGCTGTACACTGTAGCAATACATTCGGCGACTGCACAACATAGCAGCACGATACAGGTGAGGTCGTAAACAGCACATTCTCGCCATCGGCCATACCATGCTGAATACGCCGGTTCTCGTCCGCTCCACGAAGCTAAGCAGCATTGGGCTCAGTCAGTACTTGGTAGGGAGACCACCTGGGAAAACCGAGTGCTGATGGCACCGTTCTTTTTGCTTTTTTATTGCGTGCTTCTGTGACGTCTTTTTTTTTTCATTTGCACAACGTGTGGGTGGTTGCATTTACTGTTACTTACGTTCAACTGGAGCCTGCTGGTAGAGCCAACGCCGAAGTGTAACACCAACAATATTCAGGCCACCACACGATATTGTACGCGGAATGATGACGGTGGTAAGTGGTATGCGTAATGATGCAAAATTTAGTCGCACAAGCTTCTAACCGCTTACTTATCACACCCGCATACAGCTCAATGACAACGCATCAATAAAGTGGCACCTTGTGAGCTGCAACGCGCGCAAAATGTGGCGCTCGCCCTCTTGTTTTTGTGAGCACTAGCACGCACGCATGCAGCGAACAACCACAAACGGAGTGATCAACGTACACGATGCGTGCGTGTATTGTTCACGGAAAGACTGCCGCGTACGTGCTGTACACTGTAGCAATACATTCGGCGACTGCACCACATAGCAGCACGATACAGGTGAGGTCGTAAACAGCACATTCTCGCCATCGGCCATACCATGCTGAATACGCCGGTTCTCGTCCGCTCCACGAAGCTAAGCAGCATTGGGCTCGGTCAGTACTTGGGAGGGAGACCACCTGGGAACACCGAGTGCTGATGGCACCGTTCTTTTTGCTTTTTGATTGCGTGCTTCTGTGACGTCTTGTTTTTTTTTTCATTTGCACAACGTGTGGGTGGTTGCATTTACTGTAACTTACGTTCAACTGGAGCCTGCTGGTAGAGCCAACGCCGAAGTGTAACACCAACAATATTCAGGCCACTACACGATATTGTACGCGGAATGATGAAGGTGGTAAGCGGTATACGTAATGATGCAAAATTTAGTCGCACAAGCTTCTAACCGCTTACTTATCACACCCGCATACAGCTCAATGACAACGCATCAATAAAGTGGCACCTTGTGGGCTGCAACTCGCGCAAAATGTGGCGCTCGCCCTCTTGTTTTTGTGAGCACTAGCACGCACGCATGCAGCGAACAACCAGAAACGGAGTGATCAACGTACACGACGCGTGCGTGTATTGTTCACGGAAAGACTGCCGCGTACGTGCTGTATGCTGTAGCAATACATTCGGCGACTGCACAACATAGCAGCACGATACAGGTACAGTCGTAAACAGCACATTCTCGCCATCGGCCATACCATGCTGAATACGCCGGTTCTCGTCCGATCCCCGAAGCTAAGCAGCATTGGGCTCGGTCAGTACTTGGGAGGGAGACCACCTGGGAACACCGAGTGCTGATGGCACCCTTCTTTTTGCTTTTTTATTGCGTGCTTCTGTGACGTCTTGTTTTTTTTTTATTTGCACAACGTGTGGGCCGTTGCATTTACTGTAACTTACGTTCAACTGGAGCCTGCTGGTAGAGCCAACGCCGACGTGTAACACCAACAATATTCAGGCCACTGCACGATATTGTACGCGGAATGATGTCGGTGGTAAGCGGTATACGTAATGATGCAAAATTTAGTCGCACAAGCTTCTAACCGCTTACTTATCACACCCGCATACAGCTCAATGACAACGCATCAATAAAGTGGCACCTTGTGGGCTGCAACGCGCGCGAAATGTGGCCCTCGCCCTCTTGTTTTTGTGAGCACAAAGCACGCACGCATGCAGCGAACAACCACAAACGGAGTGATCATCGTACACGACGCGCGCGTGTATTGTTCACGGAAAGACTGCCGCGTACGTGCTGTATGCTGTAGCAATACATTCGGCGACTGCACAACATAGCAGCACGATACAGGTGCAGTCGTAAACAGCGCATTCTCGCCATCGGCCATACCATGCTGAATACGCCGGTTCTCGTCATGTCCCCGAACCTAAGCAGCATTGGGCTCGGTCAGTACTTGGGAGGGAGACCACCTGGGAACACCGAGTGCTGATGGCACCGTTCTTTTTGCTTTTTTATTGCGTGCTTCTGTGACGTCTTGTTTTTTTTTTCATTTGCACAACGTGTGGGTGGTTGCATTTACTGTAACTTACGTTCAACTGGAGCCTGCTGGTAGAGCCAACGCCGAAGTGTAACACCAACAATATTCAGGCCACTACACGATATTGTACGCGGAATGATGACGGTGGTAAGCGGTATACGTAATGATGCAAAATTTAGTCGCACAAGCTTCTAACCGCTTACTTATCACACCCGCATACAGCTCAATGACAACGCATCAATAAAGTGGCACCTTGTGGGCTGCAACGCGCGCAAAATGTGGCGCTCGCCCTCTTGTTTTTGTGAGCACTAGCACGCACGCATGCAGCGAACAACCACAAACGGAGTGATCAACGTACACGACGCGTGCGTGCATTGTTCACGGAAAGACTGCCGCGTACGTGCTGTATGCTGTAGCAATACATTCGGCGACTGCACAACATAGCAGCACGATACAGGTGCAGTCGTAAACAGCACATTCTCGCCATCGGCCATACCATGCTGAATACGCCGGTTCTCGTCGGATCCCCGAAGCTAAGCAGCATTTGGCTCGGTCAGTACTTGGGAGGGAGACCACCTGGGAAAACCGAGTGCTGATGGCACCGTTCTTTTTGCTTTTTTATTGCGTGCTTCTATGACGTCTTTTTTTTTTTCATTTGCACAACGTGTGGGTGGTTGCATTTACTGTTACTTACGTTCAACTGGAGCCTGCTGAAAGAGCCAACGCCGAAGTGTAACACCAACAATATTCAGGCCACCACACGATATTGTACGCGGAATGATGACGGTGGTAAGTGGTATGCGTAATGATGCAAAATTTAGTCGCACATGCTTCTAACCGCTTACTTATCACACCCGCATACAGCTCAATGACAACGCATCAATAAAGTGGCACCTTGTGAGCTGCAACGCGCGCAAAATGTGGCGCTCGCCCTCTTGTTTTTGTGAGCACTAGCACGCACGCATGCAGCGAACAACCACAAACGGAGTGATCAACGTACACGATGCGTGCGTGTATTGTTCACGGAAAGACTGCCGCGTACGTGCTGTACACTGTAGCAATACATTCGGCGACTGCACAACATAGCAGCACGATACAGGTGCAGTCGTAAACAGCACATTCTCGCCATCGGCCATACCATGCTGAATACGCCGGTTCTCGTCCGCTCCCCGAAGCTAAGCAGCATTGGGCTCGGTCAGTACTTGGGAGGGAGACCACCTGGGAACACCGAGTGCTGATGGCACCGTTCTTTTTGCTTTTTTATTGCGTGCTTCTGTGACGTCTTGTTTTTTTTTTCATTTGCACAACGTGTGGGTGGTTGCATTTACTGTAACTTACGTTCAACTGGAGCCTGCTGGTAGAACCAACGCCGAAGTGTAACACCAACAATATTCAGGCCACCACACGATATTGTACGCGGAATGATGACGGTGGCAAGTGGTATGCGTAATGATGCAAAATTTAGTCGCACAAGCTTCTAACCGCTTACTTATCACACCCGCATACAGCTCAATGACACCGCATCAATAAAGTGGCACCTTGTGGGCTGCAACGCGCGCAAAATGTGGCGCTCGCCCTCTTCTTTTTGTGAGCACTAGCACGCACGCATGCAGCGAACAATCACAAACGGAGTGATCAACGTACACGACGCGTGCGTCTATTGTTCACGGAAAGACTGCCGCGTACGTGCTGTATGCTGTAGCAATACATTCGGCGACTGCACAACATAGCAGCACGATACAGGTGCAGTCGTAAACAGCCCATTCTCGCCATTGGCCATACCATGCTGAACACGCCGGTTCTCGTCCGTTCCCCGAAGCTAAGTAGCATTGGGCTCGGTCAGTACTTGGGAGGGAGACCACCTGGGAACACCGAGTGCTGATGGCACCGTTCTTTTTGCTTTTTTATTGCGTGCTTCTGTGACGTCTTGTTTTTTTTTCATTTCCACAACGTGTGGGTGGTTGCATTTACTGTAACTTACGTTCAACTGGAGCCTGCTGGTAGAGCCAACGCCGAAGTGTAACACCAACAATATTCAGGCCACTGCACGATATTGTACGCGGAATGATGACGGTGGTAAGCGGTATACGTAATGATGCAAAATTTAGTCGCACAAGCTTCTAACCGCTTACTTATGACACCCGCATACAGCTCAATAACGACGCATCAATAAAGTGGCACCTTGTGGGCTGCAACGCGCGCAAAATGTGGCGCTCGCCCTCTTGTTTTTGTGAGCACTAGCACGCACGCATGCAGCGAACAACCACAAACGGAGTGATCAACGTCCTCGACGCGTGCGTGTATTGTTCACGGAAAGACTGCCGCGTACGTGCTGTATGCTGTAGCAATACATTCGGTGACTGCACAACATAGCAGCACGATACAGGTGCAGTCGTAAACAGCACATTCTCGTCATCGGCCATACCATGCTGAATACGCCGGTTCTCGTCCGATCCCCGAAGCTACGCAGCATTGGGCTCGGTCAGTACTTGGGAGGGAGACCACCTGGGAACACCGAGTGCTGATGGCACCGTTCTTTTCGCTTTTTTATTGCGTGCTTCTGTGACGTCTTGTTTTTTTTTCATTTGCACAACGTGTGGGTGGTTGCATTTACTGTAACTTACGTTCAACTGGAGCCTGCTGGTAGAGCCAACGCCGAAGTGTAACACCAACAATATTCAGGCCACCACACGATATTGTACGCGGAATGATGACGGTGGTAAGTGGTATGCGTAATGATGCAAAATTTAGTCGCACAAGCTTCTAACCGCTTACTTATCACACCCGCATACAGCTCAATGACAACGCATCAATAAAGTGGCACCTTGTGGGCTGCAACGCGCGCAAAATGTGGCGCTCGCCCTCTTGTTTTTGTGAGCACTAGCACGCACGCATGCAGCGAACAACCACAAACGGAGTGATCATCGTACACGACGCGTGCGTGTATTGTTCACGGAAAGACTGCCGCGTACGTGCTGTATGCTGTAGCAATACATTCGGCGACTGCACAACATAGCAGCACGATACAGGTGCAGTCGTAAACAGCGCATTCTCGCCATCGGCAATACCATGCTGAATACGCCGGTTCTCGTCATGTCCCCGAACCTAAGCAGCATTGGGCTCGGTCAGTACTTGGGAGGGAGACAACCTGGGAACACTGAGTGCTGATGCCACCGTTCTTTTTGCTTTTTTTATTGCATGCTTCTGTGACGTCTTGTTTTTTTTTCATTTGCACAACGTGTGGGTGGTTGCATTTACTGTAACTTACGTTCAACTGGAGCCTGCTGGTAGAGCCAACGCCGAAGTGTAACACCAACAATATTCAGGCCACCACACGATATTGTACGCGGAATGATGACGGTGGTGAGCGGTATACGTAATGATGCAAAATTTAGTCGCACAAGCTTCTAACCGCTTATCACACCGGCATACAGCACAATGACAACGCATCAATAAAGTGGCACCTTGTATGCTGCAACGCGCGCAAAATGTGGCGCTCGCCCTCTTGTTTTTGTGAGCACTAGCACGCACGCATGCAGCGAACAACCACAAACGGAGTGATCAACGTACACGACGCGTGCGTGTATTGTTCACGGAAAGACTGCCGCGTACGTGCTGTATGCTGTAGCAATACATTCGGCGACTGCACAACATAGCAGCACGATACAGGTGCAGTCGTAAACAGCACATTCTCGCCATTGGCCATACCATACTGAATACGCCGGTTCTCGTCCGATCCCCGAAGCTAAGCAGCATTGGGCTCGGTCAGTACTTGGGAGGGAGACAACCTGGGAACACTGAGTGCTGATGCCACCGTTCTTTTTGCTTTTTTTATTGCGTGCTTCTGTGACGTCTTGTTTTTTTTTCATTTGCACAACGTGTGGGTGGTTGCATTTACTGTAACTTACGTTCAACTGGAGCCTGCTGGTAGAGCCAACGCCGAAGTGTAACACCAACAATATTCAGGCCACCACATGATATTGTACGCGGAATGATGACGGTGGTAAGTGGTATGCGTAATGATGCAAAATTTAGTCGCACAAGCTTCTAACCGCTTACTTATCACCCCCGCATACAGCTCAATGACAACGCATCGATAAAGTGGCACCTTGTGAGCTGCAACGCGCGTAAAATGTGGCGCTCGCCCTCTTCTTTTTGTGAGCACTAGCACGCACGCATGCCGCGAACAACCACAAACGGAGTGATCAACGTACACGACGCGTGCGTGTATTGTTCACGGAAAGACTGCCGCGTACGTGCTGTATACTGTAGCAATACATTCGGCGACTGCACAACATAGTAGCACGATACAGGTGCAGTCGTAAACAGCACATTCTCGCCATCGGCCATACCATGCTGAATACGCCGGTTCTCGTCCGATCCCCGAAGCTAAGCTGGATTGGGCTCGGTCAGTACTTGGGAGGGAGACCACCTGGGAACACCGAGTGCTGATGGCACCGTTCTTTTTGCTTGTTTATTGCGTGCTTCTGTGACGTCTTGTTTTTTTTTTTCATTTGCACAACGTGTGGGTGGTTGCATTTACTGTAACTTGCGTTCAACTGGAGCCTGCTGGTAGAGCCGACGCCGAAGTGTAACACCAACAATATTCAGGCCACTACACGATATTGTACGCGGAATGATGACGGTGGCAAGCGGTATACGTAATGATGCAAAATTTAGTCGCACAAACTTCTAACCGCTTACTTATGACACCCGCATACAGCTCAATAACGACGCATCAATAAAGTGGCACCTTGTGGGCTGCAACGCGCGCAAAATGTGGCGCTCGCCCTCTTGTTTTTGTGAGCACTAGCACGCACGCATGCAGCGAACAACCACAAACGGAGTGATCAACGTCCTCGACGCGTGCGTGTATTGTTCACGGAAAGACTGCCGCGTACGTGCTGTATGCTGTAGCAATACATTCGGTGACTGCACAACATAGCAGCACGATACAGGTGCAGTCGTAAACAGCACATTCTCGTCATCGGCCATACCATGCTGAATACGCCGGTTCTCGTCCGATCCCCGAAGCTACGCAGCATTGGGCTCGGTCAGTACTTGGGAGGGAGACCACCTGGGAACACTGAGTGCTGATGCCACCGTTCTTTTTGCTTTTTTTATTGCGTGCTTCTGTGACGTCTTGCTTTTTTTTTCATTTGCTCAACGTGTGGGTGGTTGCATTTACTGTAACTTACGTTCAACTGGAGCCTGCTGGTAGAGCCAACGCCGAAGTGTAACACCAACAATATTCAGGCCACTGCACGATATTGTACGCGGAATGATGACGGTGGTAAGCGGTATACGTAATGATGCAAAATTTAGTCGCACAAACTTCTAACCGCTTACTTATCACACCAGCATACAGCTCAATGACAACGCATCAATAAAGTGGCACCTTGTGGGCTGCAACGCGCGCAAAATGTGGCGCTCGCCCTCTTCTTTTTGTGAGCACTAGCACGCACGCATGCAGCGAACAATCACAAACGGAGTGATCAACGTACACGACGCGTGCGTCTATTGTTCACGGAAAGACTGCCGCGTACGTGCTGTATGCTGTAGCAATACATTCGGCGACTGCACAACATAGCAGCACGATACAGGTGCAGTCGTAAACAGCCCATTCTCGCCATTGGCCATACCATGCTGAACACGCCGGTTCTCGTCCGTTCCCCGAAGCTAAGTAGCATTGGGCTCGGTCAGTACTTGGGAGGGAGACCACCTGGGAACACCGAGTGCTGATGGCACCGTTCTTTTCGCTTTTTTATTGCGTGCTTCTGTGACGTCTTGTTTTTTTTTCATTTGCACAACGTGTGGGTGGTTGCATTTACTGTAACTTACGTTCAACTGGAGCCTGCTGGTAGAGCCAACGCCGAAGTGTAACACCAACAATATTCAGGCCACCACACGATATTGTACGCGGAATGATGACGGTGGTAAGTAATATGCGTAATGATGCAAAATTTAGTCGCACAAGCTTCTAACCGCTTACTTATCACACCCGCATACAGCTCAATGACAACGCATCAATAAAGTGGCTCCTTGTGAGCTGCAACGCGCGCAAAATGTGGCGCTCGCCCTCTTGTTTTTGTGAGCACTAGCACGCACGCATGCAGCGAACAACCACAAACGGAGTGATCAACGTACACGATGCGTGCGTGTATTGTTCACGGAAAGACTGCCGCGTACGTGCTGTACACTGTAGCAATACATTCGGCGACTGCACAACATAGCAGCACGATACAGATGCAGTCGTAAACGGCACATTCTCTCCATCGGCCATACCATGCTGAATACGCCGGTTCTCGTCCGATCCCCGAAGCTAAGCAGCATTGGGCTCGGTCAGTACTTGGGAGGGAGACCACCTGGGAACACCGAGTGCTGATGGCACCGTTCTTTTTGCTTTTTTATTGCGTGCTTCTGTGACGTCTTGTTTTTTTTTTCATTTGCACAACGTGTGGGTGGTTGCATTTACTGTAACTTACGTTCAACTGGAGCCTGCTGGTAGAGCCAACGCCGAAGTGTAACACCAAATATATTCAGGCCACCACACGATATTGTACGCGGAATGATGACGGTGGTAAGTGGTATGCGTAATGATGCAAAATTTAGTCGCACAAGCTTCTAACCGCTTACTTATCACACCCGCATACAGCTCAATGACAACGCATCAATAAAGTGGCTCCTTGTGAGCTGCAACGCGCGCAAAATGTGGCGCTCGCCCTCTTGTTTTTGTGAGCACTAGCACGCACGCATGCAGCGAACAACCACAAACGGAGTGATCAACGTACACGACGCGTGCGTGTATTGTTCACGGAAAGACTGCCGCGTACGTGCTGTATGCTGTAGCAATACATTCGGCGACTGCACAACATAGCAGCACGATACAGGTGCAGTCGTAAACAGCACATTCTCGCCATCGGCCATACCATGCAGAATACGCCGGTTCTCGTCCGATCCCCAAAGCTAAGCAGCATTGGGCTCGGTCAGTACTTGGGAGGGAGACAACCTGGGAACACTGAGTGCTGATGCCACCGTTCTTTTTGCTTTTTTTATTGCGTGCTTCTGTGACGTCTTGTTTTTTTTTCATTTGCCCAACGTGTGGGTGGTTGCATTTACTGTAACTTACGTTCAAGTGGAGCCTGCTGGTAGAGCCAACGCCGAAGTGTAACACCAACAATATTCAGGCCACCACACGATATTGTACGCGGAATGATGACGGTGGTAAGTGGTATGCGTAATGATGCAAAATTTAGTCGCACAAGCTTCTAACCGCTTACTTATCACACCCGCATACAGCTCAATGACAACGCATCAATAAAGTGGCTCCTTGTGAGCTGCAACGCGCGCAAAATGTGGCGCTCGCCCTCTTGTTTTTGTGAGCACTAGCACGCACGCATGCAGCGAACAACCACAAACGGAGTGATCAACGTACACGATGCGTGCGTGTATTGTTCACGGAAAGACTGCCGCGTACGTGCTGTACACTGTAGCAATACATTCGGCGACTGCACAACATAGCAGCACGATACAGGTGCAGTCGTAAACAGCACATTCTCTCCATCGGCCATACCATGCTGAATACGCCGGTTCTCGTCCGATCCCCGAAGCTAAGCAGCATTGGGCTCGGTCAGTACTTGGGAGGGAGACCACCTGGGAACACCGAGTGCTGATGGCACCGTTCTTTTTGCTTTTTTATTGCGTGCTTCTGTGACGTCTTGTTTTTTTTTTCATTTGCACAACGTGTGGGTGGTTGCATTTACTGTAACTTACGTTCAACTGGAGCCTGCTGGTAGAGCCAACGCCGAAGTGTAACACCAACAATATTCAGGCCACCACACGATATTGTACGCGGAATGATGACGGTGGTAAGTGGTATGCGTAATGATGCAAAATTTAGTCGCACAAGCTTCTAACCGCTTACTTATCACACCCGCATACAGCTCAATGACAACGCATCAATAAAGTGGCACCTTGTGAGCTGCAACGCGCGCAAAATGTGGCGCTCGCCCTCTTGTTTTTGTGAGCACTAGCACGCACGCATGTAGCGAACAACCACAAACGGAGTGATCAACGTACACGACGCGTGCGTGTATTGTTCACGGAAAGACTGCCGCGTACGTGCTGTATGCTGAAGCAATACATTCGGCGACTGCACAACATAGCAGCACGATACAGGTGCAGTCGTAAACAGCACATTCTCGCCATTGGCCATACCATGCTGAATACGCCGGTTCTCGTCCGATCCCCGAAGCTAAGCAGCATTGGGCTCGGTCAGTACTTGGGAGGGAGACAACCTGGGAACACTGAGTGCTGATGCCAGCGTTCTTTTTGCTTTTTTTATTGCGTGCTTCTGTGACGTCTTGTTTTTTTTTCATTTGCACAACGTGTGGGTGGTTGCATTTACTGTAACTTACGTTCAACTGGAGCCTGCTGGTAGAGCCAACGCCGAAGTGTAACACCAACAATATTCAGGCCACCACACGATATTGTACGCGGAATGATGACGGTGGTAAGTGGTATGCGTAATGATGCAAAATTTAGTCGCACAAGCTTCTAACCGCTTACTTATCACACCCGCATACAGCTCAATGACAACGCATCAATAAAGTGGCACCTTGTGAGCTGCAACGCGCGTAAAATGTGGCGCTCGCCCTCTTGTTTTTGTGAGCACTAGCACGCACGCATGCAGCGAACAACCACAAACGGAGTGATCAACGTACACGACGCGTGCGTGTATTGTTCACGGAAAGACTGCCGCGTACGTGCTGTATGCTGTAGCAATACATTCGGTGACTGCACAACATAGCAGCACGATACAGGTGCAGTCGTAAACAGCACATTCTCGTCATCGGCCATACCATGCTGAATACGCCGGTTCTCGTCCGATCCCCGAAGCTAAGCAGCATTGGGCTCGGTCAGTACTTGGGAGGGAGACCACCTGGGAACACCGAGTGCTGATGGCACCGTTCTTTTCGCTTTTTTATTGCGTGCTTCTGTGACGTCTTGTTTTTTTTTCATTTGCACAACGTGTGGGTGGTTGCATTTACTGTAACTTACGTTCAACTGGAGCCTGCTGGTAGAGCCAACGCCGAAGTGTAACACCAACAATATTCAGGCCACCACACGATATTGTACGCGGAATGATGACGGTGGTAAGTAATATGCGTAATGATGCAAAATTTAGTCGCACAAGCTTCTAACCGCTTACTTATCACACCCGCATACAGCTCAATGACAACGCATCAATAAAGTGGCTCCTTGTGAGCTGCAACGCGCGCAAAATGTGGCGCTCGCCCTCTTGTTTTTGTGAGCACTAGCACGCACGCATGCAGCGAACAACCACAAACGGAGTGATCAACGTACACGATGCGTGCGTGTATTGTTCACGGAAAGACTGCCGCGTACGTGCTGTACACTGTAGCAATACATTCGGCGACTGCACAACATAGCAGCACGATACAGATGCAGTCGTAAACAGCACATTCTCTCCATCGGCCATACCATGCTGAATACGCCGGTTCTCGTCCGATCCCCGAAGCTAAGCAGCATTGGGCTCGGTCAGTACTTGGGAGGGAGACCACCTGGGAACACCGAGTGCTGATGGCACCGTTCTTTTTGCTTTTTTATTGCGTGCTTCTGTGACGTCTTGTTTTTTTTTTCATTTGCACAACGTGTGGGTGGTTGCATTTACTGTAACTTACGTTCAACTGGAGCCTGCTGGTAGAGCCAACGCCGAAGTGTAACACCAACAATATTCAGGCCACCACACGATATTGTACGCGGAATGATGACGGTGGTAAGTGGTATGCGTAATGATGCAAAATTTAGTCGCACAAGCTTCTAACCGCTTACTTATCACACCCGCATACAGCTCAATGACAACGCATCAATAAAGTGGCTCCTTGTGAGCTGCAACGCGCGCAAAATGTGGCGCTCGCCCTCTTGTTTTTGTGAGCACTAGCACGCACGCATGCAGCGAACAACCACAAACGGAGTGATCAACGTACACGACGCGTGCGTGTATTGTTCACGGAAAGACTGCCGCGTACGTGCTGTATGCTGTAGCAATACATTCGGCGACTGCACAACATAGCAGCACGATACAGGTGCAGTCGTAAACAGCACATTCTCGCCATCGGCCATACCATGCAGAATACGCCGGTTCTCGTCCGATCCCCAAAGCTAAGCAGCATTGGGCTCGGTCAGTACTTGGGAGGGAGACAACCTGGGAACACTGAGTGCTGATGCCACCGTTCTTTTTGCTTTTTTTATTGCGTGCTTCTGTGACGTCTTGTTTTTTTTTCATTTGCACAACGTGTGGGTGGTTGCATTTACTGTAACTTACGTTCAACTGGAGCCTGCTGGTAGAGCCAACGCCGAAGTGTAACACCAACAATATTCAGGCCACCACACGATATTGTACGCGGAATGATGACGGTGGTAAGTGGTATGCGTAATGATGCAAAATTTAGTCGCACAAGCTTCTAACCGCTTACTTATCACACCCGCATACAGCTCAATGACAACGCATCAATAAAGTGGCTCCTTGTGAGCTGCAACGCGCGCAAAATGTGGCGCTCGCCCTCTTGTTTTTGTGAGCACTAGCACGCACGCATGCAGCGAACAACCACAAACGGAGTGATCAACGTACACGATGCGTGCGTGTATTGTTCACGGAAAGACTGCCGCGTACGTGCTGTACACTGTAGCAATACATTCGGCGACTGCACAACATAGCAGCACGATACAGGTGCAGTCGTAAACAGCACATTCTCTCCATCGGCCATACCATGCTGAATACGCCGGTTCTCGTCCGATCCCCGAAGCTAAGCAGCATTGGGCTCGGTCAGTACTTGGGAGGGAGACCACCTGGGAACACCGAGTGCTGATGGCACCGTTCTTTTTGCTTTTTTATTGCGTGCTTCTGTGACGTCTTGTTTTTTTTTTCATTTGCACAACGTGTGGGTGGTTGCATTTACTGTAACTTACGTTCAACTGGAGCCTGCTGGTAGAGCCAACGCCGAAGTGTAACACCAACAATATTCAGGCCACCACACGATATTGTACGCGGAATGATGACGGTGGTAAGTGGTATGCGTAATGATGCAAAATTTAGTCGCACAAGCTTCTAACCGCTTACTTATCACACCCGCATACAGCTCAATGACAACGCATCAATAAAGTGGCACCTTGTGAGCTGCAACGCGCGCAAAATGTGGCGCTCGCCCTCTTGTTTTTGTGAGCACTAGCACGCACGCATGTAGCGAACAACCACAAACGGAGTGATCAACGTACACGACGCGTGCGTGTATTGTTCACGGAAAGACTGCCGCGTACGTGCTGTATGCTGAAGCAATACATTCGGCGACTGCACAACATAGCAGCACGATACAGGTGCAGTCGTAAACAGCACATTCTCGCCATTGGCCATACCATGCTGAATACGCCGGTTCTCGTCCGATCCCCGAAGCTAAGCAGCATTGGGCTCGGTCAGTACTTGGGAGGGAGACAACCTGGGAACACTGAGTGCTGATGCCAGCGTTCTTTTTGCTTTTTTTATTGCGTGCTTCTGTGACGTCTTGTTTTTTTTTCATTTGCACAACGTGTGGGTGGTTGCATTTACTGTAACTTACGTTCAACTGGAGCCTGCTGGTAGAGCCAACGCCGAAGTGTAACACCAACAATATTCAGGCCACCACACGATATTGTACGCGGAATGATGACGGTGGTAAGTGGTATGCGTAATGATGCAAAATTTAGTCGCACAAGCTTCTAACCGCTTACTTATCACACCCGCATACAGCTCAATGACAACGCATCAATAAAGTGGCACCTTGTGAGCTGCAACGCGCGTAAAATGTGGCGCTCGCCCTCTTGTTTTTGTGAGCACTAGCACGCACGCATGCAGCGAACAACCACAAACGGAGTGATCAACGTACACGACGCGTGCGTGTATTGTTCACGGAAAGACTGCCGCGTACGTGCTGTATGCTGTAGCAATACATTCGGTGACTGCACAACATAGCAGCACGATACAGGTGCAGTCGTAAACAGCACATTCTCGTCATCGGCCATACCATGCTGAATACGCCGGTTCTCGTCCGATCCCCGAAGCTAAGCAGCATTGGGCTCGGTCAGTACTTGGGAGGGAGACCACCTGGGAACACCGAGTGCTGATGGCACCGTTCTTTTCGCTTTTTTATTGCGTGCTTCTGTGACGTCTTGTTTTTTTTTCATTTGCACAACGTGTGGGTGGTTGCATTTACTGTAACTTACGTTCAACTGGAGCCTGCTGGTAGAGCCAACGCCGAAGTGTAACACCAACAATATTCAGGCCACCACACGATATTGTACGCGGAATGATGACGGTGGTAAGTAATATGCGTAATGATGCAAAATTTAGTCGCACAAGCTTCTAACCGCTTACTTATCACACCCGCATACAGCTCAATGACAACGCATCAATAAAGTGGCTCCTTGTGAGCTGCAACGCGCGCAAAATGTGGCGCTCGCCCTCTTGTTTTTGTGAGCACTAGCACGCACGCATGCAGCGAACAACCACAAACGGAGTGATCAACGTACACGATGCGTGCGTGTATTGTTCACGGAAAGACTGCCGCGTACGTGCTGTACACTGTAGCAATACATTAGGCGACTGCACAACATAGCAGCACGATACAGGTGCAGTCGTAAACAGCACATTCTCTCCATCGGCCATACCATGCTGAATACGCCGGTTCTCGTCCGATCCCCGAAGCTAAGCAGCATTGGGCTCGGTCAGTACTTGGGAGGGAGACCACCTGGGAACACCGAGTGCTGATGGCACCGTTCTTTTTGCTTTTTTATTGCGTGCTTCTGTGACGTCTTGTTTTTTTTTTCATTTGCACAACGTGTGGGTGGTTGCATTTACTGTAACTTACGTTCAACTGGAGCCTGCTGGTAGAGCCAACGCCGAAGTGTAACACCAACAATATTCAGGCCACCACACGATATTGTACGCGGAATGATGACGGTGGTAAGTGGTATGCGTAATGATGCAAAATTTAGTCGCACAAGCTTCTAACCGCTTACTTATCACACCCGCATACAGCTCAATGACAACGCATCAATAAAGTGGCTCCTTGTGAGCTGCAACGCGCGCAAAATGTGGCGCTCGCCCTCTTGTTTTTGTGAGCACTAGCACGCACGCATGCAGCGAACAACCACAAACGGAGTGATCAACGTACACGACGCGTGCGTGTATTGTTCACGTAAAGACTGCCGCGTACGTGCTGTATGCTGTAGCAATACATTCGGCGACTGCACAACATAGCAGCACGATACAGGTGCAGTCGTAAACAGCACATTCTCGCCATCGGCCATACCATGCAGAATACGCCGGTTCTCGTCCGATCCCCGAAGCTAAGCAGCATTGGGCTCGGTCAGTACTTGGGAGGGAGACAACCTCGGAACACTGAGTGCTGATGCCACCGTTCTTTTTGCTTTTTTTATTGCGTGCTTCTGTGACGTCTTGTTTTTTTTTCATTTGCACAACGTGTGGGTGGTTGCATTTACTGTAACTTACGTTCAACTGGAGCCTGCTGGTAGAGCCAACGCCGAAGTGTAACACCAACAATATTCAGGCCACCACACGATATTGTACGCGGAATGATGACGGTGGTGAGCGGTATACGTAATGATGCAAAATTTAGTCGCACAAGCTTCTAACCGCTTACTTATCACACCAGGATACAGCTCAATGACAACGCATCAATAAAGTGGCACCTTGTATGCTGCAACGCGCGCAAAATGTGGCGCTCGCCCTCTTGTTTTTGTGAGCACTAGCACGCACGCATGTAGCGAACAACCACAAACGGAGTGATCAACGTACACGACGCGTGCGTGTATTGTTCACGGAAAGACTGCCGCGTACGTGCTGTATGCTGAAGCAATACATTCGGCGACTGCACAACATAGCAGCACGATACAGGTGCAGTCGTAAACAGCACATTCTCGCCATTGGCCATACCATGCTGAATACGCCGGTTCTCGTCCGATCCCCGAAGCTAAGCAGCATTGGGCTCGGTCAGTACTTGGGAGGGAGACAACCTGGGAACACTGAGTGCTGATGCCAGCGTTCTTTTTGCTTTTTTTATTGCGTGCTTCTGTGACGTCTTGTTTTTTTTTCATTTGCACAACGTGTGGGTGGTTGCATTTACTGTAACTTACGTTCAACTGGAGCCTGCTGGTAGAGCCAACGCCGAAGTGTAACACCAACAATATTCAGGCCACCACACGATATTGTACGCGGAATGATGACGGTGGTAAGTGGTATGCGTAATGATGCAAAATTTAGTCGCACAAGCTTCTAACCGCTTACTTATCACACCCGCATACAGCTCAATGACAACGCATCAATAAAGTGGCACCTTGTGAGCTGCAACGCGCGTAAAATGTGGCGCTCGCCCTCTTGTTTTTGTGAGCACTAGCACGCACGCATGCAGCGAACAACCACAAACGGAGTGATCAACGTACACGACGCGTGCGTGTATTGTTCACGGAAAGACTGCCGCGTACGTGCTGTATGCTGTAGCAATACATTCGGTGACTGCACAACATAGCAGCACGATACAGGTGCAGTCGTAAACAGCACATTCTCGTCATCGGCCATACCATGCTGAATACGCCGGTTCTCGTCCGATCCCCGAAGCTAAGCAGCATTGGGCTCGGTCAGTACTTGGGAGGGAGACCACCTGGGAACACCGAGTGCTGATGGCACCGTTCTTTTCGCTTTTTTATTGCGTGCTTCTGTGACGTCTTGTTTTTTTTTCATTTGCACAACGTGTGGGTGGTTGCATTTACTGTAACTTACGTTCAACTGGAGCCTGCTGGTAGAGCCAACGCCGAAGTGTAACACCAACAATATTCAGGCCACCACACGATATTGTACGCGGAATGATGACGGTGGTAAGTAATATGCGTAATGATGCAAAATTTAGTCGCACAAGCTTCTAACCGCTTACTTATCACACCCGCATACAGCTCAATGACAACGCATCAATAAAGTGGCTCCTTGTGAGCTGCAACGCGCGCAAAATGTGGCGCTCGCCCTCTTGTTTTTGTGAGCACTAGCACGCACGCATGCAGCGAACAACCACAAACGGAGTGATCAACGTACACGATGCGTGCGTGTATTGTTCACGGAAAGACTGCCGCGTACGTGCTGTACACTGTAGCAATACATTAGGCGACTGCACAACATAGCAGCACGATACAGGTGCAGTCGTAAACAGCACATTCTCTCCATCGGCCATACCATGCTGAATACGCCGGTTCTCGTCCGATCCCCGAAGCTAAGCAGCATTGGGCTCGGTCAGTACTTGGGAGGGAGACCACCTGGGAACACCGAGTGCTGATGGCACCGTTCTTTTTGCTTTTTTATTGCGTGCTTCTGTGACGTCTTGTTTTTTTTTTCATTTGCACAACGTGTGGGTGGTTGCATTTACTGTAACTTACGTTCAACTGGAGCCTGCTGGTAGAGCCAACGCCGAAGTGTAACACCAACAATATTCAGGCCACCACACGATATTGTACGCGGAATGATGACGGTGGTAAGTGGTATGCGTAATGATGCAAAATTTAGTCGCACAAGCTTCTAACCGCTTACTTATCACACCCGCATACAGCTCAATGACAACGCATCAATAAAGTGGCTCCTTGTGAGCTGCAACGCGCGCAAAATGTGGCGCTCGCCCTCTTGTTTTTGTGAGCACTAGCACGCACGCATGCAGCGAACAACCACAAACGGAGTGATCAACGTACACGACGCGTGCGTGTATTGTTCACGTAAAGACTGCCGCGTACGTGCTGTATGCTGTAGCAATACATTCGGCGACTGCACAACATAGCAGCACGATACAGGTGCAGTCGTAAACAGCACATTCTCGCCATCGGCCATACCATGCAGAATACGCCGGTTCTCGTCCGATCCCCGAAGCTAAGCAGCATTGGGCTCGGTCAGTACTTGGGAGGGAGACAACCTGGGAACACTGAGTGCTGATGCCACCGTTCTTTTTGCTTTTTTTATTGCGTGCTTCTGTGACGTCTTGTTTTTTTTTCATTTGCACAACGTGTGGGTGGTTGCATTTACTGTAACTTACGTTCAACTGGAGCCTGCTGGTAGAGCCAACGCCGAAGTGTAACACCAACAATATTCAGGCCACCACACGATATTGTACGCGGAATGATGACGGTGGTGAGCGGTATACGTAATGATGCAAAATTTAGTCGCACAAGCTTCTAACCGCTTACTTATCACACCAGGATACAGCTCAATGACAACGCATCAATAAAGTGGCACCTTGTATGCTGCAACGCGCGCAAAATGTGGCGCTCGCCCTCTTGTTTTTGTGAGCACTAGCACGCACGCATGTAGCGAACAACCACAAACGGAGTGATCAACGTACACGACGCGTGCGTGTATTGTTCACGGAAAGACTGCCGCGTACGTGCTGTATGCTGAAGCAATACATTCGGCGACTGCACAACATAGCAGCACGATACAGGTGCAGTCGTAAACAGCACATTCTCGCCATTGGCCATACCATGCTGAATACGCCGGTTCTCGTCCGATCCCCGAAGCTAAGCAGCATTGGGCTCGGTCAGTACTTGGGAGGGAGACAACCTGGGAACACTGAGTGCTGATGCCAGCGTTCTTTTTGCTTTTTTTATTGCGTGCTTCTGTGACGTCTTGTTTTTTTTTCATTTGCACAACGTGTGGGTGGTTGCATTTACTGTAACTTACGTTCAACTGGAGCCTGCTGGTAGAGCCAACGCCGAAGTGTAACACCAACAATATTCAGGCCACCACACGATATTGTACGCGGAATGATGACGGTGGTAAGTGGTAGGCGTAATGATGCAAAATTTAGTCGCACAAGCTTCTAACCGCTTACTTATCACACCCGCATACAGCTCAATGACAACGCATCAATAAAGTGGCACCTTGTGAGCTGCAACGCGCGTAAAATGTGGCGCTCGCCCTCTTGTTTTTGTGAGCACTAGCACGCACGCATGCAGCGAACAACCACAAACGGAGTGATCAACGTACACGACGCGTGCGTGTATTGTTCACGGAAAGACTGCCGCGTACGTGCTGTATGCTGTAGCAATACATTCGGTGACTGCACAACATAGCAGCACGATACAGGTGCAGTCGTAAACAGCACATTCTCGTCATCGGCCATACCATGCTGAATACGCCGGTTCTCGTCAGATCCCCGAAGCTAAGCAGCATTGGGCTCGGTCAGTACTTGGGAGGGAGACCACCTGGGAACACCGAGTGCTGATGGCACCGTTCTTTTCGCTTTTTTATTGCGTGCTTCTGTGACGTCTTGTTTTTTTTTCATTTGCACAACGTGTGGGTGGTTCCATTTACTGTAACTTACGTTCAACTGCAGCCTGCTGGTAGAGCCAACGCCGAAGTGTAACACCAACAATATTCAGGCCACCACACGATATTGTACGCGGAATGATGACGGTGGTAAGTGGTATGCGTAATGATGCAAAATTTACTCGCACAAGCTTCTAACCGCTTACTTATCACACCAGGATACAGCTCAATGACAACGCATCAATAAAGTGGCACCTTGTATGCTGCAACGCGCGCAAAATGTGGCGCTCGCCCTCTTGTTTTTGTGAGCACTAGCACGCACGCATGTAGCGAACAACCACAAACGGAGTGATCAACGTACACGACGCGTGCGTGTATTGTTCACGGAAAGACTGCCGCGTACGTGCTGTATGCTGAAGCAATACATTCGGCGACTGCACAACATAGCAGCACGATACAGGTGCAGTCGTAAACAGCACATTCTCGCCATTGGCCATACCATGCTGAATACGCCGGTTCTCGTCCGATCCCCGAAGCTAAGCAGCATTGGGCTCGGTCAGTACTTGGGAGGGAGACAACCTGGGACCACTGAGTGCTGATGCCAGCGTTGTTTTTGCTTTTTTTATTGCGTGCTTCTGTGACGTCTTGTTTTTTTTTCATTTGCACAACGTGTGGGTGGTTGCATTTACTGTAACTTACGTTCAACTGGAGCCTGCTGGTAGAGCCAACGCCGAAGTGTAACACCAACAATATTCAGGCCACCACACGATATTGTACGCGGAATGATGACGGTGGTAAGTGGTATGCGTAATGATGCAAAATTTAGTCGCACAAGCTTCTAACCGCTTACTTATCACACCCGCATACAGCTCAATGACAACGCATCAATAAAGTGGCACCTTGTGAGCTGCAACGCGCGTAAAATGTGGCGCTCGCCCTCTTGTTTTTGTGAGCACTAGCACGCACGCATGCAGCGAACAACCACAAACGGAGTGATCAACATACACGACGCGTGCGTGTATTGTTCACGGAAAGACTGCCGCGTACGTGCTGTATGCTGTAGCAATACATTCGGTGACTGCACAACATAGCAGCACGATACAGGTGCAGTCGTAAACAGCACATTCTCGTCATCGGCCATACCATGCTGAATACGCCGGTTCTCGTCAGATCCCCGAAGCTAAGCAGCATTGGGCTCCGTCAGTACTTGGGAGGGAGACCACCTGGGAACACCGAGTGCTGATGGCACCGTTCTTTTCGCTTTTTTATTGCGTGCTTCTGTGACGTCTTGTTTTTTTTTCATTTGCACAACGTGTGGGTGGTTGCATTTACTGTAACTTACGTTCAACTGCAGCCTGCCGGTAGAGCCTACGCCGAAGTGTAACACCAACAATATTCAGGCCACCACACGATATTGTACGCGGAATGATGACGGTGGTAAGTGGTATGCGTAATGATGCAAAATTTAGTCGCACAAGCTTCTAACCGCTTACTTATCACACCCGCATACAGCTCAATGACAACGCATCAATAAAGTGGCTCCTTGTGAGCTGCAACGCGCGCAAAATGTGGCGCTCGCCCTCTTGTTTTTGTGAGCACTAGCACGCACGCATGCAGCGAACAACCACAAACGGAGTGATCAACGTACACGATGCGTGCGTGTATTGTTCACGGAAAGACTGCCGCGTACGTGCTGTACACTGTAGCAATACATTCGGCGACTGCACAACATAGCAGCACGATACAGGTGCAGTCGTAAACAGCACATTCTCTCCATCGGCCATACCATGCTGAATACGCCGGTTCTCGTCCGATCCCCGAAGCTAAGCAGCATTGGGCTCGGTCAGTACTTGGGAGGGAGACCACCTGGGAACACCGAGTGCTGGTGGCACCGTTCTTTTTGCTTTTTTATTGCGTGCTTCTGTGACGTCTTGTTTTTTTTTTCATTTGCACAACGTGTGGGTGGTTGCATTTACTGTAACTTACGTTCAACTGGAGCCTGCTGGTAGAGCCAACGCCGAAGTGTAACACCAACAATATTCAGGCCACTACACGATATTGTACGCGGAATGATGACGGTGGTGAGCGGTATACGTAATGATGCAAAATTTAGTCGCACAAGCTTCTAACCGCTTACTTATCACACCAGCATACGGCTCAATGACAACGCATCAATAAAGTGGCACCTTGTATGCTGCAACGCGCGCAAAATGTGGCGCTCGCCCTCTTGTTTTTGTGAGCACTAGCACGCACGCATGCAGCGAACAACCACAAACGGAGTGATCAACGTACACGACGCGTGCGTGTATTGTTCACGGAAAGACTGCCGCGTACGTGCTGTATGCTGTAGCAATACATTCGGCGACTGCACAACATAGCAGCACGATACAGGTGCAGTCGTAAACAGCAAATTCTCGCCATTGGCCATACCATGCTGAATACGCCGGTTCTCGTCCGATCCCCGAAGTTAAGCAGCATTGGGCTCGGTCAGTACTTGGGAGGGAGACAACCTGGGAACACTGAGTGCTGATGCCACCGTTATTTTTGCTTTTTTTATTGCGTGCTTCTGTGACGTCTTGTTTTTTTTTTTCATTTGCACAACGTGTGGGTGGTTGCATTTACTGTAACTTACGTTCAACTGGAGCCTGCTGGTAGAGCCAACGCCGAAGTGTAACACCAACAATATTCAGGCCACCACACGATATTGTACGCGGAATGATGACGGTGGTAAGTGGTATGCGTAATGATGCAAAATTTAGTCGCACAAGCTTCCTACCGCTTACTTATCACACCCGCATACAGCTCAATGACAACGCATCAATAAAGTGGCACCTTGTGAGCTGCAACGCGCGTAAAATGTGGCGCTCGCCCTCTTGTTTTTGTGAGCACTAGCACGCACGCATGCAGCGAACAACCACAAACGGAGTGATCAACGTACACGACGCGTGCGTGTATTGTTCACGGAAAGACCGCCGCGTACGTGCTGTATGCTGTAGCAATACATTCGGTGACTGCACAACATAGCAGCACGATACAGGTGCAGTCGTAAACAGCACATTCTGGTCATCGGCCATACCATGCTGAATACGCCGGTTCTCGTCCGATCCCCGAAGCTAAGCAGCATTGGGCTCGGTCAGTACTTGGGAGGGAGACCACCTGGGAACACCGAGTGCTGATGGCACCGTTCTTTTCGCTTTTTTATTGCGTGCTTCTGTGACGTCTTGTTTTTTTTTCATTTGCACAACGTGTGGGTGGTTGCATTTACTGTAACTTACGTTCAACTGGAGCCTGCTGGTAGAGCCAACGCCGAAGTGTAACACCAACAATATTCAGGCCACCACACGATATTGTACGCGGAATGATGACGGTGGTAAGTGGTATGCGTAATGATGCAAAATTTAGTCGCACAAGCTTCTAACCGCTTACTTATCACACCCGCATACAGCTCAATGACAACGCATCAATAAAGTGGCTCCTTGTGAGCTGCAACGCGCGCAAAATGTGGCGCTCGCCCTCTTGTTTTTGTGAGCACTAGCACGCACGCGTGCAGCGAACAACCACAAACGGAGTGATCAACGTACACGATGCGTGCGTGTATTGTTCACGGAAAGACTGCCGCGTACGTGCTGTACACTGTAGCAATACATTAGGCGACTGCACAACATAGCAGCACGATACAGGTGCAGTCGTAAAAAGCACATTCTCTCCATCGGCCATACCATGCTGAATACGCCGGTTCTCGTCCGATCCCCGAAGCTAAGCAGCATTGGGCTCGGTCAGTACTTGGGAGGGAGACCACCTGGGAACACCGAGTGCTGATGGCACCGTTCTTTTTGCTTTTTTATTGCGTGCTTCTGTGACGTCTTGTTTTTTTTTTTTCATTTGCACAACGTGTGGGTGGTTGCATTTACTGTAACTTACGTTCAACTGGAGCCTGCTGGTAGAGCCAACGCCGAAGTGTAACACCAACAATATTCAGGCCACCACACGATATTGTACGCGGAATGATGGCGGTGGTAAGTGGTATGCGTAATGATGCAAAATTTAGTCGCACAAGCTTCTAACCGCTTACTTATCACACCCGCATACAGCTCAATGACAACGCATCAATAAAGTGGCTCCTTGTGAGCTGCAACGCGCGCAAAATGTGGCGCTCGCCCTCTTGTTTTTGTGAGCACTAGCACGCACGCATGCAGCGAACAACCACAAACGGAGTGATCAACGTACACGACGCGTGCGTGTATTGTTCACGGAAAGACTGCCGCGTACGTGCTGTATGCTGTAGCAATACATTCGGCGACTGCACAACATAGCAGCACGATACAGGTGCAGTCGTAAACAGCACATTCTCGCCATCGGCCATACCATGCTGAATACGCCGGTTCTCGTCCGATCCCCGAAGCTAAGCAGCATTGGTCTCGGTCAGTACTTGGGAGGGAGACAACCTGGGAACACTGAGTGCTGATGCCACCGTTCTTTTTGCTTTTTTTATTGCGTGCTTCTGTGACGTCTTGTTTTTTTTTCATTTGCACAACGTGTGGGTGGTTGCATTTACTGTAACTTACGTTCAACTGGAGCCTGCTGGTAGAGCCAACGCCGAAGTGTAACACCAACAATATTCAGGCCACCACACGATATTGTACGCGGAATGATGACGGTGGTGAGCGGTATACGTAATGATGCAAAATTTAGTCGCACAAGCTTCTAACCGCTTACTTATCACACCAGCATACAGCTCAATGACAACGCATCAATAAAGTGGCACCTTGTATGCTGCAACGCGCGCAAAATGTGGCGCTCGCCCTCTTGTTTTTGTGAGCACTAGCACGCACGCATGTAGCGAACAACCACAAACGGAGTGATCAACGTACACGACGCGTGCGTGTATTGTTCACGGAAAGACTGCCGCGTACGTGCTGTATGCTGAAGCAATACATTCGGTGACTGCACAACATAGCAGCACGATACAGGTGCAGTCGTAAACAGCACATTCTCGCCATTGGCCATACCATGCTGAATACGGCGGTTCTCGTCCGATCCCCGAAGCTAAGCAGCATTGGGCTCGGTCAGTACTTGGGAGGGAGACAACCTGGGAACACTGAGTGCTGATGCCACCGTTCTTTTTGCTTTTTTTATTGCGTGCTTCTGTGACGTCTTGTTTTTTTTCATTTGCACAACGTGTGGGTGGTTGCATTTACTGTAACTTACGTTCAACTGGAGCCTGCTGGTAGAGCCAACGCCGAAGTGTAACACCAACAATATTCAGGCCACCACACGATATTGTACGCGGAATGATGACGGTGGTAAGTGGTATGCGTAATGATGCAAAATTTAGTCGCACAAGCTTCTAACCGCTTACTTATCACACCCGCATACAGCTCAATGACAACGCATCAATAAAGTGGCACCTTGTGAGCTGCAACGCGCGTAAAATGTGGCGCTCGCCCTCTTGTTTTTGTGAGCACTAGCACGCACGCATGCAGCGAACAACCACAAACGGAGTGATCAACGTACACGACGCGTGCGTGTATTGTTCACGGAAAGACTGCCGCGTACGTGCTGTATGCTGTAGCAATACATTCGGCGACTGCACAACATAGCAGCACGATACAGCTGCAGTCGTAAACAGCACATTCTCGCCATTGGCCATACCATGCTGAATACGCCGGTTCTCGTCCGATCCCCGAAGCTAAGCAGCATTGGGCTCGGTCAGTACTTGGGAGGGAGACAACCTGGGAACACTGAGTGCTGATGCCACCGTTCTTTTTGCTTTTTTTATTGCGTGCTTCTGTGACGTCTTGTTTATTTTTCATTTGCACAACGTGTGGGTGGTTGCATTTACTGTAACTTACGTTCAACTGGAGCCTGCTGGTAGAGCCAACGCCGAAGTGTAACACCAACAATATTCAGGCCACCACACGATATTGTACGCGGAATGATGACGGTGGTGAGCGGTATACGTAATGATGCAAAATTTAGTCGCACAAGCTTCTAACCGCTTACTTATCACACCAGCATACAGCTCAATGACAACGCATCAATAAAGTGGCACCTTGTATGCTGCAACGCGCGCAAAATGTGGCGCTCGCCCTCTTGTTTTTGTGAGCACTAGCACGCACGCATGTAGCGAACAACCACAAACGGAGTGATCAACGTACACGACGCGTGCGTGTATTGTTCACGGAAAGACTGCCGCGTACGTGCTGTATGCTGAAGCAATACATTCGGCGACTGCACAACATAGCAGCACGATACAGGTGCAGTCGTAAACAGCACATTCTCGCCATTGGCCATACCATGCTGAATACGCCGGTTCTCGTCCGATCCCCGAAGCTAAGCAGCATTGGGCTCGGTCAGTACTTGGGAGGGAGACAACCTGGGAACACTGAGTGCTGATGCCACCGTCCTTTTTGCTTTTTTTATTGCGTGCTTCTGTGACGTCTTGTTTTTTTTTCATTTGCACAACGTGGGGGTGGTTGCATTTACTGTAACTTACGTTCAACTGGAGCCTGCTGGTAGAGCCAACGCCGAAGTGTAACACCAACAATATTCAGGCCACCACACGATATTGTACGCGGAATGATGACGGTGGTAAGTGGTATGCGTAATGATGGAAAATTTAGTCGCACAAGCTTCTAACCGCTTACTTATCACACCCGCATACAGCTCAATGACAACGCATCAATAAAGTGGCACCTTGTGAGCTGCAACGCGCGTAAAATGTGGCGCTCGCCCTCTTGTTTTTGTGAACACTAGCACGCACGCATGCAGCGAACAACCACAAACGGAGTGATCAACGTACACGACGCGTGCGTGTATTGTTCACGGAAAGACTGCCGCGTACGTGCTGTATGCTGTAGCAATACATTCGGTGACTGCACAACATAGCAGCACGATACAGGTGCAGTCGTAAACAGCACATTCTCGTCATCGGCCATACCATGCTGAATACGCCGGTTCTCGTCCGATCCCCGGAGCTAAGCAGCATTGGGCTCGGTCAGTACTTGGGAGGGAGACCACCTGGGAACACCGAGTGCTGATGGCACCGTTCTTTTCGCTTTTTTATTGCGTGCTTCTGTGACGTCTTGTTTTTTTTTCATTTGCACAACGTGTGGGTGGTTGCATTTACTGTAACTTACGTTCAACTGGAGCCTGCTGGTAGAGCCAACGCCGAAGTGTAACACCAACAATATTCAGGCCACCACACGATATTGTACGCGGAATGATGACGGCGGTAAGTGGTATGCGTAATGATGCAAAATTTAGTCGCACAAGCTTCTAACCGCTTACTTATCACACCCGCATACAGCTCAATGACAACGCATCAATAAAGTGGCTCCTTGTGAGCTGCAACGCGCGCAAAATGTGGCGCTCGCCCTCTTGTTTTTGTGAGCACTAGCACGCACGCATGCAGCGAACAACCACAAACGGAGTGATCAACGTACACGATGCGTGCGTGTATTGTTCACGGAAAGACTGCCGCGTACGTGCTGTACACTGTAGCAATACATTCGGCGACTGCACAACATAGCAGCACGATACAGGTGCAGTCGTAAACAGCACATTCTCTCCATCGGCCATACCATGCTGAATACGCCGGTTCTCGTCCGATCCCCGAAGCTAAGCAGCATTGGGCTCGGTCAGTACTTGGGAGGGAGACCACCTGGGAACACCGAGTGCTGATGGCACCGTTCTTTTTGCTTTTTTATTGCGTGCTTCTGTGACGTCTCGTTTTTTTTTTTCATTTGCACAACGTGTGGGTGGTTGCATTTACTGTAACTTACGTTCAACTGGAGCCTGCTGGTAGAGCCAACGCCGAAGTGTAACACCAACAATATTCAGGCCACCACACGATATTGTACGCGGAATGATGACGGTGGTGAGCGGTATACGTAATGATGCAAAATTTAGTCGCACAAGCTTCTAACCGCTTACTTATCACACCAGCATACAGCTCAATGACAACGCATCAATAAAGTGGCACCTTGTATGCTGCAACGCACGCAAAATGTGGCGCTCGCCCTCTTGTTTTTGTGAGCACTAGCACGCACGCATGCAGCGAACAACCACAAACGGAGTGATCAACGTACACGACGCGTGCGTGTATTGTTCACGGAAAGACTGCCGCGTACGTGCTGTATGCTGTAGCAATACATTCGGCGACTGCACAACATAGCAGCACGATACAGGTGCAGTCGTAAACAGCACATTCTCGCCATCGGCCATACCATGCTGAATACGCCGGTTCTCGTCCGATCCCCGAAGCTAAGCAGCATTGGGCTCGGTCAGTACTTGGGAGGGAGACAACCTGGGAACACTGAGTGCTGATGCCACCGTTCTTTTTGCTTTTTTTATTGCGTGCTTCTGTGACGTCTTGTTTTTTTTTCATTTGCACAACGTGTGGGTGGTTGCATTTACTGTAACTTACGTTCAACTGCAGCCTGCTGGTAGAGCCAACGCCGAAGTGTAACACCAACAATATTCAGGCCACCACACGATATTGTACGCGGAATGATGACGGTGGTGAGCGGTATACGTAATGATGCAAAATTTAGTCGCACAAGCTTCTAACCGCTTACTTATCACACCAGCATACAGCTCAATGACAACGCATCAATAAAGTGGCACCTTGTATGCTGCAACGCGCGCAAAATGTGGCGCTCGCCCTCTTGTTTTTGTGAGCACTAGCACGCACGCATGCAGCGAACAACCACAAACGGAGTGATCAACGTACACGACGCGTGCGTGTATTGTTCACGGAAAGACTGCCGCGTACGTGCTGTATGCTGTAGCAATACATTCGGCGACTGCACAACATAGCAGCACGATACAGGTGCAGTCGTAAACAGCAAATTCTCGCCATTGGCCATACCATGCTGAATATGCCGGTTCTCGTCCGATCCCCGAAGCTAAGCAGCATTGGGCTCGGTCAGTACTTGGGAGGGAGACCACCTGGGAACACCGAGTGCTGATGGCACCGTTCTTTTTGCTTTTTTATTGCGTGCTTCTGTGACGTCTTGTTTTTTTTTTCATTTGCACAACGTGTGGGTGGTTGCATTTACTGTAACTTACGTTCAACTGGAGCCTGCTGGTAGAGCCAACGCCGAAGTGTAACACCAACAATATTCAGGCCACCACACGATATTGTACGCGGAATGATGACGGTGGTAAGTGGTATGCGTAATGATGCAAAATTTAGTCGCACAAGCTTCTAACCGCTTACTTATCACACCCGCATACAGCTCAATGAAAACGCATCAATAAAGTGGCACCTTGTGAGCTGGAACGCGCGTAAAATGTGGCGCTCGCCCTCTTGTTTTTGTTAGCACTAGCACGCACGCATGCAGCGAACAATCACAAACGGAGTGATCAACGTACACGACGCGTGCGTGTATTGTTCACGGAAAGACTGCCGCGTGCGTGCTGTATGCTGTAGCAATACATTCGGCGACTGCACAACATAGCAGCACGATACAGGTGCAGTCGTAAACAGCCCATTCTCGCCATTGGCCATACCATGCTGAACACGCCGGTTCTCGTCCGATCCCCGAAGCTAAGCAGCATTGGGCTTGGTCAGTACTTGGGAGGTAGACCACCTGGGAACACCGAGTGCTGATGGCACCGTTCTTTTTGCTTTTTTATTGCGTGCTTCAGTGACGTCTTGTTTTTTTTTTTCATTTCCACAACGTGTGGGTGGTTGCATTTACTGTAACTTACGTTCAACTGGAGCCTGCTGGTAGAGCCAACGCCGAAGTGTAACACCAGCAATATTCAGGCCACTGCACGATATTGTACGCGGAATGATGACCGTGGTAAGCGGTATACGTAATGATGCAAAATTTAGTCGCACAAGCTTCTAACCGCTTACTTATCACACCCGCATACAGCTCAATGACATTGCATCAATAAAGTGGCACCTTGTGGGCTGCAACGTGCGCAAAATGTGGCGCTCGCCCTCTTGTTTTTGTGAGCACTAGCAAGCACGCATGCAGCGAACAACCACAAACGGAGTGATCAATGTACACGACGCGTGCGTGTATTGTTCACGGAAAGACTGCCGCGTACGTGCTGTATGCTGTAGCAATACATTCGGCGACTGCACAACATAGCAGCACGATACAGGTGCAGTCGTAAACAGCACATTCTCGCCATCGGCCATACCATGCTGAATACGCCGGTTCTCGTCCGATCCCCGAAGCTAAGCAGCATTGGGTTCGGTCAGTACTTGGGAGGGAGACCACCTGGGAAAACCGAGTGCTGCCGTTTTTTTTTGCTTTTTTATTGCGTGCTTCTGTGACGTCTTGTTTTTTTTTCATTTGCAGAACGTGTGGGTGGTTGCATTTACTGTAACTTGCGTTCAACTGGAGCCTGCTGGTAGAGCCAACGCCGAAGTGTAACACCAACAATATTCAGGCCACTACACGATATTGTACGCGGAATGATGACGGTGGTAAGCGGTATACGTAATGATGCAAAATTTAGTCGCACAAGCTTCTAACCGCTTACTTATCACACCCGCATACAGCTCAATGACAACGCATCAATAAAGTGGCACCTTGTGGGCTGCAACGCGCGCAAAATGTGGCGCGAGCCGTCTTGTTTTTGTGTGCACTAGCACGCACGTATGCAGCGAAGAACCACAAACGGAGTGATCAACGTACACGACGCGTGCGTGTATTGTTCACGGAAAGACTGCCGCGTACGTGCTGTATGCTCTAGCAATACATTCGGCGACTGCGCAACATAGCAGCACGATACAAGTGCAGTCGTAAACAGCGCATTCTCGCCATCGGCCATACCATGCTGAATACGCCGGTTCTCGTCCGATCCCCGAAGCTAAGCAACATTGGGCTCGGTCAGTACTTGGGAGGGAGACCACCTGGGAACACCGAGTGCTGATGGCACCTTTCTGTTTGCTTTTTTATTGCGTGCTTCTGTGACGTCTTGTTTTTTTTCATTTGCACAACGTGTGGGTGGTTGCATTTACTGAAACTTACGTTCTACTGGAGCCTGCTGGTAGAGCCAACGCCGAAGTGTAACACCAACAATATTCGGGCCACTACACGATATTGTACGCGGAATGATGACGGTGGTAAGCGGTATACGTAATGATGCAAAATTTAGTGGCACAAGCTTCTAACCGCTTACTTATCACACCCGCATACAGCTCAATGACAACGCATCAATAAAGTGGCACCTTGTGAGCTGCAACGCGCGCAAAATGTGGCGCTCGCCCTCTTGTTTTTGTGAGCACTAGCACGCACGCAGCGAACAACCGCAAACGGAGTGATCAACGTACACGACGCGTGCGTGTATTGCTCACGGAAAGACTGCCGCGTACGTGCTGTATGCTGTAGGAATACATTCGGCGACTGCACAACATAGCAGCACGATACAGGTGCAGTCGTAAACAGCACATTCTCGCCATCGGCCATACCATGCTGAATACGCCGGTTCTCGTCCGATTCCCGAAGCTAAGCAGCATTGGGCTCGGTAAGTACTTGGGAGGGAGACCACCTGGGAACACCGAGTGCTGATGGCACCGTTCTTTTTGCTTTTTTTTGCGTGCTTCTGTGACGTCTTGTTTTTTTATTCATGTGCACAACGTGTGGGTGGTTGCATTTACTGTAACTTACGTTCAACTGGAGCCTGCTGGTAGAGCCAACGCCGACGTTTAACACCAACAATATTCAGGCCACTACACGATATTGTACGCGGAATGATGACGGTGGTAAGCGGTATACGTAATGATGCAAAATTTAGTCGCACAAGCTTCTAACCGCTTACTTATCACACCCGCATACAGCTCAATGACAACGTATCAATAAAGTGGCACCTTGTGGGCTGCAACGCGCGCAAAATGTGGCGCTCGCCCTCTTGTTTTTGTGAGCACCAGCACGCACGCATGCAGCGAACAACCACAAACGGAGTGATCAACGTACACGACGCGTGCGTGTATTGCTCACGGAAAGATTGTCGCGTACGCGCTGTATGCTGTTGCAATACATTCGGCGACTGCACAACATAGCAGCACGATACAGGTGCAGTCGTAAACAGCACATTCTCGCCATCGGCCATACCATGCTGAATAAGCCGGTTCTCGTCCGATCCCCGAAGCTAAGCAGCATTGGGTTCGGTCAGTACTTGGGAGGGAGACCACCTGGGAAAACCGAGTGCTGCCGTTTTTTTTGCTTTTTTATTGCGTGCTTCTGTGACGTCTTGTTTTTTTTTTTCATTTGCACAACGTGTGGGTGGTTGCATTTACTGTAACTTGCGTTCAACTGGAGCCTGCTGGTAGAGCCAACGCCGAAGTGTAACACCAACAATATTCAGGCCACTACACGATATTGTACGCGGAATGATGACGGTGGTAAGCGGTATACGTAATGATGCAAAATTTAGTCGCACAAGCTTCTAACCGCTTACTTATCACACCCGCATACAGCTCAATGACAACGCATCAATAAAGTGGCACCTTGTGGGCTGCAACGCGCGCAAAATGTGGCGCTCGCCCTGTTGTTTTTGTGAGCACTAGCACGCACGCATGCAGCGAACAACCACAAACGGAGTGCTCAACGTACACGACGCCTGCGTGTATTGTTCACGGAAAGACTGCCGCGTACGTGCTGTATGCTGTAGCAACACATTCGGCGACTGCACAACATAACAGCACGATACAGGTGCAGTCGTAAACAGCACATTCTCGCCATCGGCCATACCATGCTGAATACGCCGGTTCTCGTCCGATCCCCGAAGCTAAGCAGCATTGGGCTCGGTCAGTTCTTGGGAGGGAGACCACCTGGGAACACCGAGTGCTGCCGTTCTTTTTGCTTTTTTATTGCGTGCTTCTGTGACGTCTTGTTTTTTTTTCATTTGCGCAACGTGTGGGTGGTTGTATTTACTGTAACTTGCGTTCAACTGGAGCCTGCCGGTAGAGCCAACGCCGAAGTGTAACACCAACAATATTCAGGCCACTACACGATATTGTACGCGGAATGATGACGGTGGTAAGCGGTATACCTAATGATGCAAAATTTAGTCGCACAAGCTTCTAACCGCTTACTTATCACACCCGCATACAGCTCAATAACGACGCATCAATAAAGTGGCACCTTGTGGGCTGCAACGCGCGCAAAATGTGGCGCTCGCCCTCTTGTTTTTGTGAGCACTAGCACGTACGCATGCAGCGAACAACCACAAACGGAGTGATCAACGTACACGACGCGTGCGTGTATTGTTCACAGAAAGACTGCCGCGTACGTGCTGTAGCAATACATTCGGCGACTGCACAACATAGCAGCACGATACAGGTGCAGTCGTAAACAGCACATTGTCGCCATCGGCCATACCATGCTGAATACGCCGGTTCTCGTCCGATCCCCGAAGCTAAGCAGCATTGGGCTCGGTCAGTACTTGGGAGGGAGACCACCTGGGAACACCGAGTGCTGATGGCACCGTTCTTTTTGCTTTTTTATTGCGTGCTTCTGTGACGTCTTGTTTTTTTTTTCATTTGCACAACTTGTGGGTGGTTGCGTTTACTGTAACTTACGTTCAACTGGAGCCTGCTGGTAGAGCCAACGCCGAAGTGTAACGCCAACAATATTCAGGCCACTACACGATATTGTACGCGGAATGATGACGGTGGTAAGCGGTATACGTAATGATGCAAAATTTAGTCGCACAAGCTTCTAACCGCTTACTTATCACACCCGCATACAGCTCAATGACAACGCATCAATAAAGTGGCACCTTGTGGGCTGCAACGCGCGCAAAATGTGGCCCTCGCCCTCTTGTTTTTGTGAGCACTAGCACGCACGCATGCAGCGAACAACCACAAACGGAGTGATCAACGTACATGACGCGTGCGTGTATTGTTCACGGAAAGACTGCCGCGTACGTGCTGTAGCAATACATTCGGCGGCTGCACAACATAGCAGCACGATACAGGTGCAGTCGCAAACAGCACATTCTCGCCATCGGCCATACCATGCTGAATACGCCGGTTCTCGTCCGATCCCCGAAGATAAGCAGCATTGGGCTCGGTCAGTACTTGGGAGGGAGACCACCTGGGAACACCGAGTGCTGATGGCACCGTTCTTTTTGTTTTTTTATTGCGTGCTTCTGTTACGTCTTTTTTTTTTCATTTGCACAACGTGTGGGTGGTTGCATTTACTGTAACTCACGTTCAACTGGAGCCTGCTGGTAGAGCCAACGCCGAAGTGTAACACCAACAATATTCAGGCCACTACACGATATTGTACGCGGAATGATGACGGTGGTAAGCGGTATACGTTATGATGCTAAATTTAGTCGCACAAGCTTCTAACCGCTTACTTATCACACCCGCATACTGCTCAATGACAACGCATCAATAAAGTGGCACCTTGGGGGCTCCAACGCGCGCAAAATGTGGTGCTCGCCCTCTTGTTTTTATGAGCACTAGCACGCACGTATGCAGCGAACAACCACAAACGGAGTGATCAACGTACACGACGCGTGCGTGTATTGTTCACGGAAAGACTGCCGCGTACGTGCTGTAGCAATACATTCGGCGGCTGCACAACATAGCAGCACGATACAGGTGCAGTCGTAAACAGCACATTGTCGCCATCGGCCATACCATGCTGAATACGCCGGTTCTCGTCCGATGCCCGAAGCTAAGCAGCATTGGGCTCGGTCAGTACTTGGGAGGGAGACCACCTGGGAACACCGAGTGCTGATGGCACCGTTCTTTTTGTTTTTTATTGCGTGCTTCTGTGACGTCTTTTTTTTTCATTTGCACAACGTGTGGGTGGTTGCATATACTGTAACTTACGTTCAACTGGAGCCTGCTGGTAGAGCCAACGCCGAAGTGTAACACCAACAATATTCAGGCCACTACACGATATTGTACGCGGAATGATAACGGTGGTAAGCGGTATACGTATTGATGCAAAATTTAGTCGCACAAGCTTCTAACCGCTTACTTATCACACCCGCATACAGCTCAATGACAACGCATCAATAAAGTGGCACCTTGTGGGCTGCAACGCGCGCAAAATGTGGTGCTCGCCCTCTTGTTTTTGTGAGCACTAGCACGCACGCATGCAGCGAACAACCACAAACGGAGTGATCAACGTACACGACGCGTGCGTGTATTGTTCACGGAAAGACTGCGGCGTACGTGCTGTAGCAATACATTCGGCGACTGCACAACATAGCAGCACGATACAGGTGCATTCGTAAACAGCACATTCTTGCCAACGGCCATACCATGCTGAATACGCCGGTTCTCGTCCGATCCCCGAAGCTAAGCAGCAATGGGGTCGGTCAGTACTTGGGAGGGAGACCACATGGGAACACCGAGTGGTGATGGCACCGTTCTTTTTGCTTTTTTATTGCGTGCTTCTGTGACGTCTTTTTTTTCATTTGCACAACGTGTGGGTGGTTGCATTTACTGTAACTCACGTTCAACTGGAGCCTGCTGGTAGAGCCAACGCCGAAGTGTAACACCAACAATATTCAGGCCACTACGCGATATTGTACGCGGAATGATGACAGTGGTAAGCGGTATACGTAATGATGCTAAATTTAGTCGCACAAGCTTCTAACCGCTTACTTATCACACCCGCATACAGCTCAATGACAACGCATCAATAAAGTGGCACTTTGTGGGCTGCAACGCGGGAAATGTGGCGCTCGCCTTCTTTTTTTTGTGAGCACTAGCACGCACGCATGCAGCGAACAACCACAAACAGAGTGATCAACGTACACGACGCGTGCGTGTATTGTTCACGGAAAGACTGCCGCGTACGTGCTGTAGCAATACATTCGGCGACTGCACAACATAGTAGCACGATACAGGTGCAGTCGTAAACAGCACATTCTCGCCATCGGCCATGCCATGCTGAATACGCCGGTTCTCGTCCGATCCCCGAAGCTAAGCAGCATTGGGCTCGGTCAGTACTTGGGAGGGAGACCGCCTGGGAACACCGAGTGCTGATGGCACCGTTCTTTTTGCTTTTTTATTGCGTGCTTCTGTTACGTCTTGTCTTTTTTTTCATTTGCACAACGTGTGGGTGGTTGCATTTACTGTAACTTACGTTCAACTGGAGCCTGCTGGTAGAGCCAACGCCGAAGTGTAACACCAACAATATTCAGGCCACTACACGATATTGTACGCGGAATGATGACGGTGGTAAGCGGTATACGTAATCATGCAAAATTTAGTCGCACAAGCTTCTAACCGCTTACTTATCACACCCGCATACAGCTCAAGGACAACGCATCAATAAAGTGGCACCTTGTTGGCTGCAACGCGCGCAAGATGTGGCGCTCGTCCTCTTGTTTTTGTGAGCACTAGCACGCACGCATGCAGCGAACAACCACAAACGGAGTGATCAACGTACACGACGCTTGCGAGTATTGTTCACGGAAAGACTGCCGCGTACGTGCTGTAGCAATACATTCGGCGACTGCACAACATAGCAGCACCATACAGGTGCAGTCGTAAACAGCACATTCTTGCCATCGGCCATACCATGCTGAATACGCCGGTTCTTGTCCGATCCCCGAAGCTAAGCAGCATTGGGCTCGGTCAGTACTTGGGAGGGAGACCACCTGGGAACACCGAGTGCTGATGGCACCGTTCTTTTTGGTTTTTTTATTGCGTGCTTCTGTGACGTCGTGTTTTTTTTTCATTTGCACAACGTGTGGGTGGTAGTATTTACTGTAACTTACGTTCAGCTGGAGCCTGCTGTAGAGCCAACGGCGAAGTGTAACACCAACAATATTCAGGCCACTACACGATATTGTACGCGGAATGATGACGGTGGTAAGCGGTATACGTAATGATGCAAAATTGTGTCGCACAAGCTTCTAACCGCTTACTTATCACACCCGCATACAGCTCAATGACAACGCATCAATAAAGTGGCACCTTGTGGGCTCCAACGCGCGCAAGATGTGGCGCTCGCCCTCTTGTTTTTGTGAGCACTAGCACCCACGCATGCAGCGAACAACCACAAACGGAGTGATCAACGTACACGACGCGTGCGTGTATTGTTCACGGAAAGACTGCCGCGTACGTGCTGTAGCAATACATTCGGCGAGTGCACAACATAGCAGCACGATACAGGTGCAGTCGTAAACAGCACATTCTCGCCATCGGCCATGCCATGCTGAATACGCCGGTTCTCGTCCGATCCCCGAAGCTAAGCAGCATTGGGCTCGGTCAGTACTTGGGAGGGAGACCACCTGGGAACACCGATTGCTGATGGCACCGTTCTTTTTGCTTTTCTATTGCGTGCTTCTGTGACGTCTTGTTTTTTTTCATTTGCACAACGTGTGGGTGGTTGCATTTACTGTAACTTACGTTCAACTGGAGCCTGCTGGTAGAGCCAACGCCGAAGTGTAACACCAACAATATTCAGGCCACTACACGATGTTGTACGCGGAATGATGACGGTGGTAAGCGGTATACGTAATGATGCAAAATTTAGTCGCACAAGCTTTTAACCGCTTACTTATCACACCCGCATACAGCTCAATGACAACGCATCAATAAAGTGGCACCTTGTGGGCTGCAACGCGCGCAAAATGTGGCGCTCGCCCTCTTGTTTTTGTGAGCAGTAGCACGCACGCATGAAACGAACAACCACAAACGCAGTGATCAACGTACACGACGCGTGCGTGTATTGTTCACGGAAAGACTGCCGCGTACGTGCTGTAGCAATACATTCGGCGAGTGCACAACATAGCAGCACGATACAGGTGCAGCCGTAAACAGCACATTCTCGCCATCGGCCATACCATGCTGAATACGCCGGTTCTCGTCCGGTCCCCGAAGCTAAGCAGCATTGGGCTCGGTCAGTACTTGGGAGGGAGACCACCTGGGAACACCGGGTGCTGATGACACCGTTGTTTTTGCTTTTTTATTGCGTGCTTCTGTCACGTCTTGTTTTTTTCATTTGAACAACGTGTGGGTGGTTGCATTTACTGTAACTTACGTTCAACTGGAGCCTGCTGGTAGAGCCAACGCCGAAGTGTAACACCAACAATATTCAGGCCACTACACGATATTGTACGCGGAATGATGACGGTGGTAAGCGGTATACGTAATGATGCAAAATTTAGTCGCACAAGCTTCTAACCGCTCACTTATCACACCCGCATACAGCTCAATGACAACGCATCAATAAAGTGGCACTTTGTGGGCTGCAACGCGGGAAATGTGGCGCTCGCCCTCTTTTTTTTGTGAGCACTAGCACGCACGCATGCAGCGAACAACCACAAACAGAGTGATCAACGTACACGACGCGTGCGTGTATTGTTCACGGAGAGACTGCCGCGTACGTGCTGTAGCAATACATTCGGCGACTGCACAATATAGCAGCACGATAGAGGTGCAGTCGTAAACAGCACATTCTCGCCATCGGCCATACCATGCTGAATACGCCGGTTCTCGTCCGATTCCCGAAGCTAAGCAGCATTAGGCTCGGTCAGTACTTGGGAGGGAGACCACCTGGGAACACCGAGTGCTGATGGCACCGTTCTTTTTGCTTTTTTATGGCGTGCTTCTGTGACGTCTTGTCTTTTTTTTTCATTTGCACAACGTGTGGGTGGTTGCATTTACTGTAACTTACGTTCAACTGAGCCTGCTGGTAGAGCCAACGCCGAAGTGTAACACCAACAATATTCAGGCCACTACACGATATTGTACGCTGAATGATGACGGTGGTAAGCGGTATACGTTATCATGCAAAATTTAGTCGCACAAGCTTCTAACCGCTTACTTATCACACCCGCATACAGCTCAATGACAACGCATCAATAAAGTGGCACCTTGTGGGCTGCAACGCGCGCAAGATGTGGCGCTCGCCCTCTTGTTTTTGTGAGCACTAGCACGCACGCATGCAGCGAACAACCACAAACGGAGTGATCAACGTACACGACGCGTGCGTGTATTGTTCACGGAAAGACTGCCGCGTACGTGCTGTAGCAATACATTCGGCGGCTGCACAACATAGCAGCACGATACAGGTGCAGTCGCAAACAGCACATTCTCGCCATCGGCCATACCATGCTGAATACGCCGGTTCTCGTCCAATCCCCGAAGCTAAGCAGCATTGGGCTCGGTCAGTACTTGGGAGGGAGACCACCTGGGAACACCGGGTGCTGATGACACCGTTGTTTTTGCTTTTTTATTGCGTGCTTCTGTCACGTCTTGTTTTTTTCATTTGAACAACGTGTGGGTGGTTGCATTTACTGTAACTTACGTTCAACTGGAGCCTGCTGGTAGAGCCAACGCCGAAGTGTAACACCAACAATATTCAGGCCACTACACGATATTGTACGCGGAATGATGACGGTGGTAAGCGGTATACGTAATGATGCAAAATTTAGTCGCACAAGCTTCTAACCGCTCACTTATCACACCCGCATACAGCTCAATGACAACGCATCAATAAAGTGGCACTTTGTGGGCTGCAACGCGGGAAATGTGGCGCTCGCCCTCTTTTTTTTGTGAGCACTAGCACGCACGCATGCAGCGAACAACCACAAACAGAGTGATCAACGTACACGACGCGTGCGTGTATTGTTCACGGAGAGACTGCCGCGTACGTGCTGTAGCAATACATTCGGCGACTGCACAACATAGCAGCACGATAGAGGTGCAGTCGTAAACAGCACATTCTCGCCATCGGCCATACCATGCTGAATACGCCGGTTCTCGTCCGATTCCCGAAGCTAAGCAGCATTAGGCTCGGTCAGTACTTGGGAGGGAGACCACCTGGGAACACCGAGTGCTGATGGCACCGTTCTTTTTGCTTTTTTATGGCGTGCTTCTGTGACGTCTTGTCTTTTTTTTCATTTGCACAACGTGTGGGTGGTTGCATTTACTGTAACTTACGTTCAACTGAGCCTGCTGGTAGAGCCAACGCCGAAGTGTAACACCAACAATATTCAGGCCACTACACGATATTGTACCCGGAATGATGACGGTGGTAAGCGGTATACGTTATCATGCAAAATTTAGTCGCACAAGCTTCTAACCGTTTACTTATCACACCCGCATACAGCTCAATGACAACGCATCAATAAAGTGGCACCTTGTGGGCTGCAACGCGCGCAAGATGTGGCGCTCGCCCTCTTGTTTTTGTGAGCACTAGCACGCACGCATGCAGCGAACAACCACAAACGGAGTGATCAACGTACACGACGCGTGCGTGTATTGTTCACGGAAAGACTGCCGCGTACGTGCTGTAGCAATACATTCGGCGGCTGCACAACATAGCAGCACGATACAGGTGCAGTCGCAAACAGCACATTCTCGCCATCGGCCATACCATGCTGAATACGCCGGTTCTCGTCCGATCCCCGAAGCTAAGCAGCATTGGGCTCGGTCAGTACTTGGGAGGGAGACCACCTGGGAACACCGGGTGCTGAAGACACCGTTGTTTTTGCTTTTTTATTGCGTGCTTCTGTCACGTCTTGTTTTTTTCATTTGAACAACGTGTGGGTGGCTGCATTTACTGTAACATACGTTCAACTGGAGCCTGCTGGTAGAGCCAACGCCGAAGTGTAACACCAACAATATTCAGGCCACTACACGATATTGTACGCGGAATGATGACGGTGGTAAGCGGTATACGTAATGATGCAAAATTTAGTCGCACAAGCTTCTAACCGCTCACTTATCACACCCGCATACAGCTCAATGACAACGCATCAATAAAGTGGCACTTTGTGGGCTGCAACGCGGGAAATGTGGCGCTCGCCCTCTTTTTTTTGTGAGCACTAGCACGCACGCATGCAGCGAACAACCACAAACAGAGTGATCAACGTACACGACGCGTGCGTGTATTGTTCACGGAGAGACTGCCGCGTACGTGCTGTAGCAATACATTCGGCGACTGCACAACATAGCAGCACGATAGAGGTGCAGTCGTAAACAGCACATTCTCGCCATCGGCCATACCATGCTGAATACGCCGGTTCTCGTCCGATTCCCGAAGCTAAGCAGCATTAGGCTCGGTCAGTACTTGGGAGGGAGACCACCTGGGAACACCGAGTGCTGATGGCACCGTTCTTTTTGCATTTTTATGGCGTGCTTCTGTGACGTCTTGTCTTTTTTTTTTCATTTGCACAACGTGTGGGTGGTTGCATTTACTGTAACTTACGTTCAACTGAGCCTGCTGGTAGAGCCAACGCCGAAGTGTAACACCAGCAATATTCAGGCCACTACACGATATTGTACGCGGAATGATGACGGTGGTAAGCGGTATACGTTATCATGCAAAATTTAGTCGCACAAGCTTCTAACCGCTTACTTATCACACCCGCATACAGCTCAATGACAACGCATCAATAAAGTGGCACCTTGAGGGCTGCAACGCGCGCAAGATGTGGCGCTCGCCCTCTTGTTTTTGTGAGCACTAGCACGCACGCATGCAGCGAACAACCACAAACGGAGTGATCAACGTACACGACGCGTGCGTGTATTGTTCACGGAAAGACTGCCGCGTACGTGCTGTAGCAATACATTCGGCGGCTGCACAACATAGCAGCACGATACAGGTGCAGTCGCAAACAGCACATTCTCGCCATCGGCCATACCATGCTGAATACGCCGGTTCTCGTCCGATCCCCGAAGATAAGCAGCATTGGGCTCGGTCAGTACTTGGGAGGGAGACCACCTGGGAACACCGAGTGCTGATGGCACCGTTCTTTTTGTTTTTTTATTGCGTGCTTCTGTGACGTCTTTTTTTTTTTCATTTGCACAACGTGTGGGTGGTTGCATTTACTGTAACTCACGTTCAACTGGAGCCTGCTGGTAGAGCCAACGCCGAAGTGTAACACCAACAATATTCAGGCCACTACACGATATTGTACGCGGAATGATGACGGTGGTAAGCGGTATACGTTATGATGCTAAATTTAGTCGCACAAGCTTCTAACCGCTTACTTATCACACCCGCATACAGCTCAATGACAACGCATCAATAAAGTGGCACTTTGTGGGCTGCAACGCGGGAAATGTGGCGCTCGCCCTCTTTTTTTTGTGAGCACTAGCACGCACGCATGCAGCGAACAACCACAAACAGAGTGATCAACGTACACGACGCGTGCGTGTATTGTTCACGGAGAGACTGCCGCGTACGTGCTGTAGCAATACATTCGGCGACTGCACAACATAGCAGCACGATAGAGGTGCAGTCGTAAACAGCACATTCTCGCCATCGGCCATACCATGCTGAATACGCCGCTTCTCGTCCGATTCCGAAGCTAAGCAGCATTAGGCTCGGTCAGTACTTGGGAGGGAGACCACCTGGGAACACCGAGTGCTGATGGCACCGTTCTTTTTGCTTTTTTATGGCGTGCTTCTGTGACGTCTTGTCTTTTTTTTCATTTGCACAACGTGTGGGTGGTTGCATTTACTGTAACTTACGTTCAACTGAGCCTGCTGGTAGAGCCAACGCCGAAGTGTAACACCAACAATATTCAGGCCACTACACGATATTGTACCCGGAATGATGACGGTGGTAAGCGGTATACGTTATCATGCAAAATTTAGTCGCACAAGCTTCTAACCGTTTACTTATCACACCCGCACACAGCTCAATGACAACGCATCAATAAAGTGGCACCTTGTGGGCTGCAACGCGCGCAAGATGTGGCGCTCGCCCTCTTGTTTTTGTGAGCACTAGCACGCACGCATGCAGCGAACAACCACAAACGGAGTGATCAACGTACACGACGCGTGCGTGTATTGTTCACGGAAAGACTGCCGCGTACGTGCTGTAGCAATACATTCGGCGGCTGCACAACATAGCAGCACGATACAGGTGCAGTCGCAAACAGCACATTCTCGCCATCGGCCATACCATGCTGAATACGCCGGTTCTCGTCCGATCCCCGAAGCTAAGCAGCATTGGGCTCGGTCAGTACTTGGGAGGGAGACCACCTGGGAACACCGGGTGCTGAAGGCACCGTTGTTTTTGCTTTTTTATTGCGTGCTTCTGTCACGTCTTGTTTTTTTCATTTGAACAACGTGTGGGTGGCTGCATTTACTGTAACTTACGTTCAACTGGAGCCTGCTGGTAGAGCCAACGCCGAAGTGTAACACCAACAATATTCAGGCCACTACACGATATTGTACGCGGAATGATGACGGTGGTAAGCGGTATACGTAATGATGCAAAATTTAGTCGCACAAGCTTCTAACCGCGCACTTATCACACCCGCATACAGCTCAATGACAACGCATCAATAAAGTGGCACTTTGTGGGCTGCAACGCGGGAAATGTGGCGCTCGCCCTCTTTTTTTTGTGAGCACTAGCACGCACGCATGCAGCGAACAACCACAAACAGAGTGATCAACGTACACGACGCGTGCGTGTATTGTTCACGGAGAGACTGCCGCGTACGTGCTGTAGCAATACATTCGGCGACTGCACAACATAGCAGCACGATAGAGGTGCAGTCGTAAACAGCACATTCTCGCCATCGGCCATACCATGCTGAATACGCCGGTTCTCGTCCGATTCCCGAAGCTAAGCAGCATTAGGCTCGGTCAGTACTTGGGAGGGAGACCACCTGGGAACACCGAGTGCTGATGGCACCGTTCTTTTTGCATTTATATGGCGTGCTTCTGTGACGTCTTGTCTTTTTTTTTTATTTGCACAACGTGTGGGTGGTTGCATTTACTGTAACTTACGTTCAACTGAGCCTGCTGGTAGAGCCAACGCCGAAGTGTAACACCAGCAATATTCAGGCCACTACACGATATTGTACGCGGAATGATGACGGTGGTAAGCGGTATACGTTATCATGCAAAATTTAGTCGCACAAGCTTCTAACCGCTTACTTATCACACCCGCATACAGCTCAATGACAACGCATCAATAAAGTGGCACCTTGTGGGCTGCAACGCGCGCAAGATGTGGCGCTCGCCCTCTTGTTTTTGTGAGCACTAGCACGCACGCATGCAGCGAACAACCACAAACGGAGTGATCAACGTACACGACGCGTGCGTGTATTGTTCACGGAAAGACTGCCGCGTACGTGCTGTAGCAATACATTCGGCGGCTGCACAACATAGCAGCACGATACAGGTGCAGTCGCAAACAGCACATTCTCGCCATCGGCCATACCATGCTGAATACGCCGGTTCTCGTCCGATCCCCGAAGATAAGCAGCATTGGGCTCGGTCAGTACTTGGGAGGGAGACCACCTGGGAACACCGAGTGCTGATGGCACCGTTCTTTTTGTTTTTTTATTGCGTGCTTCTGTGACGTCTTTTTTTTTTTCATTTGCACAACGTGTGGGTGGTTGCATTTACTGTAACTCATGTTCAACTGGAGCCTGCTGGTAGAGCCAACGCCGAAGTGTAACACCAACAATATTCAGGCCACTACACGATATTGTACGCGGAATGATGACGGTGGTAAGCGGTATACGTTATGATGCTAAATTTAGTCGCACAAGCTTCTAACCGCTTACTTATCACACCCGCATACTGCTCAATGACAACGCATCAATAAAGTGGCACCTAGGGGGCTCCAACGCGCGCAAAATGTGGTGCTCGCCCTCTTGTTTTTGTGAGCACTAGCACGCACGCATGCAGCGAACAACCACAAACGGAGTGATCAACGTACACGACGCGTGCGTGTATTGTTCACGGAAAGACTGCCGCGTACGTGCTGTAGCAATACATTCGGCGGCTGCACAACATAGCAGCACGATACAGGTGCAGTCGTAAACAGCACATTGTCGCCATCGGCCATACCATGCTGAATACGCCGGTTCTCGTCCGATCCCCGAAGCTAAGCAGCATTGGGCTCGGTCAGTACTTGGGAGGGAGACCACCTGGGAACACCGAGTGCTGATGGCACCGTTCTTTTTGTTTTTTATTGCGTGCTTCTGTGACGTCTTTTTTTTTCATTTGCACAACGTGTGGGTGGTTGCATATACTGTAACTTACGTTCAACTGGAGCCTGCTGGTAGAGCCAACGCCGAAGTGTAACACCAACAATATTCAGGCCACTACACGATATTGTACGCGGAATGATAACGGTGGTAAACGGTATACGTAATGATGCAAAATTTAGTCGCACAAGCTTCTAACCGCTTACTTATCACACCCGCATACAGCTCAATGACAACGCATCAATAAAGTGGCACCTTGTGGGCTGCAACGCGCGCAAAATGTGGTGCTCGCCCTCTTGTTTTTGTGAGCACTAGCACGCACGCATGCAACGAACAACCACAAACGGAGTGATCAACGTACACGACGCGTGCGTGTATTGTTCACGGAAAGACTGCCGCGTACGTGCTGTAGCAATACATTCGGCGACTGCACAACATAGCAGCACGATACAGGTGCATTCGTAAACAGCACATTCTTGCCAACGGCCATACCATGCTGAATACGCCGGTTCTCGTCCGATCCCCGAAGCTAAGCAGCAATGGGGTCGGTCAGTACTTGGGAGGGAGACCACATGGGAACACCGAGTGGTGATGGCACCGTTCTTTTTGCTTTTTTATTGCGTGCTTCTGTGACGTCTTTTTTTTCATTTGCACAACGTGTGGGTGGTTGCATTTACTGTAACTCACGTTCAACTGGAGCCTGCTGGTAGAGCCAACGCCGAAGTGTAACACCAACAATATTCAGGCCACTACGCGATATTGTACGCGGAATGATGACAGTGGTAAGCGGTATACGTAATGATGCTAAATTTAGACGCACAAGCTTCTAACCGCTTACTTATCACACCCGCATACAGCTCAATGACAACGCATCAATAAAGTGGCACCTTGGGGGCTCCAACGCGCGCAAGATGTGGCGCTCGCCCTCTTGTTTTTGTGAGCACTAGCACGAACGCATGCAGCGAACAACCACAAACGGAGTGATCAACGTACACGACGCGTGCGTGTATTGTTCACGGAAAGACTGCCGCGTATGTGCTGTAGCAATACATTCGGCGACTGCACAACATAGCAGCACGATACAGGTGCAGTCGTAAACAGCACATTCTTGCCATCGGCCATACTATGCTGAATACGCTGGTTCTCGTCCGATCAACGAAGCTAAGCAGCAATGGGGTCGGTCAGTACTTGGGAGGGAGACCACATGGGAACACCGAGTGGTGATGGCACCGTTCTTTTTGCTTTTTTATTGCGTGCTTCTGTGACGTCTTTTTTTTTTTCATTTGCACAACGTGTGGGTGGTTGCATTTACCGTAACTCACATTCAACTGGAGCCTGCTGGAAGAGCCAACGCCGAAGTGTAACAACAACAATATTCAGGCCACTACACGATATTGTACGCGGAATGATGACGGTGGTAAGCGGTATACGTAATGATGCTAAATTTAGTCGCACAAGCTTCTAACCGCTTACTTATCACACCCGCATACAGCTCAATGACAACGCATCAATAAAGTGGCACCTTGGGGGCTCCAACGCGCGCAAGATGTGGCGCTCTCCCTCTTGTTTTTGTGAGCACTAGCACGCACGCATGCAGCGAACAACCACAAACGGAGTGATCAACGTACACGACGCGTGCGTGTATTGTTCACGGAAAGACTGCCGCGTACGTGCTGTAGCAATACATTCGGCGACTGCACAACATAGCAGCACGATACAGGTGCAGTCGTAAACAGCACATTCTTGCCATCGGCCATACCATGCTGAATACGCCGGTTCTCGTCCGATCCCCGAAGCTAAGCAGCAATGCGGTCGGTCAGTACTTGGGAGGGAGACCACCTGGGAACACCGAGTGCTGATGGCACCGTTCTTTTTGCTTTTTTATTCCGTGCTTCTGTGACGTCTTGTTTTTTTTTTCATTTGCACAACGTGTGGGTGGTTGCATTTACTGTAACTTACGTTCAACTGGAGCCTGCTGGTAGAGCCAACGCCGAAGTGTAACACCAACAATATTCAGGCCACTACACGATATTGTACGCGGAATGATGACGGTGGTAAGCGGTATACGTAATGATGCAAAATTTAGTCGCACAAGCTTCTAACCGCTTACTTATCACACCCGCATACAGCTGAATGACAACGAATCAATAAAGTGGCACCTTGTGGGCTGCAACGCGCGGAAAATGTGGCGCTCGCCCTCTTGTTTTTGTGAGCACTAGGACGCACGCATGCAGCGAACAACCACAAACGCAGTGATCAACGTACACGACGCGTGCGTGTATTGTTCACGGAAAGACTGCCGCGTACGTGCTGTAGCATTACATTCGGCGACTGCACAACATAGCAGCACGATACTGGTGCAGTCGTAAAAAGCACATTCTCGCCATCGGCCATACCATGCTGAATACGCCTGTTCTCGTCCGATCCCCGAAGCTAAGCAGCATCGGGCTCGGTCAGTACTTGGGAGGGAGACCACCTGGGAACACCGAGTGCTGATGGCACCGTTCTTTTTGCTTTTTCATTGCGTGCTTCTGTGACGTCTTGTTTTTTTTTTTCATTTGCACAACGTGTGGGTGGTTGCATTTACTGTAACTTACGTTCAACTGGAGCCTGCTGGTAGAGCCAACGCCGAAGTGTAACACCAACAATATTCAGGCCACTACACGATATTCTACGCGGAATGATGACGGTTGTAACGGTATACGTAATGATGCAAAATTTAGTCGCACAAGCTTCTAACCGCTTACTTATCACACCCGCATACAGCTCAATGACAACGCATCAATAAAGTGGCACTTTGTGGCCTGCAACGCGCTCAAAATGTGGCGCTCGCCCACCTGATTTTGTGAGCACTAGCACACACGCATGCAGCGAACAACCACAAACGGAGTGCTCAACGTACACGACGCATGCGTGTATTCTTCACGGAAAGACTGCCGCGTACGTGCTGTAGCAATACATTCGGCGACTGCACAACATAGCAGCACGATACAGGTGCAGTCGTAAACAGCACATTCTTGCCATCGGCCATACCATGCTGAATACGCCGGTTCTCGTCCGATCCCCGAAGCTAAGCAGCATTGGGCTCGGTAAGTACTTGGGAGGGAGACCACCAGGGAGCACCGAGTGCTGATGGCACTGTTCTTTTTGCTTTTTTATTGCGTGCTTCTGTGACGTCTTGTCTTTTTTTTTCATTTGCACAACGTGTGGGTGGTTGCATTTACTGTAACTTACGTTCAACTGAGCCTGCTGGTAGAGCCAACGCCGAAGTATAACACCAACAATATTCAGGCCACTACACGATATTGTACGCGGAATGATGACGGTGGTAAGCGGTATACGTTATCATGCAAAATTTAGTCGCACAAGCTTCTAACCGCTTACTTATCACACCCGCATTCAGCTCAATGACAACGCATCAATAAAGTGGCATTTTATGGGCTGCAACGCGCGCAAGATGTGGCGCTCGCCCTCTTGTTTTTGTGAGCACTAGCACGCACGCATGCAGCGAACAACCACAAACGGAGTGATCAACGTACACGACGCGTGCGTGTATTGTTCACGGAAAGACTGCCGCGTACGTGCTGTAGCAATACATTCGGCGACTGCACAACATAGCAGCACGATACAGGTGCAGTCGTAAACAGCACATTCTCGCCATCGGCCATGCCATGCTGAATACGCCGGTTCTCGTCCGATCCCCGAAGCTAAACAGCATTGGGCTCGGTCAGTACTTGGGAGGGAGACCACCTGGGAACACCGAGTGCTGATGGCACCGTTCTTTTTGCTTTTTTATTGCGTGCTTCTGTGACGTCTTGTCTTTTTTTTCATTTGCACAACGTGTGGGTGGTTGCATTTACTGTAACTTACGTTCAACTGGAGCCTGCTGGTAGAGCCAACGCCGAAGTGTAACACCAACAATATTCAGGCCACTACACGATATTGTACGCGGAATGATGACGGTGGTAAGCGGTATACGTAATCATGCAAAATTTAGTCGCACAAGCTTCTAACCGCTTACTTATCACACCCGCATACAGCTCAATGACAACGCATCAATAAAGTGGCACCTTGTGGGCTGCAACGCGCGCAAGATGTGGCGCTCGTCCTCTTGTTTTTGTGAGCACTAGCACGCACGCATGCAGCGAACAACCACAAACGGAGTGATCAACGTACACGTCGCTTGCGTGTATTGTTCACGGAAAGACTGCCGCGTACGTGCTGTAGCAATACATTCGGCGACTGCACAACATAGCAGCACCATACAGGTGCAGTCGTAAACAGCACATTCTTGCCATCGGCCATACCATGCTGAATACGCCGGTTCTTGTCCGATCCCCGAAGCTAAGCAGCATTGGGCTCGGTCAGTACTTGGGAGGGAGACCACCTGGGAACACCGAGTGCTGATGGCACCGTTCTTTTTGGTTTTTTTATTGCGTGCTTCTGTGACGTCGTGTTTTTTTTTCATTTGCACAACGTGTGGGTGGTAGTATTTACTGTAACTTACGTTCAGCTGGAGCCTGCTGTAGAGCCAACGGCGAAGTGTAACACCAACAATATTCAGGCCACTACACGATATTGTACGCGGAATGATGACAGTGGTAAGCGGTATACGTAATGATGCAAAATTGTGTCGCACAAGCTTCTAACCGCTTACTTATCACACCCGCATACAGCTCAATGACAACGCATCAATAAAGTGGCACCTTGTGGGCTCCAACGCGCGCAAGATGTGGCGCTCGCCCTCTTGTTTTTGTGAGCACTAGCACCCACGCATGCAGCGAACAACCACAAACGGAGTGATCAACGTACACGACGCGTGCGTGTATTGTTCACGGAAAGACTGCCGCGTACGTGCTGTAGCAATACATTCGGCGAGTGCACAACATAGCAGCACGATACAGGTGCAGTCGTAAACAGCACATTCTCGCCATCGGCCATGCCATGCTGAATACGCCGGTTCTCGTCCGATCCCCGAAGCTAAGCAGCATTGGTCTCGGTCAGTACTTGGGAGGGAGACCACCTGGGAACACCGATTGCTGATGGCACCGTTCTTTTTGCTTTTCTATTGCGTGCTTCTGTGACGTCTTGTTTTTTTTCATTTGCACAACGTGTGGGTGGTTGCATTTACTGTAACTTACGTTCAACTGGAGCCTGCTGGTAGAGCCAACGCCGAAGTGTAACACCAACAATATTCAGGCCACTACACGATGTTGTACGCGGAATGATGACGGTGGTAAGCGGTATACGTAATGATGCAAAATTTAGTCGCACAAGCTTTTAACCGCTTACTTATCACACCCGCATACAGCTCAATGACAACGCATCAATAAAGTGGCACCTTGTGGGCTGCAACGCGCGCAAAATGTGGCGCTCGCCCTCTTGTTTTTGTGAGCAGTAGCACGCACGCATGCAACGAACAACCACAAACGGAGTGATCAACGTACACGACGCGTGCGTGTATTGTTCACGGAAAGACTGCCGCGTACGTGCTGTAGCAATACATTCGGCGAGTGCACAACATAGCAGCACGATACAGGTGCAGTCGTAAACAGCACATTCTCGCCATCGGCCATACCATGCTGAATACGCCGGTTCTCGTCCGATCCCCGAAGCTAAGCAGCATTGGTCTCGGTCAGTACTTGGGAGGGAGACCACCTGGGAACACCGAGTGCTGATGGCACCGTTCTTTTTGCTTTTTTATTGCGTGCTTCTGTTACGTCTTGTTTTTTTTTCATTTGCACAACGTGTGGGTGGTTGCATTTACTGTAACTTACGTTCAACTGGAGCCTGCTGGTAGAGCCAACGCCGAAGTGTAACACCAACAATATTCAGGCCACTACACGATGTTGTACGCGGAATGATGACGGTGGTAAGCGGTATACGTAATGATGCAAAATTTAGTCGCACAAGCTTCTAACCGCTTGCTTATCACACCCGCATACAGCTTAATGACAACGCATCAATAAAGTGGCACCTTGTGGGCTGCAACGCGCGAAATGTGGCGCTCGCCCTCTTGTTTTTGTGAGCACTAGCACGCACGCATGCAGCGAGCCAGCACAAACGGAGTGATCAACGTACACGACGCGTGCGTGTATTGTTCACGGAAAGACTGCCGCGTACGTGCTGTAGCAATACATTCGGCTACTGCACAACATAGCAGCACGATACAGGTGCAGTCGTAAACAGCACATTCTCGCCATCGGCCATACCATGCTGAATACGCCGGTTCTCGTCCGATCCCCGAAGCTAAGCAGCATTGGGCTCGGTCCGTACTTGGGAGGGAGACCACCTGGGAACACCGGGTGCTGATGACACCGTTGTTTTTGCTTTTTTATTGCGTGCTTCTGTCACGTCTTGTTTTATTCATTTGAACAACGTGTGGGTGGTTGCATTTACTGTAACTTACGTTCAACTGGAGCCTGCTGGTAGAGCCAACGCCGAAGTGTAACACCAACAATATTCAGGCCACTACACGATATTGTACGCGGAATGATGACGGTGGTAAGCGGTATACGTAATGATGCAAAATTTAGTCGCACAAGCTTCTAACCGCTCACTTATCACACCCGCATACAGCTCAATGACAACGCATCAATAAAGTGGCACTTTGTGGGCTGCAACGCGGGAAATGTGGCGCTCGCCCTCTTTTTTTTGTGAGCACTAGCACGCACGCATGCAGCGAACAACCACAAACAGAGTGATCAACGTACACGACGCGTGCGTGTATTGTTCACGGAGAGACTGCCGCGTACGTGCTGTAGCAATACATTCGGCGACTGCACAACATAGCAGCACGATACAGATGCAGTCGTAAACAGCACATTCTCGCCATCGGCCATACCATGCTGAATACGCCGGTTCTCGTCCGATTCCCGAAGCTAAGCAGCATTAGGCTCGGTCAGTACTTGGGGGGAGACCACCTGGGAACACCGAGTGCTGATGGCACCGTTCTTTTTGCTTTTTTATGGCGTGCTTCTGTGACGTCTTGTCTTTTTTTTTCATTTGCACAACGTGTGGGTAGTTGCATTTACTGTAACTTACGTTCAACTGAGCCTGCTGGTAGAGCCAACGCCGAAGTGTAACACCAACAATATTCAGGCCACTACACGATATTGTACGCGGAATGATGACGGTGGTAAGCGGTATACGTTATCATGCAAAATTTAGTCGCACAAGCTTCTAACCGCTTACTTATCACACCCGCATACAGCTCAATGACAACGCATCAATAAAGTGGCACCTTGTGGGCTGCAACGCGCGCAAGATGTGGCGCTCGCCCTCTTGTTTTTGTGAGCACTAGCACGCACGCATGCAGCGAACAACCACAAACGGAGTGATCAACGTACACGACGCGTGCGTGTATTGTTCACGGAAAGACTGCCGCGTACGTGCTGTAGCAATACATTCGGCGACTGCACATCTTAGCAGCACCATACAGGTGCAGTCGTAAACAGCACATTCTTGCCATCGGCCATACCATGCTGAATACGCCTGTTCTTGTCCGATCCCCGAAGCTTAGCAGCATTGGGCTCGGTCAGTACTTGGGAGGGAGACCACCTGGGAACACCGAGTGCTGATGGCACCGTTCTTTTTGGTTTTTTATTGCGTGCTTCTGTGATGTCGTGTTTTTTTTTCATTTGCACAACGTGTGGGTGGTTGTATTTACTGTAACTTACGTTCAGCTAGAGCCTGCTGGTAGAGCCAACGCCGAAATGTAACACCAACAATATTCCGGCCACAACACGATATTGTACGCGGAATGATGACGGTGGTAAGCGGTATACGTAATGATACAAAATTTAGTCGCACAAGCTTCTAACCGCTTACTTATCACACCCGCATACAGCTCAATGACAACGCATCAACAAAGTGGCACCTTGTGGGCTGCAACGGGCGCAAAATGTGGCGCTCGCTCTCTTGTTTTTGTGAGCACTAGCATGCACGCATGCAGCAAACAACCACAAACGGAGTGATCAACGTACACGACGCGTGCGTGTATTGTTCACGGAAAGACTGCCGCGTACGTGCTGTAGCAATACATTCGGCGACTGCACAACATAGCAGCACGATACAGGTGCAGTCGTAAACAGCACATTCTTTCCATCGGCCATACCATGCTGAATACGACGGTTCTCGTCCGATCCCCGTAGCTAAGCAGCATTGGGCTCGGTCAGTACTTGGGAGGGAGACCACCTGGGAACACCGAGTGCTGATGGCACCGTTCTTTTTGCTTTTTTATTGCGTGCTTCTGTGACGTCTTGTCTTTTTTTTTTCATTTGCACAACGTGTGGGTGGTTGCATTTACTGTAACTTACGTTCAACTGAGCCTGCTGGTAGAACCAACGCCGAAGTGTAACACCAACAATATTCAGGCCACTACACGATATTGTACGCGGAATGATGACGGTGGTAAGCGGTATACGTTATCATGCAAAATTTAGTCGCACAAGCTTCTAACCGCTTACTTATCACACCCGCATACAGCTCAATGACAAGGCATCAATAAAGTGGCACCTTGTGGGCTGCAACGCGCGCAAGATGTGGCGCTCGCCCTCTTGTTTTTGTGAGCAATAGCACGCACGCATGCAGCGAACAACCACAAACGGAGTGATCAACGTACACGACGCGTGCGTGTATTGTTCACGGAAAGACTGCCGCGTACGTGCTGTAGCAATACATTCGGCGACTGCACAATATAGCAGCACGATACAGGTGCAGTCGTAAACAGCACATTCTCGCCATCGGCCATGCCATACTGAATACGCCGGTTCTCGTCCGATCCCCGAAGCTAAGCAGCATTGGGCTCGGTCAGTACTTGGGAGGGAGACCACCTGGGAACACCGAGTGCTGATGGCACCGTTCTTTTTGCTTTTTATTGCGTGCTTCTGTGACGTCTTGTTTTTTTTTCATTTGCACAACGTGTGGGTGGTTGCATTTACTGTAAGTTACGTTCAACTGGAGCCTGCTGGTAGAGCCAACGCCGAAGTGTAACACCAACAATATTCAGGCCACTACACGATGTTGTACGCGGAATGATGACGGTGGTAAGCGGTATACGTAATGATGCACAATTTAGTCGCACAAACGTTTAACCGCTTACTTATCACACCCGCATACAGCTCAATGACAACGATTCAATAAAGTGGCACCTTGTGGGCTGCAACGCGCGCAAAATGTGGCTCTCGCCCGCTTGTTTTTGTGAGCACTAGCACGCACGCATGCAGCGAACAACCACAAACGGAGTGATCAACGTACATGACGCATGCGTGTATTGTTCACGGAAAGACTGCCGCGTACGTGCTGTAGCAATACATTCGGCGACTGCACAACATAGCAGCACGATACAGGTGCAGTCGTAAACAGCACATTCTCGCCATCGGCCATACCATGCTGAATACGCCGGTTCTCGTCCGATACCCGATGCTAAGCAGCATCGGGCTCGGTCAGTACTTGGGAGGGAGACCACCTGGGAACACCGAGTGCTGATGGCACCGTTCTTTTTGCTTTTTTATTGCGTGCTTCTGTGACGTCTTGTTTTTTTTCATTTGCACAACGTGTGGGTGGTTGCATTTACTGTAACTTACGTTCAACTGGAGCCTGCTGGTAGAGCCAACGCCGAAGTGTAACACCAACAATATTCAGGCCACTACACGATGTTGTACGCGGAATGATGACGGTGGTAAGCGGTATACGTAATGATGCAAAATTTAGTCGCACAAGCTTCTAACCGCTTACTTATCACACCCGCATACAGCTCAATGACAACGCATCAATAAAGTGGCACCTTGTGGGCTGCAACGCGCGCAAGATGTGGCGCTCGCCCTCTTGTTTTTGTGAGCACTAGCACGCACGCATGCAGCGAACAACCACAAACGGAGTGATCAACGTACACGACGCGTGCGTGTATTGTTCACGGAAAGACTGCCGCGTACGTGCTGTAGCAATACATTCGGCGACTGCACAACATAGCAGCACCATACAGGTGCAGTCGTAAACAGCACATTCTTGCCATCGGCCATACCATGCTGAATACGCCGGTTCTTGTCCGATCCCCGAAGCTTAGCAGCATTGGGCTCGGTCAGTACTTGGGAGGCAGACCACCTGGGAACACCGAGTGCTGATGGCACCGTTCTTTTTGGTTTTTTATTGCGTGCTTCTGTGACGTCGTGTTTTTTTTTCATTTGCACAACGTGTGGGTGGTTGTATTTACTGTAACTTACGTTCAACTGGAGCCTGCTGGTAGAGCCAACGCCGAAGTGTAACACCAACAATATTCAGGCCACTACACGATATTGTACGCGGAATGATGACGGTGGTAAGCGGTATACGTAATGATGCAAAATTTAGTCGCACAAGCTTCTAACCGCTCACTTATCACACCCGCATACAGCTCAATGAAAACGCATCAATAAAGTGGCACTTTGTGGGCTGCAACGCGGGAAATGTGGCGCTCGCCCTCTTTTTTTTGTGAGCACTAGCACGCACGCATGCAGCGAACAACCACAAACAGAGTGATCAACGTACACGACGCGTGCGTGTATTGTTCACGGAGAGACTGCCGCGTACGTGCTGTAGCAATACATTCGGCGACTGCACAACATAGCAGCACCATACAGGTGCAGTCGTAAACAGCACATTCTTGCCATCGGCCATACCATGCTGAATACGCCGGTTCTTGTCCGATCCCCGAAGCTTAGCAGCATTGGGCTCGGTCAGTACTTGGGAGGGAGACCACCTGGGAACACCGAGTGCTGATGGCACCGTTCTTTTTGGTTTTTTATTGCGTGCTTCTGTGACGTCGTGTTTTTTTTTCATTTGCACAACGTGTGGGTGGTTGTATTTACTGTAACTTACGTTCAGCTAGAGCCTGCTGGTAGAGCCAACGCCGAAATGTAACACCAACAATATTCCGGCCACAACACGATATTGTACGCGGAATGATGACGGTGGTAAGCGGTATACGTAATGATACAAAGTTTAGTCGCACAAGCTTCTAACCGCTTACTTATCACACCCGCATACAGCTCAATGACAACGCATCAACAAAGTGGCACCTTGTGGGCTGCAACGCGCGCAAAATGTGGCGCTCGCTCTCTTGTTTTTGTGAGCACTAGCACGCACGCATGCAGCAAACAACCACAAACGGAGTGATCAACGTACACGACGCGTGCGTGTATTGTTCACGGAAAGACTGCCGCGTACGTGCTGTAGCAATACATTCGGCGACTGCACAACATAGCAGCACGATACAGGTGCAGTCGTAAACAGCACATTCTTTCCATCGGCCATACCATGCTGAATACGACGGTTCTCGTCCGATCCCCGTAGCTAAGCAGCATTGGGCTCGGTCAGTACTTATGAGGGAGACCACCTGGGAACACCGAGTGCTGATGGCACCGTTCTTTTTGCTTTTTTATTGCGTGCTTCTGTGACGTCTTGTCTTTTTTTTTTTCATTTGCACAACGTGTGGGTGGTTGCATTTACTGTAACTTTCGTTCAACTGAGCCTGCTGGTAGAACCAACGCCGAAGTGTAACACCAACAATATTCAGGCCACTACACGATATTGTACGCGGAATGATGACGGTGGTAAGCGGTATACGTTATCATGCAAAATTTAGTCGCACAAGCTTCTAACCGCTTACTTATCACACCCGCATACAGGTCAATGACAACGCATCAATAAAGTGGCACCTTGTGGGCTGCAACGCGCGCAAAATGTGGCGCTCGCCCTCTTGTTTTTGTGAGCAATAGCACGCACGCATGCAGCGAGCAACCACAAACGGAGTGATCAACGTACACGACGCGTGCGTGTATTGTTCACGGAAAGGCTGCCGCGTACGTGCTGTAGCAATACATTCGGCGACTGCACAACATAGCGGCACGATACAGGAGCAGTCGTAAACAGCACATTCTCGCCATCGGCCATACCATGCTGAATACGCCGGTTCTCGTCCGATCCCCGACGCTAAACCGCATTGGGCTCGGTCAGTACTTGGGAGGGAGACCACCTGGGAAAACCGGGTGCTGATGGCACCGTTCTTTTTGCTTTTTTATTGCGCGCTTCTGTGACGTCTTGTTTTTTTCATTTGCCCAACGTGTGGGTGGTTGCATTTACTGTAACTTACGTTCAACTGGAGCCTGCTGGTAGAGCCAACGCCGAAGTGTAACACCAACAATATTCAGGCCACTACACTATAGTGTACGCGGAATGATGACGATGGTAAGCCGTATACGTAATGATGCAAAATTTAGTCGCACAAGCTTCTAACCGCTCACTTATCACACCCGCATACAGCTCAATGACAACGCATCAATAAAGCGGCTCCTTGTGGGCTGCAACGCGCGCAAAATTTGGCGCTCGCCCTCTTGATTTTGTGAGCACTAGCACGCACGCATGCAGCGAACAACCACAAACGTAGTGATCAACGTACACGACGCGTGCGTGTATTGTTCACGGAAAGACTGCCGCGTACGTGCTGTAGCAATACATTCCGCGACTGCACAACATAGTAGCACGATACAGGTGCAGTCGTAAACAGCACATTCTCGCCATCGGCCGTACCATGCTGAATCGCCGGTTCTCGTCCGATCCCCGAAGCTAAGCAGCATTGGGCTCGGTCAGTACTTGGGAGGGAGACCACCTGGGAATACCGAGTGCTGATGGCACCGGTCTTTTTGCTTTTTTATTGCGTGCTTCTGTGACGTCTTGTTTTTTTTATTCATTTGCACAACGTGTGGGTATTTGCATTTACTGTAACTTACGTTCAACTGGAGCCTGCTGGTAGAGCCAACGCCGAAGTGTAACACCAACAATATTCAGACCACTACACGATATTGTACGCGGAATGATGACGGTGGTAAGCGGTATACGTAATGATGCAAAATATAGTCGCACAAGCTTCTAACCGCTTACTTATCACACCCGCATACAGCTCAATGACAACGCATCAATAAAGTGGCACCTTGTGGGCTGCAACGCGCGCAAAATGTGGCGCTCGCCCTCTTGTTTTTGTGAGCACTAGCACGCACGCATGCAGCGAACAACCACAAATGGAGCGATCAACGTACACGACGCGTGCGTGTATTGTTCACGGAAAGATTGCCACGTACGTGCTGTAGCAATACATTCGGCGACTGCGAAACATAGAAGCACGATACAGGTGCAGTCGTAAACAGCACATTCTTGCCATCGGCGATACCATGCTGAATACGCCGCGTCTCGTCCGATCCCCGAAGCTAAGCAGCATTGGGCTCGGTCAGTACTTGGGAGGGAGACCACATGGGAACACCGAGTGCTGATGGCACCGTTCGTTCTGGTTTTTTATTGCGTGCTCCTGTGACGTCTTGTTTTTTTTTCATTTGCACAACGTGTGGGTGGTTGCATTTACTGTAACTTACGTTCAACTGGAGCCTGCTATTAGAGCCAACGCCGAAGTGTAACACCAACAATATTCAGGCCACTACACGATATTGTACGCGGAACGATCACGGTGGTAAGCGGTATACGTAATGATGCAAAATTAAGTCGCACAAGCGTCTAACCGCTTTCTTATCACACCCGCATACAGCTCAATGGCAACGCATCAATAAAGTGGCACCTTGTGGGCTGCAACGCGCGCAAAATGTGGCGCTCGCCCTCTTGTTTTTGTGAGCGCTAGCACGCACGCATGCAGCGAACAACCACAAACGGAGTGATCAACGTACACGACGCGTGCGTGTATTGTTCACGGAAAGACTGCCGCGTACGTGCTGTAGCAATACATTCGGCGACTGCACAACATAGCGGCACGATACAGGAGCAGTCGTAAACAGCACATTCTCGCCATCGGCCATACCATGCTGAATACGCCGGTTCTCGTCCGATCCCCGACGCTAAGCCGCATTGGGCTCGGTCAGTACTTGGGAGGGAGACCACCTGGGAACACCGGGTGCTGATGGCACCGTTCTTTTTGCTTTTTTATTGCGCGCTTCTGTGACGTCTTGTTTTTTTCATTTGCACAACGTGTGGGTGGTTGCATTTACTGTAACTTACGTTCAACTGGAGCCTGCTGGTAGAGCCAACGCCGAAGTGTAACACCAACAATATTCAGGCCACTGCACTATATTGTACGCGGAATGATGACGGTGGTAAGCGGTATACGTAATGATGCAAAATTTAGTCGCACAAGCTTCTAACCGCTCACTTATCACACCCGCATACAGCTCAATGACAACGCATCAATAAAGTGGCACCTTGTGGGCTGCAACGCGCGCAAAATGTGGCGCTCGCCCTCTTGTTTTTGTGAGCACTAGCACGCACGCATGCAGCGAACAACCACAAACGTAGTGATCAACGTACACGACGCGTGCGTGTATTGTTCACGGAAAGACTGCCGCGTACGTGCTGTAGCAATACATTCCGCGACTGCACAACATAGCAGCACGATACAGGTGCAGTCGTAAACAGCACATTCTCGCCATCGGCCATACCATGCTGAATCGCCGGTTCTCGTCCGATGCCCGAAGCTAAGCAGCATTGGGCTCGGTCAGTACTTGGGAGGGAGACCACCTGGGAATACCGAGTGCTGATGGCACCGTTCTTTTTGCTTTTTTATTGCGTGCTTCTGTGACGTCTTGTTCTTTTTTCATTTGCACAACCTGTGGGTGGTTGCATTTACTGTAACTTACGTTCAACTGGAGCCTGCTGGTAGAGCCAACGCCGAAGTGTAACACCAACAATATTCAGGCCACTGCACTATATTGTACGCGGAATGATGACGGTGGTAAGCGGTATACGTAATGATGCAAAATTTAGTCGCACAAGCTTCTAACCGCTCACTTATCACACCCGCATACAGCTCAATGACAACGCATCAATAAAGTGGCACCTTGTGGGCTGCAACGCGCGCAAAATGTGGCGCTCGCCCTCTTGTTTTTGTGAGCACTAGCACGCACGCGCGCAGCGAACAACCACAAACGGAGTGATCAACGTACACGACGCGTGCGTGTATTGTTCACGGAAAGACTGCCCCGTACGTGCTGTAGCAATACATTCGGCGACTGCACAACATAGCAGCACGATACAGGTGCAGTCGTAAACAGCACATTCTTGCCATCGGCCATACTATGCTGAATACGCCGGTTCTCGTGCGATCCCCGAAGCTAAGCAGCATTGGGCTCGGTCAGTACTTGTGAGGGAGACCACCTGGGAACACCGAGTGCTGATGGCACCGTTCGTTCTGGTTTTTTATTGCGTGCTCCTGTGACGTCTTGTTTTTTTTTTCATTTGCACAACGTGTTTGTGGTTGCATTTACTGCAACTTACGTTTAACTGGAGCCTGCTGGTAGAGCCAACGCCGAAGTGTAACACCAACAATATTCAGGCCACTACACGATATTGTACGCGGAATGATAACGGTGGTAAGCGGTATACGTAATGATGCAAAATTTAGTCGCACAAGCTTCTAACCGCTTACTTATCACACCCGCATACAGCTCAATGACAACACATCAATAATGTGGCACCTTGTGGGCTGCAACGCGCGCAAAATGTGGCGCTCGCCCTCTTGTTTTTGTGAGGACTAGCACGCACGCATGCAGCGAACAACCACAAACGGAGTGATCAACGTACACGACGCGTGTGTGTATTGTTCACGGAAAGACTGCCGCGTACGTGCTGTAGCAATACATTCGGCGACTGCACAACATAGCAGCACGATACAGGTGCAGTCGTAAACAGCACATTCTTGCCATCGGCCATACCATGCTGAATACGCCGGTTCTCGTCCGATCCCCGAAGCTAAGCAGCATTGGGCTCGGTCAGTACTTGGGAGGGAGACCACCTGGGAACACCGGGGGCTGATGGCACCGTTCTTTTTGCTTTTTTATTGCCTGCTTCTGTGACTTCTTGTTTTTTTTTCATTTGCACAACGTGTGGGTGGTTGCATTTACTGTAACTTACGTTCAACTGGAGCCTGCTGGTAGAGCCAACGCCGAAGTGTAACACCAACAATATTCAGACCACTACACGATATTGTACGCGGAATGATGACGGTGGTAAGCGGTATACGTAATGATGCAAAATATAGTCGCACAAGCTTCTAACCGCTTACTTATCACACCCGCATACAGCTCAATGACAACGCATCAATAAAGTGGCACCTTGTGGGCTGCAACGCGCGCAAAATGTGGCGCTCGCCCTCTTGTTTTTGTGAGCACTAGCACGCACGCATGCAGCGAACAACCACAAATGGAGCGATCAACGTACACGACGCGTGCGTGTATTGTTCACGGAAAGATTGCCACGTACGTGCTGTAGCAATACATTCGGCGACTGCGAAACATAGAAGCACGATACAGGTGCAGTCGTAAACAGCACATTCTTGCCATCGGCGATACCATGCTGAATACGCCGCGTCTCGTCCGATCCCCGAAGCTAAGCAGCATTGGGCTCGGTCAGTACTTGGGAGGGAGACCACATGGGAACACCGAGTGCTGATGGCACCGTTCGTTCTGGTTTTTTATTGCGTGCTCCTGTGACGTCTTGTTTTTTTTTCATTTGCACAACGTGTGGGTGGTTGCATTTACTGTAACTTACGTTCAACTGGAGCCTGCTATTAGAGCCAACGCCGAAGTGTAACACCAACAATATTCAGGCCACTACACGATATTGTACGCGGAACGATCACGGTGGTAAGCGGTATACGTAATGATGCAAAATTAAGTCGCACAAGCGTCTAACCGCTTTCTTATCACACCCGCATACAGCTCAATGGCAACGCATCAATAAAGTGGCACCTTGTGGGCTGCAACGCGCGCAAAATGTGGCGCTCGCCCTCTTGTTTTTGTGAGCGCTAGCACGCACGCATGCAGCGAACAACCACAAACGGAGTGATCAACGTACACGACGCGTGCGTGTATTGTTCACGGAAAGACTGCCGCGTACGTGCTGTAGCAATACATTCGGCGACTGCACAACATAGCGGCACGATACAGGAGCAGTCGTAAACAGCACATTCTCGCCATCGGCCATACCATGCTGAATACGCCGGTTCTCGTCCGATCCCCGACGCTAAGCCGCATTGGGCTCGGTCAGTACTTGGGAGGGAGACCACCTGGGAACACCGGGTGCTGATGGCACCGTTCTTTTTGCTTTTTTATTGCGCGCTTCTGTGACGTCTTGTTTTTTTCATTTGCACAACGTGTGGGTGGTTGCATTTACTGTAACTTACGTTCAACTGGAGCCTGCTGGTAGAGCCAACGCCGAAGTGTAACACCAACAATATTCAGGCCACTGCACTATATTGTACGCGGAATGATGACGGTGGTAAGCGGTATACGTAATGATGCAAAATTTAGTCGCACAAGCTTCTAACCGCTCACTTATCACACCCGCATACAGCTCAATGACAACGCATCAATAAAGTGGCACCTTGTGGGCTGCAACGCGCGCAAAATGTGGCGCTCGCCCTCTTGTTTTTGTGAGCACTAGCACGCACGCATGCAGCGAACAACCACAAACGTAGTGATCAACGTACACGACGCGTGCGTGTATTGTTCACGGAAAGACTGCCGCGTACGTGCTGTAGCAATACATTCCGCGACTGCACAACATAGCAGCACGATACAGGTGCAGTCGTAAACAGCACATTCTCGCCATCGGCCATACCATGCTGAATCGCCGGTTCTCGTCCGATGCCCGAAGCTAAGCAGCATTGGGCTCGGTCAGTACTTGGGAGGGAGACCACCTGGGAATACCGAGTGCTGATGGCACCGTTCTTTTTGCTTTTTTATTGCGTGCTTCTGTGACGTCTTGTTCTTTTTTCATTTGCACAACCTGTGGGTGGTTGCATTTACTGTAACTTACGTTCAACTGGAGCCTGCTGGTAGAGCCAACGCCGAAGTGTAACACCAACAATATTCAGGCCACTGCACTATATTGTACGCGGAATGATGACGGTGGTAAGCGGTATACGTAATGATGCAAAATTTAGTCGCACAAGCTTCTAACCGCTCACTTATCACACCCGCATACAGCTCAATGACAACGCATCAATAAAGTGGCACCTTGTGGGCTGCAACGCGCGCAAAATGTGGCGCTCGCCCTCTTGTTTTTGTGAGCACTAGCACGCACGCGCGCAGCGAACAACCACAAACGGAGTGATCAACGTACACGACGCGTGCGTGTATTGTTCACGGAAAGACTGCCCCGTACGTGCTGTAGCAATACATTCGGCGACTGCACAACATAGCAGCACGATACAGGTGCAGTCGTAAACAGCACATTCTTGCCATCGGCCATACTATGCTGAATACGCCGGTTCTCGTGCGATCCCCGAAGCTAAGCAGCATTGGGCTCGGTCAGTACTTGTGAGGGAGACCACCTGGGAACACCGAGTGCTGATGGCACCGTTCGTTCTGGTTTTTTATTGCGTGCTCCTGTGACGTCTTGTTTTTTTTTTCATTTGCACAACGTGTTTGTGGTTGCATTTACTGCAACTTACGTTTAACTGGAGCCTGCTGGTAGAGCCAACGCCGAAGTGTAACACCAACAATATTCAGGCCACTACACGATATTGTACGCGGAATGATAACGGTGGTAAGCGGTATACGTAATGATGCAAAATTTAGTCGCACAAGCTTCTAACCGCTTACTTATCACACCCGCATACAGCTCAATGACAACACATCAATAATGTGGCACCTTGTGGGCTGCAACGCGCGCAAAATGTGGCGCTCGCCCTCTTGTTTTTGTGAGGACTAGCACGCACGCATGCAGCGAACAACCACAAACGGAGTGATCAACGTACACGACGCGTGTGTGTATTGTTCACGGAAAGACTGCCGCGTACGTGCTGTAGCAATACATTCGGCGACTGCACAACATAGCAGCACGATACAGGTGCAGTCGTAAACAGCACATTCTTGCCATCGGCCATACCATGCTGAATACGCCGGTTCTCGTCCGATCCCCGAAGCTAAGCAGCATTGGGCTCGGTCAGTACTTGGGAGGGAGACCACCTGGGAACACCGGGGGCTGATGGCACCGTTCTTTTTGCTTTTTTATTGCCTGCTTCTGTGACTTCTTGTTTTTTTTTCATTTGCACAACGTGTGGGTGGTTGCATTTACTGTAACTTACGTTCAACTTGAGCCTGCTGGTAGAGCCAACGCCGATGTGTAACACCAACAATATTCAGACCACTACACGATATTGTACGCGGAATGATGACGGTGGTAAGCGGTATACGTAATGATGCAAAATATAGTCGCACAAGCTTCTAACCGCTTACTTATCACACCCGCATACAGCTCAATGACAACGCATCAATAAAGTGGCACCTTGTGGGCTGCAACGCGCGCAAAATGTGGCGCTCGCCCTCTTGTTTTTGTGAGCACTAGCACGCACGCATGCAGCGAACAACCACAAATGGAGCGATCAACGTACACGACGCGTGCGTGTATTGTTCACGGAAAGATTGCCACGTACGTGCTGTAGCAATACATTCGGCGACTGCGAAACATAGAAGCACGATACAGGTGCAGTCGTAAACAGCACATTCTTGCCATCGGCGATACCATGCTGAATACGCCGCGTCTCGTCCGATCCCCGAAGCTAAGCAGCATTGGGCTCGGTCAGTACTTGGGAGGGAGACCACATGGGAACACCGAGTGCTGATGGCACCGTTCGTTCTGGTTTTTTATTGCGTGCTCCTGTGACGTCTTGTTTTTTTTTCATTTGCACAACGTGTGGGTGGTTGCATTTACTGTAACTTACGTTCAACTGGAGCCTGCTATTAGAGCCAACGCCGAAGTGTAACACCAACAATATTCAGGCCACTACACGATATTGTACGCGGAACGATCACGGTGGTAAGCGGTATACGTAATGATGCAAAATTAAGTCGCACAAGCGTCTAACCGCTTTCTTATCACACCCGCATACACCTCAATGGCAACGCATCAATAAAGTGGCACCTTGTGGGCTGCAACGCGCGCAAAATGTGGCGCTCGCCCTCTTGTTTTTGTGAGCGCTAGCACGCACGCATGCAGCGAACAACCACAAACGGAGTGATCAACGTACACGACGCGTGCGTGTATTGTTCACGGAAAGACTGCCGCGTACGTGCTGTAGCAATACATTCCGCGACTGCACAACATAGCAGCACGATACAGGTGCAGTCGTAAACAGCACATTCTCGCCATCGGCCATACCATGCTGAATCGCCGGTTCTCGTCCGATGCCCGAAGCTAAGCAGCATTGGGCTCGGTCAGTACTTGGGAGGGAGACCACCTGGGAATACCGAGTGCTGATGGCACCGTTCTTTTTGCTTTTTATTGCGTGCTTCTGTGACGTCTTGTTCTTTTTTCATTTGCACAACCTGTGGGTGGTTGCATTTACTGTAACTTACGTTCAACTGGAGCCTGCTGGTAGAGCCAACGCCGAAGTGTAACACCAACAATATTCAGGCCACTGCACTATATTGTACGCGGAATGATGACGGTGGTAAGCGGTATACGTAATGATGCAAAATTTAGTCGCACAAGCTTCTAACCGCTCACTTATCACACCCGCATACAGCTCAATGACAACGCATCAATAAAGTGGCACCTTGTGGGCTGCAACGCGCGCAAAATGTGGCGCTCGCCCTCTTGTTTTTGTGAGCACTAGCACGCACGCGCGCAGCGAACAACCACAAACGGAGTGATCAACGTACACGACGCGTGCGTGTATTGTTCACGGAAAGACTGCCCCGTACGTGCTGTAGCAATACATTCGGCGACTGCACAACATAGCAGCACGATACAGGTGCAGTCGTAAACAGCACATTCTTGCCATCGGCCATACTATGCTGAATACGCCGGTTCTCGTGCGATCCCCGAAGCTAAGCAGCATTGGGCTCGGTCAGTACTTGTGAGGGAGACCACCTGGGAACACCGAGTGCTGATGGCACCGTTCGTTCTGGTTTTTTATTGCGTGCTCCTGTGACGTCTTGTTTTTTTTTTCATTTGCACAACGTGTTTGTGGTTGCATTTACTGCAACTTACGTTTAACTGGAGCCTGCTGGTAGAGCCAACGCCGAAGTGTAACACCAACAATATTCAGGCCACTACACGATATTGTACGCGGAATGATAACGGTGGTAAGCGGTATACGTAATGATGCAAAATTTAGTCGCACAAGCTTCTAACCGCTTACTTATCACACCCGCATACAGCTCAATGACAACACATCAATAATGTGGCACCTTGTGGGCTGCAACGCGCGCAAAATGTGGCGCTCGCCCTCTTGTTTTTGTGAGGACTAGCACGCACGCATGCAGCGAACAACCACAAACGGAGTGATCAACGTACACGACGCGTGTGTGTATTGTTCACGGAAAGACTGCCGCGTACGTGCTGTAGCAATACATTCGGCGACTGCACAACATAGCAGCACGATACAGGTGCAGTCGTAAACAGCACATTCTTGCCATCGGCCATACTTTGCTGAATACGCCGGTTCTCGTGCGATCCCCGAAGCTAAGCAGCATTGGGCTCGGTCAGTACTTGTGAGGGAGACCACCTGGGAACACCGAGTGCTGATGGCACCGTTCGTTCTGGTTTTTTATTGCGTGCTCCTGTGACGTCTTGTTTTTTTTCATTTGCACAACGTGTGGGTGGTTGCATTTACTGTAACTTACGTTTAACTGGAGCCTGCTGGTAGAGCCAACGCCGAAGTGTAACACCAACAATATTCAGGCCACTACACGATATTGTACGCGGAATGATAACGGTGGTAAGCGGTATACGTAATGATGCAAAATTTAGTCGCACAAGCTTCTAACCGCTTACTTATCACACCCGCATACAGCCTAATGACAACACATCAATAATGTGGCACCTTGTGGGCTGCAACGCGCGCAATATGTGGCGCTCGCCCTCTTGTTTTTGTGAGCACTAGCACGCACGCATGCAGCGAACAACCACAAACGGAGTGATCAACGTACACGACGCGTGTGTGTATTGTTCACGGAAAGACTGCCGCGTACGTGCTGTAGCAATACATTCGGCGACTGCACAACATAGCAGCACGATACAGGAGCAGTCGTAAACAGCACATTCTCGCCATCAGCCACACCATGCTGAATACGCCGGTTCTCGTCCGATCCCCGAAGCTAAGCCGCATTGGGCTCGGTCAGTACTTGGGAGGGAGACCACATGGGAACACCGGGTGCTGATGGCACCGTTCTTTTTGCTTTTTTATTGCGTGCTTCTGTGACGTCTTGTTTTTTTCATTTGCACAACGTGTGGGTGGTTGCTTTTACTGTAAATTACGTTCAACTGGAGTCTGCTGGAAGAGCCAACGCCGAAGTGTAACACCAACAATATTCAGGCCACTACACGATATTGTACGCGGAATGATGACGGTGGTAAGCGGTATACGTACTGATGCAAAATTTAGTCGCACAAGCTTGTAACCGCTTACTTATCACACCCGCATACAGCTCAATGACAACGCATCAATAAAGTGGCACCTTGTGGTCTGCAACGCGCGCAAAATGTGGCGCTCGCCCTCTTGTTTTTGTGAGCGCTAGCACGCACGCATGCAGCGAACAACCACAAACGGAGTGAACAACGTACACGACGCGTGCGTGTATTGTTCACGGAAAGACTGCCGCGTACGTGCTGTAGCAATACATTCGGCGACTGCACAACATAGCAGCACGGTACAGGGGCAGTCGTAAACAGCACATTCTTGCCATCGGCCATACCATGCTGAGTACGCCGGTTCTCGTCCGATCCCCGAAGCTAAGCAGCATTGGGCTCGGTCAGTACTTGGGAGGGAGACCACATGGGAACACCGAGTGCTGATGGCACCGTTCGTTCTGGTTTTTTATTGCGTGCTCCTGTGACGTCTTGTTTTTTTTCATTTGCACAACGTGTGGGTGGTTGCATTTACTGTAACTTACGTTCAACTGGAGCCTGCTGGTAGAGCCAACGCCGAAGTGTAACACCAACAATATGCAGGCCACTACACGATATTGTACGCGGAATGATGGCGGTGGTAAGCGGTATACGTAATGATGCAAAATTTAGTCGCACAAGCTTCTAACCGCTTACTTATCACACTCGCATACAGCTCAATGACAACGCATCAATAAAGTGGCACCTTGTGGGCTGCAACGCGCGCAAAATGTGGCGCTCGCCCTCTTGTTTTTGTGAGCACTAGCACGCACGCACGCAGCGAACAACCACAAACGGAGTGATCAACGTACACGACGCGTGCGTGTATTGTTCACGGAAAGACTGCCGCGTACGTGCGGTAGCAATACATTCGGCGACTGCACAACATAGCAGCACGATACAGGTGCAGTCGTAAACAGCTCATTCTTGCCATCGGCCATACTATGCTGAATACGCCGGTTCTCCTCCGTTCCCGAAGCTAAGCAGCATTGGGCTCGGTCAGTACTTGTGAGGGAGACCACCTGGGAACACCGAGTGCTGATGGCACCGTTCGTTCTGGTTTTTTATTGCGTGCTCCTGTGACGTCTTGTTTTTTTTTTCATTTGCACAACGTGTGGGTGGTTGCATTTACTGTAACTTACGTTTAACTGGAGCCTGCTGGTAGAGCCAACGCCGAAGTGTAACACCAACAATATTCAGGCCACTACACGATATTGTACGCGGAATGATAACGGTGGTAAGCGGTATACGTAATGATGCAAAATTTAGTCGCACAAGCTTCTAACCGCTTACTTATCACACTCGCATACAGCTCAATGACAACGCATCAATAAAGTGGCACCTTGTGGGCTGCAACGCGCGCAAAATGTGGCGCTCGCCCTCTTGTTTTTGTGAGCACTAGCACGCACGCACGCAGCGAACAACCACAAACGGAGTGATCAACGTACACGACGCGTGCGTGTATTGTTCACGGAAAGACTGCCGCGTACGTGCTGTAGCAATACATTCGGCGACTGCACAACATAGCAGCACGATACAGGTGCAGTCGTAAACAGCTCATTCTTGCCATCGGCCATACTATGCTGAATACGCCGGTTCTCCTCCGTTCCCGAAGCTAAGCAGCATTGGGCTCGGTCAGTACTTGGGAGGGAGACCACCTGGGAACACCGAGTGCTGATGGCAGCGTTCGTTCTGGTTTTTTATTGCGTGCTCCTGTGACCTCTTGTTTTTTTTTCATTTGCACAACGTGTGGGTGGTTGCATTTACTGTAACTTACGTTCAACTGGAGCCTGCTGGTAGAGCCAACGCCGAAGTGTAACACCAACAATATTCAGGCCACTACACGATATTGTACGCGGAATGATGACGGTGGTAAGCGGTATACGTACTGATGCAAAATTTAGTCGCACAAGCTTCTAACCGCTTACTTATCACACCCGCATACAGCTCAATGACAACACATCAATAATGTGGCACCTTGTGGGCTGCAACGCGCGCAAGATGTGGCGGTCGCCCTCCTGTTTTTGTGAGCACTAGCACGCACGCATGCAGCGAACAACCACAAACGGAGTGATCAACGTACACGACGTGTGTGTGTATTGTTCACGGAAAGACTGCCGCGTACGTGCTGTAGCAATACATTCGGCGACTGCACAACATAGCAGCACGATACAGGAGCAGTCGTAAACAGCACATTCTCGCCATCGGCCACACCATGCTGAATACGCCGGTTCTCGTCCGATCCCCGAAGCTAAGCCGCATTGGGCTCGGTCAGTACTTGGGAGGGAGACCACCTGGGAACACCGGGTGCTGATGGCACCGTTCTTTTTGCTTTTTTATTGCGTGCTTCGGTGACGTCTTGTTTTTTTCATTTGCACAACGTGTGGGTGGTTGCATTTACTGTAACTTACGTTCAACTTGAGTCTGCTGGAAGAGCCAACGCCGAAGTGTAACACCAACAATATTCAGGCCACTACACGATATTGTACGCGGAATGATGACGGTGGTAAGCGGTATAAGTACTGATTCAAAATTTAGTCGCACAAGCTTCTAACCGCTTACTTATCACACCCGCATACAGCTCAATGACAACGCATCAATAAAGTGGCACCTTGTGGTCTGCAACGCGCGCAAAATGTGGCGCTCGCCCTCTTGTTTTTGCGAGCGCTAGCACGCACGCATGCAGCGAACAACCACAAACGGAGTGATCAACGTACACGACGCGTGCGTGTATTGTTCACGGAAAGACTGCCGCGTACGTGCTGTAGCAATACATTCGGCGACTGCACAACATAGCAGCACGATACAGGGGCAGTCGTAAACAGCACATTCTTGCCATCGGCGATACCCTGCTGAATACGCCGGTTCTCGTCCGATCCCCGAAGCTAAGGAGCATTGGGCTCGGTCAGTACTTGGGAGGGAGACCACCTGGGAACACCGAGTGCTGATGGCAGCGTTCATTCTGGTTTTTTATTGCGTGCTCCTGTGACGTCTTGTTTTTTTTTTTTCATTTGCACAACGTGTGGGTGGTTGCATTTACTGTAACTTACGTTCAACTGGAGCCTGCTGGTAGAGCCAACGCCGAAGTGTAACACCAACAATATTCAGGCCACTACACGATTTTGTACGCGGAATGATAACGGTGGTAAGCGGTATACGTAATGTTGCAAAATTTAGTCGCACAAGTTTCTAACCGCTTGCTTATCACACCCGCATACAGCTCAATGACAACGCATCAATAAAGTGGCACCTTGAGGGCTGCAACGCGCGCAAAATGTGGCGCTCGCCCTCTTGTTTTTGTGAGCACTAGCACGCACGCATGCAGCGAACAACCACAAACGGAGTGATCAACGTACACGACGCGTGCGTGTATTGTTCACGGAAAGAGTGCCGCGTACGTGCTGTAGCAATAGATTCGGCGACTGGACAACATAGCAGCACGATACAGGTGCAGTCGTAAACAGCACATTCTTGCCATCGGCCATACTATGCTGAATACGCCGGTTCTCGTCCGATCCCCGAAGCTAAGCAGCACTGGGCTCGGTCAGTACTTGTGAGGGAGACCACCTGGGAACACCGAGTGCTGATGGCACCGTTCGTTCTGGTTTTTTATTGCGTGCTCCTGTGACGTCTTGTTTTTTTTTTCATTTGCACAACGTGTGGGTGGTTGCATTTACTGTGACTTACGTTTAACTGGAGCCTGCTGGTAGAGCCAACGCCGAAGTGTAACACCAACAATATTCAGGCCACTACACGATATTGTACGCGGAATGATAACGGTGGTAAGCGGTATACGTAATGATGCAAAATTTAGTCGCACAAGCTTCTAACCGCTTACTTATCACACCCGCATACAGCCCAATGACAACACATCAATAATGTGGCACCTTGTGGGCTGCAACGCGCGTAAAATGTGGCGCTCGCCCTCTTGTTTTTGTGAGCACTAGCACGCACGCATGCAGCGAACAACCACAAACGGAGTGATCAACGTACACGACGCGTGTGTGTATTGTTCACGGAAAGACTGCCGCGTACGTGCTGTAGCAATACATTCGGCGACTGCACAACATAGCAGCACGATACAGGAGCAGTCGTAAACAGCACATTCTCGCCATCGGCCACACCATGCTGAATACGCCGGTTCTCGTCCGATCCCCGAAGCTAAGCCGCATTGGGCTCGGTCAGTACTTGGGAGGGAGACCACCTGGGAACACCGGGTGCTGATGGCACCGTTCTTTTTGCTTTTTTATTGCGTGCTCCTGTGACGTCTTGTTTTTTTTTTCATTTGCACAACGTGTGGGTGGTTGCATTTACTGTAACTTACGTTTAACTGGAGCCTGCTGGTAGAGCCAACGCCGAAGTGTAACACCAACAATATTCAGGCCACTACACGATATTGTACGCGGAATGATAACGGTGGTAAGCGGTATACGTAATGATGCAAAATTTAGTCGCACAAGCTTCTAACCGCTTACTTATCACACCCGCATACAGCCCAATGACAACACATCAATAATGTGGCACCTTGTGGGCTGCAACGCGCGCAAAATGTGGCGCTCGCCCTCTTGTTTTTGTGAGCACTAGCACGCACGCATGCAGCGAACAACCACAAACGGATTGATCAACGTACACGACGCGTGTGTGTATTGTTCACGGAAAGACTGCCGCGTACGTGCTGTAGCAATACATTCGGCGACTGCACAACATAGCAGCACGATACAGGAGCAGTCGTAAACAGCACATTCTCGCCATCGGCCACACCATGCTGAATACGCCGGTTCTCGTCCGATCCCCGAAGCTAAGCCGCATTGGGCTCGGTCAGTACTTGGGAGGGAGACCACCTGGGAACACCGGGTGCTGATGGCACCGTTCTTTTTGCTTTTTTATTGCGTGCTTCTGTGACGTCTTGTTTTTTTCATTTGCACAACGTGTGGGTGGTTGCTTTTACTGTAACTTACGTTCAACTGGAGTCTGCTGGAAGAGCCAACGCGGAAGTGTAACACCAACAATATTCAGGCCACTACACGATATTGTACGCGGAATGATGACGGTGGTAAGCGGTATACGTACTGATGCAAAATTTAGTCGCACAAGCTTCTAACCGCTTACTTATCACACCCGCATACAGCTCAATGACAACGCATCAATAAAGTGGCACCTTGTGGTCTGCAACGCGCGCAAAATGTGGCGCTCGCCCTCTTGTTTTTGCGAGCGCTAGCACGCACGCATGCAGCGAACAACCACAAACGGAGTGATCAACGTACACGACGCATGCGTGTATTGTTCACGGAAAGACTGCCGCGTACGTGCTGTAGCAATACATTCGGCGACTGCACAACATAGCAGCACGATACAGGTGCAGTCGTAAACAGCACATTCTCGCCATCGGCCATACCATGCTGAATACGCCGGTTCTCGTCCGATCCCCGATGCTAAGCAGCATCGGGCTCGGTCAGTACTTGGGAGGGAGACCACCTGGGAACACCGAGTGCTGATGGCACCGTTCTTTTTGCTTTTTTATTGCGTGCTTCTGTGACGTCTTGTTTTTTTTCATTTGCACAACGTGTGGGTGGTTGCATTTACTGTAACTTACGTTCAACTGGAGCCTGCTGGTAGAGCCAACGCCGAAGTGTAACACCAACAATATTCAGGCCACTACACGATGTTGTACGCGGAATGATGACGGTGGTAAGCGGTATACGTAATGATGCAAAATTTAGTCGCACAAGCTTCTAACCGCTTACTTATCACACCCGCATTCAGCCTAATGACAACGCATCAATAAAGTGGCACCTTGTGGGCTGCAACGCGCGCAAAATTTGGCGCTCGCCCTCTTGATTTTGTGAGCACTAGCACGCACGCATGCAGCGAACAACCACAAACGTAGTGATCAACGTACACGACGCGTGCGTGTATTGTTCACGGAAAGACTGCCGCGTACGTGCTGTAGCAATACATTCCGCGACTGCACAACATAGCAGCACGATACAGGTGCAGTCGTAAACAGCACATTCTCGCCATCGGCCGTACCATGCTGAATCGCCGGTTCTCGTCCGATCCCCGAAGCTAAGCAGCATTGGGCTCGGTCAGTACTTGGGAGGGAGACCACCTGGGAATACCGAGTGCTGATGGCACCGGTCTTTTTGCTTTTTTATTGCGTGCTTCTGTGACGTCTTGTTTTTTTTATTCATTTGCACAACGTGTGGGTATTTGCATTTACTGTAACTTACGTTCAACTGGAGCCTGCTGGTAGAGCCAACGCCGAAGTGTAACACCAACAATATTCAGACCACTACACGATATTGTACGCGGAATGATGACGGTGGTAAGCGGTATACGTAATGATGCAAAATATAGTCGCACAAGCTTCTAACCGCTTACTTATCACACCCGCATACAGCTCAATGACAACGCATCAATAAAGTGGCACCTTGTGGGCTGCAACGCGCGCAAAATGTGGCGCTCGCCCTCTTGTTTTTGTGAGCACTAGCACGCACGCATGCAGCGAACAACCACAAATGGAGCGATCAACGTACACGACGCGTGCGTGTATTGTTCACGGAAAGATTGCCACGTACGTGCTGTAGCAATACATTCGGCGACTGCGAAACATAGAAGCACGATACAGGTGCAGTCGTAAACAGCACATTCTTGCCATCGGCGATACCATGCTGAATACGCCGCGTCTCGTCCGATCCCCGAAGCTAAGCAGCATTGGGCTCGGTCAGTACTTGGGAGGGAGACCACATGGGAACACCGAGTGCTGATGGCACCGTTCGTTCTGGTTTTTTATTGCGTGCTCCTGTGACGTCTTGTTTTTTTTCATTTGCACAACGTGTGGGTGGTAGCATTTACTGTAACTTACGTTCAACTGGAGCCTGCTATTAGAGCCAACGCCGAAGTGTAACACCAACAATATTCAGGCCACTACACGATATTGTACGCGGAACGATCACGGTGGTAAGCGGTATACGTAATGATGCAAAATTAAGTCGCACAAGCGTCTAACCGCTTTCTTATCACACCCGCATACAGCTCAATGGCAACGCATCAATAAAGTGGCACCTTGTGGGCTGCAACGCGCGCAAAATGTGGCGCTCGCCCTCTTGTTTTTGTGAGCGCTAGCACGCACGCATGCAGCGAACAACCACAAATGGAGCGATCAACGTACACGACGCGTGCGTGTATTGTTCACGGAAAGACTGCCGCGTACGTGCTGTAGCAATACATTCGGCGACTGCACAACATAGCGGCACGATACAGGAGCAGTCGTAAACAGCACATTCTCGCCATCGGCCATACCATGCTGAATACGCCGGTTCTCGTCCGATCCCCGACGCTAAGCCGCATTGGGCTCGGTCAGTACTTGGGAGGGAGACCACCTGGGAACACCGGGTGCTGATGGCACCGTTCTTTTTGCTTTTTTCTTGCGCGCTTCTGTGACGTCTTGTTTTTTTCATTTGCACAACGTGTGGGTGGTTGCATTTACTGTAACTTACGTTCAACTGGAGCCTGCTGGTAGAGCCAACGCCGAAGTGTAACACCAACAATATTCAGGCCACTGCACTATATTGTACGCGGAATGATGACGGTGGTAAGCGGTATACGTAATGATGCAAAATTTAGTCGCACAAGCTTCTAACCGCTTTCTTATCACACCCGCATACAGCTCAATGACAACACATCAATAATGTGGCACCTTGTGGGCTGCAACGCGCGTAAAATGTGGCGCTCGCCCTCTTGTTTTTGTGAGCACTAGCACGCACGCATGCAGCGAACAACCACAAACGGATTGATCAACGTACACGACGCGTGTGTGTATTGTTCACGGAAAGACTGCCGCGTACGTGCTGTAGCAATACATTCGGCGACTGCACAACATAGCAGCACGATACAGGAGCAGTCGTAAACAGCACATTCTCGCCATCGGCCACACCATGCTGAATACGCCGGTTCTCGTCCGATCCCCGAAGCTAAGCCGCATTGGGCTCGGTCAGTACTTGGGAGGGAGACCACCTGGGAACACCGGGTGCTGATGGCACCGTTCTTTTTGCTTTTTTATTGCGTGCTCCTGTGACGTCTTGTTTTTTTTTTTCATTTGCACAACGTGTGGGTGGTTGCATTTACTGTAACTTACGTTTAACTGGAGCCTGCTGGTAGAGCCAACGCCGAAGTGTAACACCAACAATATTCAGGCCACTACACGATATTGTACGCGGAATGATAACGGTGGTAAGCGGTATACGTAATGATGCAAAATTTAGTCGCACAAGCTTCTAACCGCTTACTTATCACACCCGCATACAGCCCAATGACAACACATCAATAATGTGGCACCTTGTGGGCTGCAACGCGCGCAAAATGTGGCGCTCGCCCTCTTGTTTTTGTGAGCACTAGCACGCACGCATGCAGCGAACAACCACAAACGGATTGATCAACGTACACGACGCGTGTGTGTATTGTTCACGGAAAGACTGCCGCGTACGTGCTGTAGCAATACATTCGGCGACTGCACAACATAGCAGCACGATACAGGAGCAGTCGTAAACAGCACATTCTCGCCATCGGCCACACCATGCTGAATACGCCGGTTCTCGTCCGATCCCCGAAGCTAAGCCGCATTGGGCTCGGTCAGTACTTGGGAGGGAGACCACCTGGGAACACCGGGTGCTGATGGCACCGTTCTTTTTGCTTTTTTATTGCGTGCTTCTGTGACGTCTTGTTTTTTTCATTTGCACAACGTGTGGGTGGTTGCTTTTACTGTAACTTACGTTCAACTGGAGTCTGCTGGAAGAGCCAACGCGGAAGTGTAACACCAACAATATTCAGGCCACTACACGATATTGTACGCGGAATGATGACGGTGGTAAGCGGTATACGTACTGATGCAAAATTTAGTCGCACAAGCTTCTAACCGCTTACTTATCACACCCGCATACAGCTCAATGACAACGCATCAATAAAGTGGCACCTTGTGGTCTGCAACGCGCGCAAAATGTGGCGCTCGCCCTCTTGTTTTTGTGAGCGCTAGCACGCACGCATGCAGCGAACAACCACAAACGGAGTGATCAACGTACATGACGCATGCGTGTATTGTTCACGGAAAGACTGCCGCGTACGTGCTGTAGCAATACATTCGGCGACTGCACAACATAGCAGCACGATACAGGTGCAGTCGTAAACAGCACATTCTCGCCATCGGCCATACCATGCTGAATACGCCGGTTCTCGTCCGATCCCCGATGCTAAGCAGCATCGGGCTCGGTCAGTACTTGGGAGGGAGACCACCTGGGAACACCGAGTGCTGATGGCACCGTTCTTTTTGCTTTTTTATTGCGTGCTTCTGTGACGTCTTGTTTTTTTTCATTTGCACAACGTGTGGGTGGTTGCATTTACTGTAACTTACGTTCAACTGGAGCCTGCTGGTAGAGCCAACGCCGAAGTGTAACACCAACAATATTCAGGCCACTACACGATGTTGTACGCGGAATGATGACGGTGGTGCGCGGTATACGTAATGATGCAAAATTTAGTCGCACAAGCTTCTAACCGCTTACTTATCACACCCGCATTCAGCCTAATGACAACGCATCAATAAAGTGGCACCTTGTGGGCTGCAACGCGCGCAAAATGTGGCGCTCGCCCTCTTGTTTTTGTGAGCACTAGCACGCACGCATGCAGCGAGCAACCACAAACGGAGTGATCAACGAACACGACGCGTGCGTGTATTGTTCACGGAAAGGCTGCCGCGTACGTGCTGTAGCAATACATTCGGCGACTGCACAACATAGCGGCACGATACAGGAGCAGTCGTAAACAGCACATTCTCGCCATCGGCCATACCATGCTGAATACGCCGGTTCTCGTCCGATCCCCGAAGCTAAGCAGCATTGGGCTCGGTCAGTACTTGGGAGGGAGACCACCTGGGAATACCGAGTGCTGATGGCACCGGTCTTTTTGCTTTTTTATTGCGTGCTTCTGTGACGTCTTGTTTTTTTTATTCATTTGCACAACGTGTGGGTATTTGCATTTACTGTAACTTACGTTCAACTGGAGCCTGCTGGTAGAGCCAACGCCGAAGTGTAACACCAACAATATTCAGACCACTACACGATATTGTACGCGGAATGATGACGGTGGTAAGCGGTATACGTAATGATGCAAAATATAGTCGCACAAGCTTCTAACCGCTTACTTATCACACCCGCATACAGCTCAATGACAACGCATCAATAAAGTGGCACCTTGTGGGCTGCAACACGCGCAAAATGTGGCGCTCGCCCTCTTGTTTTTGTGAGCACTAGCACGCACGCATGCAGCGAACAACCACAAATGGAGCGATCAACGTACACGACGCGTGCGTGTATTGTTCACGGAAAGATTGCCACGTACGTGCTGTAGCAATACATTCGGCGACTGCGAAACATAGAAGCACGATACAGGTGCAGTCGTAAACAGCACATTCTTGCTATCGGCGATACCATGCTGAATACGCCGCGTCTCGTCCGATCCCCGAAGCTAAGCAGCATTGGGCTCGGTCAAAACTTGGGAGGGAGACCACATGGGAACACCGAGTGCTGATGGCACCGTTCGTTCTGGTTTTTTATTGCGTGCTCCTGTGACGTCTTGTTTTTTTTTCATTTGCACAACGTGTGGGTGGTTGCATTTACTGTAACTTACGTTCAACTGGAGCCTGCTATTAGAGCCAACGCCGAAGTGTAACACCAACAATATTCAGGCCACTACACGATATTGTACGCGGAACGATCACGGTGGTAAGCGGTATACGTAATGATGCAAAATTAAGTCGCACAAGCGTCTAACCGCTTTCTTATCACACCCGCATACAGCTCAATGGCAACGCATCAATAAAGTGGCACCTTGTGGGCTGCAACGCGCGCAAAATGTGGCGCTCGCCCTCTTGTTTTTGTGAGCGCTAGCACGCACGCGCGCAGCGAACAACCACAAACGGAGTGATCAACGTACACGACGCGTGCGTGTATTGTTCACGGAAAGACTGCCCCGTACGTGCTGTAGCAATACATTCGGCGACTGCACAACATAGCAGCACGATACAGGAGCAGTCGTAAACAGCACATTCTCGCCATCAGCCACACCATGCTGAATACGCCGGTTCTCGTCCGATCCCCGAAGCTAAGCCGCATTGGGCTCGGTCAGTACTTGGGAGGGAGACCACATGGGAACACCGGGTGCTGATGGCACCGTTCTTTTTGCTTTTTTATTGCGTGCTTCTTTGACGTCTTGTTTTTTTCATTTGCACAACGTGTGGGTGGTTGCTTTTACTGTAAATTACGTTCATCTGGAGTCTGCTGGAAGAGCCAACGCCGAAGTGTAACACCAACAATATTCAGGCCACTACACGATATTGTACGCGGAATGATGACGGTGGTAAGCGGTATACGTACTGATGCAAAATTTAGTCGCACAAGCTTCTAACCGCTTACTTATCACACCCGCATACAGCTCAATGACAACGCATCAATAAAGTGGCACCTTGTGGTCTGCAACGCGCGCAAAATGTGGCGCTCGCCCTCTTGTTTTTGTGAGCACTAGCACGCACGCGCGCAGCGAACAACCACAAACGGAGTGATCAACGTACACGACGCGTGCGTGTATTGTTCACGGAAAGACTGCCCCGTACGTGCTGTAGCAATACATTCGGCGACTGCACAACATAGCAGCACGATACAGGAGCAGTCGTAAACAGCACATTCTCGCCATCGGCCACACCATGCTGAATACGCCGGTTCTCGTCCGATCCCCGAAGCTAAGCCGCATTGGGCTCGGTCAGTACTTGGGAGGGAGACCACCTGGGAACACCGAGTGCTGATGGCAGCGTTCGTTCTGGTTTTTTATTGCGTGCTCCTGTGACCTCTTGTTTTTTTTTTCATTTGCACAACGTGTGGGTGGTTGCATTTACTGTAACTTACGTTTAACTGGAGCCTGCTGGTAGAGCCAACGCCGAAGTGTAACACCAACAATATTCAGGCCACTACACGATATTGTACGCGGAATGATAACGGTGGTAAGCGGTATACGTAATGATGAAAAATTTAGTCGCACAAGCTTCTAACCGCTTACTTATCACACCCGCATACAGCTCAATGACAACGCATCAATAATGTGGCACCTTGTGGGCTGCAACGCGCGCAAGATGTGGCGCTCGCCCTCTTGTTTTTGTGAGCACTAGCACGCACGCATGCAGCGAACAACCACAAACGGAGTGATCAACGTACACGACGCGTGTGTGTATTGTTCACGGAAAGACTGCCGCGTACGTGCTGTAGCAATACATTCGGCGACTGCACAACATAGCAGCACGATACAGGAGCAGTCGTAAACAGCACATTCTCGCCATCGGCCACACCATGCTGAATACGCCGGTTCTCGTCCGATCCCCGAAGCTAAGCCGCATTGGGCTCGGTCAGTACTTGGGAGGGAGACCACCTGGGAACACCGGGTGCTGATGGCACCGTTCTTTTTGCTTTTTTATTGCGTGCTTCTGTGACGTCTTGTTTTTTTCATTTGCACAACGTGTGGGTGGTTGCTTTTACTGTAACTTACGTTCAACTGGAGTCTGCTGGAAGAGCCAACGCGGAAGTGTAACACCAACAATATTCAGGCCACTACACGATATTGTACGCGGAATGATGACGGTGGTAAGCGGTATACGTACTGATGCAAAATTTAGTCGCACAAGCTTCTAACCGCTTACTTATCACACCCGCATACAGCTCAATGACAACGCATCAATAAAGTGGCACCTTGTGGTCTGCAACGCGCGCAAAATGTGGCGCTCGCCCTCTTGTTTTTGTGAGCGCTAGCACGCACGCATGCAGCGAACAACCACAAACGGAGTGATCAACGTACACGACGCGTGCGTGTATTGTTCACGGAAAGACTGCCGCGTACGTGCTGTAGCAATACATTCGGCGACTGCACAACATAGCAGCACGATACAGGGGCAGTCGTAAACAGCACATTCTTGCCATCGGCCATACCATGCTGAATACGCCGGTTCTCGTCCGATCCCCGAAGCTAAGCAGCATTGGGCTCGGTCAGTACTTGGGAGGGAGACCACATGGGAACACCGAGTGCTGATGGCACCGTTCGTTCTGGTTTTTTATTGCGTGCTCCTGTGACGTCTTGTTTTTTTTTCATTTGCACAACGTGTGGGTGGTTGCATTTACTGTAACTTACGTTCAACTGGAGCCTGCTGGTAGAGCCAACGCCGAAGTGTAACACCAACAATATGCAGGCCACTACACGATATTGTACGCGGAATGATAACGGTGGTAAGCGGTATACGTAATGTTGCAAAATTTAGTCGCACAAGCTTCTAACAGCTTGCTTATCACACCCGCATACAGCTCAATGACAACGCATCAATAAAGTGGCACCTTGAGGGCTGCAACGCGCGCAAAATGTGGCGCTCGCCCTCTTGTTTTTGTGAGCACTAGCACGCACGCACGCAGCGAACAACCACAAACGGAGTGATCAACGTACACGACGCGTGCGTGTATTGTTCACGGAAAGACTGCCGCGTACGTGCTGTAGCAATACATTCGGCGACTGCACAACATAGCAGCACGATACAGGTGCAGTCGTAAACAGCTCATTCTTGCCATCGGCCATACTATGCTGAATACGCCGGTTCTCCTCCGTTCCCGAAGCTAAGCAGCATTGGGCTCGGTCAGTACTTGGGAGGGAGACCACCTGGGAACACCGAGTGCTGATGGCAGCGTTCGTTCTGGTTTTTTATTGCGTGCTCCTGTGACGTCTTGTTTTTTTTTTCATTTGCACAACGTGTGGGTGGTTGCATTTACTGTAACTTACGTTTAACTGGAGCCTGCTGGTAGAGCCAACGCCGAAGTGTAACACCAACAATATTCAGGCCACTACACGATATTGTACGCGGAATGATAACGGTGGTAAGCGGTATACGTAATGATGCAAAATGTAGTCGCACAAGCTTCTAACCGCTTACTTATCACACCCGCATACAGCTCAATGACAACACATCAATAATGTGGCACCTTGTGGGCTGCAACGCGCGCAAGATGTGGCGCTCGCCCTCTTGTTTTTGTGAGCACTAGCACGCACGCATGCAGCGAACAACCACAAACGGAGTGATCAACGTACACGACGCGTGTGTGTATTGTTCACGGAAAGACTGCCGCGTACGTGCTGTAGCAATACATTCGGCGACTGCACAACATAGCAGCACGATACAGGAGCAGTCGTAAACAGCACATTCTCGCCATAGGCCACACCATGCTGAACACGCCGGTTCTCGTCCGATCCCTGAAGCTAAGCCGCATTGGGCTCGGTCAGTACTTGGGAGGGAGACCACCTGGGAACACCGAGTGCTGATGGCACTGTTCTTTTTGCTTTTTTATTGCGTGCTTCTGTGACGTCTTGTTTTTTTTTTTTTCATTTGCACAACGTGTGGGTGGTTGCATTTACTGTAACTTACGTTCAACTGGAGCCTGCTGGTAGAGCCAACGCCGAAGTGTTACACCAACAATATTCAGGCCACTACACGATATTGTACGCGGAATGATGGCGGTGGTAAGCGGTATACGTAATGATGCAAAATTTAGTCGCACAAGCTTCTAACCGCTTACTTATCACACCCGCATACAGCTCAATGACAACGCATCAATAAAGTGGCACCTTGTGGTCTGCAACGCGCGCAAAATGTGGCGCTCGCCCTCTTGTTTTTGCGAGCGCTAGCACGCACGCATGCAGCGAACAACCACAAACGGAGTGATCAACGTACACGACGCGTGCGTGTATTGTTCACGGAAAGACTGCCGCGTACGTGCTGTAGCAATACATTCGGCGACTGAACAACATAGCAGCACGATACAGGGGCAGTCGTAAACAGCACATTCTTGCCATCGGCGATACCATGCTGAATAAAGCCCCTCAATTTTTCAAAAGTAGCGCCATTCTTAGATCTTTCCGACACCCCGCTCACCCTGGCGGGTCCTCCTCCACGCCTCCTGTCTCCCCAGCCTCCTCCGCTCCCCCATTGGCCAATCTGTGTCACGTGGAAGCAGGCGCCGCGCTTTTGTGTATTTTTTTCTTTCCAGCGCGGAGCAGGCGCCGCGCTTTTGTATATTTTTTCTTTCCAGCGCGCGCCGACCTCCATTATTGGGCCTGCGCGACGAAACTACGGCAGGCGGACTGACAGAGTGCGTTAGCGTAATAGAATGTGCAGGGCCGAGAACATAATTGCGATGCCATGCTGCTGCGCCTTCGGTTGCCGCAACAGACACAGCGAGGGCAAAAAGTTTTTTGCTTTGCCGTCCGGCGGGCGCTACACAAAAAGAAGTGTGGATACGCAGGATCGGGCGGGCTGACTTCGAGGAAGTGACAAAGAACGCACGGCTTAGTGAAGTAAGGGCCACGGCTACTCACAACCTCTTATTTTGAGCCTAGTTCACGCCTTCCGCTTCGAAAAAGTGTGTGTTCATGCTCTGCGTGGTTTTTAGCGCGTTGTTTGACTTCTTTTTTCGAATGTGCTCTCTTTGTTTCATGTAGTTTTGTCTTGCGGCCTGTGACATAAAAGCGACTTTATTCAGGGTGTGTTTTGAGCTCCACCAGAAGTTAGCACATTATCGACGCTTTTGCAAGGCTCACTATGACTTACGACGCAGTCTTAGCTTCGAATGTACGCCCGCATGCATTGATTTGGTTTGTGGTGATTAACGTTTTTAACGTTCCGAAGCGACTAAAGCTAAGAGGTCGTAGTGGATGGCTCAGGATAACTTTATCTAGCTCGCCTGGGGATGTTTAACGTGCACTTTGATCGTAGAGTCGTACGTGGGCCGGTAAATTCCTCGTTGGCGTTTCATAATACTCGCGCGCTAGCGCTGCTCTAGAAGTTGGCGCCTCGGCGCGATTGTATTTCTTCAATAAATTTTATTTACTAGTTGTAACAACTTGTCATTATTTCGTATTATTGACGGCGCCTCCAGGGCACCAAAGCGGCAACGGGAACACCAAAGCTAGAACCAGGGCTGGATGGGGCTTGCCGAAGCCTGTGCATGCCAAGGGGGTATAAGATCGCGGACAGCCAATTTTGTATGTGAACACTCCCTGCGACGCCTGCATTAGTGTAATGTTACGTGCTCTTCAGAGGCCTCCGTTAGCCATTACATGTGCCCTCCTGGAGCAGTACTTGTAAAAAAAAAATAATATATCGTCACGATTACCAAAGCAACCCGCAATGAAAAAAACGGCCCTGTTGCCAGGCATTGCTGACCGCACACAGCCGGAATCTCTCACGCGCCGACCGAACAAAAGTGTCCTGCAGGTACGTGAATGAACCTACGAAACCACGTACACATACCTTCACGCTGTCAACACCTGAAACTTTGGTAATTACGCGCGTGTTTGAGTACACCGCGTGCTTGCGTCGTGTTTCAGCAACACGAACTCTCAACGTCGCGCGCTTTACGCCTTAAATACTCCTTGAATAATGGTAATTTTCTCTATTTCTTCCGCAATTCCAAGACGAAATTCTAAAGGCCAGTTACCGACTGGCGAAGAAAGATCTCGATTGAAAAAACTGCTCCGCAGGGCTCGAACGAACTTTTCTGCGGATTTCCTCCCGTAGCGTGTTAGCCGTCGTCTGCTACGGCAGGCCCACCACCGGCGGCGCCACCGACGAGGCCGCGCCGAGCGGAGGAGGAGGGAAGTGAATGGCGCTACTTTGGGAAATTGAGGGGCTTTAATGCTGAATACGCCGGTTCTCGTCCGATCCCCGAAGCTAAGGAGCATTGGGCTCGGTCAGTACTTGGGAGGGAGACCACCTGGGAACACCGAGTGCTGATGGCAGCGTTCATTCTGGTTTTTTATTGCGTGCTCCTGTGACGTCTTGTTTTTTTTTCATTTGCACAACGTGTGGGTGGTTGCATTTACTGTAACTTACGTTCAACTGGAGCCTGCTGGTAGAGCCAACGCCGAAGTGTAACACCAACAATATTCAGGCCACTACACGATATTGTACGCGGAATGATAACGGTGGTAAGCGGTATACGTAATGTTGCAAAATTTAGTCGCACAAGTTTCTAACCGCTTGCTTATCACACCCGCATACAGCTCAATGACAACGCATCAATAAAGTGGCACCTTTAGGGCTGCAACGCGCGCAAAATGTGGCGCTCGCCCTCTTGTTTTTGTGAGCACTAGCACGCACGCATGCAGCGAACAACCACAAACGGATTGATCAACGTACACGACGCGTGTGTGTATTGTTCACGGAAAGACTGCCGCGTACGTGCTGTAGCAATACATTCGGCGACTGCACAACATAGCAGCACGATACAGGAGCAGTCGTAAACAGCACATTCTCGCCATCGGCCACACCATGCTGAATACGCCGGTTCTCGTCCGATCCCCGAAGCTAAGCCGCATTGGGCTCGGTCAGTACTTGGGAGGGAGACCACCTGGGAACACCGGGTGCTGATGGCACCGTTCTTTTTGCTTTTTTATTGCGTGCTTCTGTGACGTCTTGTTTTTTTCATTTGCACAACGTGTGGGTGGTTGCTTTTACTGTAACTTACGTTCAACTGGAGTCTGCTGGTAGAGCCAACGCCGAAGTGTAACACCAACAATATTCAGGCCACTACACGATATTGTACGCGGAATGATAACGGTGGTAAGCGGTATACGTAATGATGCAAAATTTAGTCGCACAAGCTTCTAACCGCTTACTTATCACACCCGCATACAGCCCAATGACAACACATCAATAATGTGGCACCTTGTGGGCTGCAACGCGCGCAAAATGTGGCGCTCGCCCTCTTGTTTTTGTGAGCGCTAGCACGCACGCATGCAGCGAACAACCACAAACGGAGTGATCAACGTACACAATGCGTGCGTGTATTGTTCACGGAAAGACTGCCGCGTACGTGCTGTAGCAATACATTCGGCGACTGCACAACATAGCAGCACGATACAGGGGCAGTCGTAAACAGCACATTCTTGCCATCGGCCATACCATGCTGAATACGCCGGTTCTCGTCCGATCCCCGAAGCTAAGCAGCATTGGGCTCGGTCAGTACTTGGGAGGGAGACCACATGGGAACACCGAGTGCTGATGGCACCGTTCGTTCTGGTTTTTTATTGCGTGCTCCTGTGACGTCTTGTTTTTTTTTCATTTGCACAACGTGTGGGTGGTTGCATTTACTGTAACTTACGTTCAACTGGAGCCTGCTGGTAGAGCCAACGCCGAAGTGTAACACCAACAATATTCAGGCCACTACACGATATTGTACGCGGAATGATAACGGTGGTAAGCGGTATACGTAATGTTGCAAAATTTAGTCGCACAAGTTTCTAACCGCTTGCTTATCACACCCGCATACAGCTCAATGACAACGCATCAATAAAGTGGCACCTTTAGGGCTGCAACGCGCGCAAAATGTGGCGCTCGCCCTCTTGTTTTTGTGAGCACTAGCACGCACGCATGCAGCGAACAACCACAAACGGATTGATCAACGTACACGACGCGTGTGTGTATTGTTCACGGAAAGACTGCCGCGTACGTGCTGTAGCAATACATTCGGCGACTGCACAACATAGCAGCACGATACAGGAGCAGTCGTAAACAGCACATTCTCGCCATCGGCCACACCATGCTGAATACGCCGGTTCTCGTCCGATCCCCGAAGCTAAGCCGCATTGGGCTCGGTCAGTACTTGGGAGGGAGACCACCTGGGAACACCGGGTGCTGATGGCACCGTTCTTTTTGCTTTTTTATTGCGTGCTTCTGTGACGTCTTGTTTTTTTCATTTGCACAACGTGTGGGTGGTTGCTTTTACTGTAACTTACGTTCAACTGGAGTCTGCTGGTAGAGCCAACGCCGAAGTGTAACACCAACAATATTCAGGCCACTACACGATATTGTACGCGGAATGATAACGGTGGTAAGCGGTATACGTAATGATGCAAAATTTAGTCGCACAAGCTTCTAACCGCTTACTTATCACACCCGCATACAGCCCAATGACAACACATCAATAATGTGGCACCTTGTGGGCTGCAACGCGCGCAAAATGTGGCGCTCGCCCTCTTGTTTTTGTGAGCGCTAGCACGCACGCATGCAGCGAACAACCACAAACGGAGTGATCAACGTACACAATGCGTGCGTGTATTGTTCACGGAAAGACTGCCGCGTACGTGCTGTAGCAATACATTCGGCGACTGCACAACATAGCAGCACGATACAGGGGCAGTCGTAAACAGCACATTCTTGCCATCGGCCATACCATGCTGAATACGCCGGTTCTCGTCCGATCCCCGAAGCTAAGCAGCATTGGGCTCGGTCAGTACTTGGGAGGGAGACCACATGGGAACACCGAGTGCTGATGGCACCGTTCGTTCTGGTTTTTTATTGCGTGCTCCTGTGACGTCTTGTTTTTTTTTTCATTTGCACAACGTGTGGGTGGTTGCATTTACTGTAACTTACGTTCAACTGGAGCCTGCTGGTAGAGCCAACGCCGAAGTGTAACACCAACAATATTCAGGCCACTACACGATATTGTACGCGGAATGATAACGGTGGTAAGCGGTATACGTAATGTTGCAAAATTTAGTCGCACAAGCTTCTAACAGCTTGCTTATCACACCCGCATACAGCTCAATGACAACGCATCAATAAAGTGGCACCTTGAGGGCTGCAACGCGCGCAAAATGTGGCGCTCGCCCTCTTGTTTTTGTGAGCACTAGCACGCACGCACGCACGCAGCGAACAACCACAAACGGAGTGATCAACGTACACGACGCGTGCGTGTATTGTTCACGGAAAGACTGCCGCGTACGTGCTGTAGCAATACATTCGGCGACTGCACAACATAGCAGCACGATACAGGTGCAGTCGTAAACAGCTCATTCTTGCCATCGGCCATACTATGCTGAATACGCCGGTTCTCCTCCGTTCCCGAAGCTAAGCAGCATTGGGCTCGCTCAGTACTTGGGAGGGAGACCACCTGGGAACACCGAGTGCTGATGGCAGCGTTCGTTCTGGTTTTTTATTGCGTGCTCCTGTGACGTCTTGTTTTTTTTTTCATTTGCACAACGTGTGGGTGGTTGCATTTACTGTAACTTACGTTTAACTGGAGCCTGCTGGTAGAGCCAACGCCGAAGTGTAACACCAACAATATTCAGGCCACTACACGATATTGTACGCGGAATGATAACGGTGGTAAGCGGTATACGTAATGATGCAAAATGTAGTCGCACAAGCTTCTAACCGCTTACTTATCACACCCGCATACAGCTCAATGACAACACATCAATAATGTGGCACCTTGTGGGCTGCAACGCGCGCAAGATGTGGCGCTCGCCCTCTTGTTTTTGTGAGCACTAGCACGCACGCATGCAGCGAACAACCACAAACGGAGTGATCAACGTACACGACGCGTGTGTGTATTGTTCACGGAAAGACTGCCGCGTACGTGCTGTAGCAATACATTCGGCGACTGCACAACATAGCAGCACGATACAGGAGCAGTCGTAAACAGCACATTCTCGCCATAGGCCACACCATGCTGAATACGCCGGTTCTCGTCCGATCCCCGAAGCTAAGCCGCATTGGGCTCGGTCAGTACTTGGGAGGGAGACCACCTGGGAACACCGAGTGCTGATGGCACTGTTCTTTTTGCTTTTTTATTGCGTGCTTCTGTGACGTCTTGTTTTTTTTTTTTTCATTTGCACAACGTGTGGGTGGTTGCATTTACTGTAACTTACGTTCAACTGGAGCCTGCTGGTAGAGCCAACGCCGAAGTGTTACACCAACAATATTCAGGCCACTACACGATATTGTACGCGGAATGATGGCGGTGGTAAGCGGTATACGTAATGATGCAAAATTTAGTCGCACAAGCTTCTAACCGCTTACTTATCACACCCGCATACAGCTCAATGACAACGCATCAATAAAGTGGCACCTTGTGGTCTGCAACGCGCGCAAAATGTGGCGCTCGCCCTCTTGTTTTTGCGAGCGCTAGCACGCACGCATGCAGCGAACAACCACAAACGGAGTGATCAACGTACACGACGCGTGCGTGTATTGTTCACGGAAAGACTGCCGCGTACGTGCTGTAGCAATACATTCGGCGACTGCACAACATAGCAGCACGATACAGGGGCAGTCGTAAACAGCACATTCTTGCCATCGGCGATACCATGCTGAATACGCCGGTTCTCGTCCGATCCCCGAAGCTAAGGAGCATTGGGCTCGGTCAGTACTTGGGAGGGAGACCACCTGGGAACACCGAGTGCTGATGGCAGCGTTCATTCTGGTTTTTTATTGCGTGCTCCTGTGACGTCTTGTTTTTTTTTCATTTGCACAACGTGTGGGTGGTTGCATTTACTGTAACTTACGTTCAACTGGAGCCTGCTGGTAGAGCCAACGCCGAAGTGTAACACCAACAATATTCAGGCCACTACACGATATTGTACGCGGAATGATAACGGTGGTAAGCGGTATACGTAATGTTGCAAAATTTAGTCGCACAAGTTTCTAACCGCTTGCTTATCACACCCGCATACAGCTCAATGACAACGCATCAATAAAGTGGCACCTTTAGGGCTGCAACGCGCGCAAAATGTGGCGCTCGCCCTCTTGTTTTTGTGAGCACTAGCACGCACGCATGCAGCGAACAACCACAAACGGATTGATCAACGTACACGACGCGTGTGTGTATTGTTCACGGAAAGACTGCCGCGTACGTGCTGTAGCAATACATTCGGCGACTGCACAACATAGCAGCACGATACAGGAGCAGTCGTAAACAGCACATTCTCGCCATCGGCCACACCATGCTGAATACGCCGGTTCTCGTCCGATCCCCGAAGCTAAGCCGCATTGGGCTCGGTCAGTACTTGGGAGGGAGACCACATGGGAACACCGAGTGCTGATGGCACCGTTCGTTCTGGTTTTTTATTGCGTGCTCCTGTGACGTCTTGTTTTTTTTTCATTTGCACAACGTGTGGGTGGTTGCATTTACTGTAACTTACGTTCAACTGGAGCCTGCTGGTAGAGCCAACGCCGAAGTGTACCACCAACAATATGCAGGCCACTACACGATATTGTACGCGGAATGATAACGGTGGTAAGCGGTATACGTAATGTTGCAAAATTTAGTCGAACAAGCTTCTAACCGCTTACTTATCACACCTGCATACAGCTCAATGACAACACATGAATAATGTGGCACCTTGTGGGCTGCAACGCGCGCAAGATGTGGCGCTCGCCCTGTTGTTTTTGTGAGCACTAGCACGCACGCATGCAGCGAACAACCACAAACGGAGAGATCAACGTACACGACGCGTGTGTGTATTGTTCACGGAAAGACTGCCGCGTACGTGCTGTAGCAATACATTCGGCGACTGCACAACATAGCAGCACTATACAGGAGCAGTCGTAAACAGCACATTCTCGCCATAGGCCACGCCATGCTGAATACGCCGGTTCTCGTCCGATCCCCGAAGCTAAGCCGCATTGGGCTCGGTCAGTACTTGGGAGGGAGACCACCTGGGAACACCGAGTGCTGATGGCACCGTTCTTTTTGCTTTTTTATTGCGTGCTTCTGTGACGTCTTGTTTTTTTTTTCATTTGCACAACGTGTGGGTGGTTGCATTTACTGTAACTTACGTTCAACTGGAGCCTGCTGGTAGAGCCAACGCCGAAGTGTTACACCAACAATATTCAGGCCACTACACGATATTGTACGCGGAATGATGGCGGTGGTAAGCAGTATACGTAATGATGCAAAATTTAGTCGCACAAGCTTCTAACCGCTTACTTATCACACCCGCATACAGCTCAATGACAACGCATCAATAAAGTGGCACCTTGTGGGCTGCAACGCGCGCAAAATGTGGCGCTCGCCCTCTTGTTTTTGTGAGCACTAGCACGCACGCACGCAGCGAACAACCACAAACGGAGTGATCAACGTACACGACGCGTGCGTGTATTGTTCACGGAAAGACTGCCGCGTACGTGCTGTAGCAATACATTCGGAGACTGTACAACATAGCAGCACGATACAGGTGCAGTCGTAAACAGCTCATTCTTGCCATCGGCCATACTATGCTGAATACGCCGGTTCTCCTCCGTTCCCGAAGCTAAGCAGCATTGGGCTCGGTCAGTACTTGGGAGGGAGACCACCTGGGAACACCGAGTGCTGATGGCAGCGTTCGTTCTGGTTTTTTATTGCGTGCTCCTGTGACGTCTTGTTTTTTTTTTTCATTTGCACAACGTGTGGGTGGTTGCATTTACTGTAACTTACGTTTAACTGGAGCCTGCTGGTAGAGCCAACGCCGAAGTGTAACACCAACAATATTCAGGCCACTACACGATATTGTACGCGGAATGATAACGGTGGTAAGCGGTATACGTAATGATGCAAAATTTAGTCGCACAAGCTTCTAACCGCTTACTTATCACACCCGCATACAGCTCAGTGACAACACATCAATAATGTGGCACCTTGTGGGCTGCAACGCGCGCAAGATGTGGCGCTCGCCCTCTTGTTTTTGTGAGCACTAGCACGCACGCATGCAGCGAACAACCACAAACGGAGTGATCAACGTACACGACGCGTGTGTGTATTGTTCACGGAAAGACTGCCGCGTACGTGCTGTAGCAATACATTCGGCGACTGCACAACATAGCAGCACGATACAGGAGCAGTCGTAAACAGCACATTCTCGCCATAGGCCACACCATGCTGAATACGCCGGTTCTCGTCCGATCCCCGAAGCTAAGCCGCATTGGGCTCGGTCAGTACTTGGGAGGGAGACCACCTGGGAACACCGAGTGCTGATGGCACTGTTCTTTTTGCTTTTTTATTGCGTGCTTCTGTGACGTCTTGTTTTTTTTTTCATTTGCACAACGTGTGGGTGGTTGCATTTACTGTAACTTACGTTCAACTGGAGCCTGCTGGTAGAGCCAACGCCGAAGTGTTACACCAACAATATTCAGGCCACTACACGATATTGTACGCGGAATGATGGCGGTGGTAAGCGGTATACGTAATGATGCAAAATTTAGTCGCACAAGCTTCTAACCGCTTACTTATCACACCCGCATAAAGCTCAATGACAACGCATCAATAAAGTGGCACCTTGTGGGCTGCAACGCGCGCAAAATGTGGCGCTCGCCCTCTTGTTTTTGTGAGCACTAGCACGCACGCACGCAGCGAACAACCACAAACGGAGTGATCAACGTACACGACGCGTGCGTGTATTGTTCACGGAAAGACTGCCGCGTACGTGCTGTAGCAATACATTCGGCGACTGCACAACATAGCAGCACGATACAGGGGCAGTCGTAAACAGCACATTCTTGCCATCGGCGATACCATGCTGAATACGCCGGTTCTCGTCCGATCCCCGAAGCTAAGGAGCATTGGGCTCGGTCAGTACTTGGGAGGGAGACCACCTGGGAACACCGAGTGCTGATGGCAGCGTTCATTCTGGTTTTTTATTGCGTGCTCCTGTGACGTCTTGTTTTTTTTTTCATTTGCACAACGTGTGGGTGGTTGCATTTACTGTAACTTACGTTCAACTGGAGCCTGCTGGTAGAGCCAACGCGGAAGTGTAACACCAACAATATTCAGGCCACTACACGATATTGTACGCGGAATGATAACGGTGGTAAGCGGTATACGTAATGTTGCAAAATTTAGTCGCACAAGCTTCTAACCGCTTGCTTATCACACCCGCATACAGCTCAATGACAACGCATCAATAAAGTGGCACCTTGAGGGCTGCAACGCGCGCAAAATGTGGCGCTCGCCCTCTTGTTTTTGTGAGCACTAGCACGCACGCATGCAGCGAACAACCACAAACGGAGTGATCAACGTACACGACGCGTGCGTGTATTGTTCACGGAAAGACTGCCGCGTACGTGCTGTAGCAATAGATTCGGCGACTGCACAACATAGCAGCACGATACAGGTGCAGTCGTAAACAGCACATTCTTGCCATCGGCCATACTATGCTGAATACACCGGTTCTCGTCCGATCCCCGAAGCTAAGCAGGATTGGGCTCGGTCAGTACTTGTGAGGGAGACCACCTGGGAACACCGAGTGCTGATGGCACCGTTCGTTCTGGTTTTTTATTGCGTGCTCCTGTGACGTCTTGTTTTTTTTTTTCATTTGCACAACGTGTGGGTGGTTGCATTTACTGTAACTTACGTTTAACTGGAGCCTGCTGGTAGAGCCAACGCCGAAGTGTAACACCAACAATATTCAGGCCACTACACGATATTGTACGCGGAATGATAACGGTGGTAAGCGGTATACGTAATGATGCAAAATTTAGTCGCACATGCTTCTAACCGCTTACTTATCACACCCGCATACAGCCCAATGACAACACATCAATAATGTGGCACCTTGTGGGCTGCAACGCGCGCAAAATGTGGCGCTCGCCCTCTTGTTTTTGTGAGCACTAGCACGCACGCATGCAGCGAACAACCACAAACGGAGTGATCAACGTACACGACGCGTGTGTGTATTGTTCACGGAAAGACTGCCGCGTACGTGCTTTAGCAATACATTCGGCGACTGCACAACATAGCAGCACGATACAGGAGCAGTCGTAAACAGCACATTCTCGCCATCGGCCATACCATGCTGAATACGCCGGTTCTCGTCCGATCCCCGAAGCTAAGCCGCATTGGGCTCGGTCAGTACTTGGGAGGGAGACCACCTGGTAACACCGGGTGCTGATGGCACCGTTCTTTTTGCTTTTCTATTGCGTGCTTCTGTGACGTCTTGTTTTTTTCATTTGCACAACGTGTGGGTGGTTGCTTTTACTGTAACTTACGTTCAACTGGAGTCTGCTGGAAGAGCCAACGCCGAGGTGTAACACCAACAATATTCAGGCCACTACACGATATTGTACGCGGAATGATGACGGTGGTAAGCGGTATACGTACTGATGCAAAATTTAGTCGCACAAGCTTCTAACCGCTTACTTATCACACCCGCATACAGCTCAATGACAACGCATCAATAAAGTGGCACCTTGTGGTCTGCAACGCGCGCAAAATGTGGCGCTCGCCCTGTTGTTTTTGTGAGCGCTAGCACGCACGCATGCAGCGAACAACCACAAACGGAGTGATCAACGTACACGACGCGTGCGTGTATTGTTCACGGAAAGACTGCCGCGTACGTGCTGTAGCAATACATTCGGCGACTGCACAACATAGCAGCACGATACAGGGGCAGTCGTAAACAGCACATTCTTGCCATCGGCCATACCATGGTGAGTACGCCGGTTCTCGTCCGATCCCCGAAGCTAAGCAGCATTGGGCTCGGTAAGTACTTGGGAGGGAGACCACATGGGAACACCGAGTGCTGATGGCACCGTTCGTTCTGGTTTTTTATTGCGTGCTCCTGTGACGTCTTGTTTTTTTTTCATTTGCACAACGTGTGGGTGGTTGCATTTACTGTAACTTACGTTCAACTGGAGCCTGCTGGTAGAGCCAACGCCGAAGTGTACCACCAACAATATGCAGGCCACTACACGATATTGTACGCGGAATGATAACGGTGGTAAGCGGTATACGTAATGTTGCAAAATTTAGTCGCACAAGCTTCTAACCGCTTACTTATCACACCTGCATACAGCTCAATGACAACACATGAATAATGTGGCACCATGTGGGCTGCAACGCGCGCAAGATGTGGCGCTCGCCCTGTTGTTTTTGTGAGCACTAGCACGCACGCATGCAGCGAACAACCACAAACGGAGAGATCAACGTACACGACGCGTGTGTGTATTGTTCACGGAAAGACTGCCGCGTACCTGCTGTAGCAATACATTCGGCGACTGCACAACATAGCAGCACTATACAGGAGCAGTCGTAAACAGCACATTCTCGCCATAGGCCACACCATGCTGAATACGCCGGTTCTCGTCCGATCCCCGAAGCTAAGCCGCATTGGGCTCGGTCAGTACTTGGGAGGGCGACCACCTGGGAACACCGAGTGCTGATGGCACCGTTCTTTTTGCTTTTTTATTGCGTGCTTCTGTGACGTCTTGTTTTTTTTTTCATTTGCACAACGTGTGGGTGGTTGCATTTACTGTAACTTACGTTCAACTGGAGCCTGCTGGTAGAGCCAACGCCGAAGTGTTACACCAACAATATTCAGGCCACTACACGATATTGTACGCGGAATGATGGCGGTGGTAAGCAGTATACGTAATGATGCAAAATTTAGTCGCACAAGCTTCTAACCGCTTACTTATCACACCCGCATACAGCTCAATGACAACGCATCAATAAAGTGGCACCTTGTGGGCTGCAACGCGCGCAAAATGTGGCGCTCGCCCTCTTGTTTTTGTGAGCACTAGCACGCACGCACGCAGCGAACAACCACAAACGGAGTGATCAACGTACACGACGCGTGCGTGTATTGTTCACGGAAAGACTGCCGCGTACGTGCTGTAGCAATACATTCGGCGACTGCACAACATAGCAGCACGATACAGGTGCAGTCGTAAACAGCTCATTCTTGCCATCGGCCATACTATGCTGAATACGCCGGTTCTCCTCCGTTCCCGAAGCTAAGCAGCATTGGGCTCGGTCAGTACTTGGGAGGGAGACCACCTGGGAACACCGAGTGCTGATGGCAGCGTTCGTTCTGGTTTTTTATTGCGTGCTCCTGTGACGTCTTGTTTTTTTTTTCATTTGCACAACGTGTGGGTGGTTGCATTTACTGTAACTTACGTTGAACTGGAGCCTGCTGGTAGAGCCAACGCCGAAGTGTAACACCAACAATATTCAGGCCACTACACGATATTGTACGCGGAATGATAACGGTGGTAAGCGGTATACGTAATGATGCAAAATTTAGTCGCACAAGCTTCTAACCGCTTACTTATCACACCCGCATACAGCTCAATGACAACACATCAATAATGTGGCACCTTGTGGGCTGCAACGCGCGCAAGATGTGGCGCTCGCCCTCTTGTTTTTGTGAGCACTAGCACGCACGCATGCAGCGAACAACCACAAACGGAGTGATCAACGTACACGACGCGTGTGTGTATTGTTCACGGAAAGACTGCCGCGTACGTGCTGTAGCAATACATTCGGCGACTGCACAACATAGCAGCACGATACAGGAGCAGTCGTAAACAGCACATTCTCGCCATAGGCCACACCATGCTGAATACGCCGGTTCTCGTCCGATCCCCGAAGCTAAGCCGCATTGGGCTCGGTCAGTACTTGGGAGGGAGACCACCTGGGAACACCGAGTGCTGATGGCACCGTTCTTTTTGCTTTTTTATTGCGTGCTTCTGTGACGTCTTGTTTTTTTTTTCATTTGCACAACGTGTGGGTGGTTGCATTTACTGTAACTTACGTTCAACTGGAGCCTGCTGGTAGAGCCAACGCCGAAGTGTTACACCAACAATATTCAGGCCACTACACGATATTGTACGCGGAATGATGGCGGTGGTAAGCGGTATACGTAATGATGCAAAATTTAGTCGCACAAGCTTCTAACCGCTTACTTATCACACCCGCATACAGCTCAATGACAACGCATCAATAAAGTGGCACCTTGTGGGCTGCAACGCGCGCAAAATGTGGCGCTCGCCCTCTTGTTTTTGTGAGCACTAGCACGCACGCACGCAGCGAACAACCACAAACGGAGTGATCAACGTACACGACGCGTGCGTGTATTGTTCACGGAATGACTGCCGCGTACGTGCTGTAGCAATACATTCGGCGACTGCACAACATAGCAGCACGATACGGGGGCAGTCGTAAACAGCACATTCTTGCCATCGGCCATACCATGCTGAGTACGCCGGTTCTCGTCCGATCCCCGAAGCTAAGCAGCATTGGGCTCGGTCAGTACTTGGGAGGGAGACCACATGGGAACACCGAGTGCTGATGGCACCGTTCGTTCTGGTTCTTTATTGCGTGCTCCTGTGACGTCTTGTTTTTTTTTCATTTGCACAACGTGTGGGTGGTTGCATTTACTGTAACTTACGTTCAACTGGAGCCTGCTGGTAGAGCCAACGCCGAAGTGTAACACCAACAATATGCAGGCCACTACACGATATTGTACGCGGAATGATAACGGTGGTAAGCGGTATACGTAATGTTGCAAAATTTAGTCGCACAAGCTTCTAACCGCTTGCTTATCACACCCGCATACAGCTCAATGACAACGCATCAATAAAGTGGCACCTTGAGGGCTGCAACGCGCGCAAAATGTGGCGCTCGCCCTCTTGTTTTTGTGAGCACTAGCACGCACGCATGCAGCGAACAACCACAAACGGAGTGATCAACGTACACGACGCGTGCGTGTATTGTTCACGGAAAGACTGCCGCGTACGTGCTGTAGCAATACATTCAGCGACTGCTCAACATAGCAGCACGATACAGGTGCAGTCGTAAACAGCACATTCTTGCCATCGGCCATACCATGCTGAATACGCCAGTTCTCGTCCGATCCCCGAAGCTAAGCAGCATTGGGCTCGGTCAGTACTTGGGAGGGAGACCACCTGGGAACACCGAGTGCTGATGGCAGCGTTCGTTCTGGTTTTTTATTGCGTGCTCCTGTGACGTCTTGTTTTTTTTTCATTTGCACAACGTGTGGGTGGTTGCATTTACTGTAACTTACGTTTAACTGGAGCCTGCTGGTAGAGCCAACGCCGAAGTGTAACACCAACAATATTCAGGCCACTACACGATATTGTACGCGGAATGATAACGGTGGTAAGCGGTATACGTAATGATGCAAAATTTAGTCGCACAAGCTTCTAACCGCTTACTTATCACACCCGCATACAGCTCAATGACAACACATCAATAATGTGGCACCTTGTGGGCTGCAACGCGCGCAAGATGTGGCGCTCGCCCTGTTGTTTTTGTGAGCACTAGCACGCACGCATGCAGCGAACAACCACAAACGGAGAGATCAACGTACACGACGCGTGTGTGTATTGTTCACGGAAAGACTGCCGCGTACGTGCTGTAGCAATACATTCGGCGACTGCACAACATAGCAGCACGATACAGGAGCAGTCGTAAACAGCACATTCTCGCCATAGGCCACACCATGCTGAATACGCCGGTTCTCGTCCGATCCCCGAAGCTAAGCCGCATTGGGCTCGGTCAGTACTTGGGAGGGAGACCACCTGGGAACACCGAGTGCTGATGGCACCGTTCTTTTTGCTTTTTTATTGCGTGCTTCTGTGACGTCTTGTTTTTTTTTCATTTGCACAACGTGTGGGTGGTTGCATTTACTGTAACTTATGTTCAACTGGAGCCTGCTGGTAGAGCCAACGCCGAAGTGTTACACCAACAATATTCAGGCCACTACACGATATTGTACGCGGAATGATGGCGGTGGTAAGCGGTATACGTAATGATGCAAAATTTAGTCGCACAAGCTTCTAACCGCTTACTTATCACACCCGCATACAGCTCAATGACAACGCATCAATAAAGTGGCACCTTGTGGGCTGCAACGCGCGCAAAATGTGGCGCTCGCCCTCTTGTTTTTGTGAGCACTAGCACGCACGCACGCAGCGAACAACCACAAACGGAGTGATCAACGTACACGACGCGTGCGTGTATTGTTCACGGAAAGACTGCCGCGTACGTGCTGTAGCAATACATTCGGCGACTGCACAACATAGCAGCACGATGCAGGTGCAGTCGTAAACAGCTCATTCTTGCCATCGGCCATACTATGCTGAATACGCCGGTTCTCCTCCGTTCCCGAAGCTAAGCAGCATTGGGCTCGGTCAGTACTTGGGAGGGAGACCACCTGGGAACACCGAGTGCTGATGGCAGCGTTCGTTCTGGTTTTTATTGCGTGCTCCTGTGACGTCTTGTTTTTTTTTCATTTGCACAACGTGTGGGTGGTTGCGTTTACTGTAACTTACGTTTAACTGGAGCCTGCTGGTAGAGCCAACGCCGAAGTGTAACACCAACGATATTCAGGCCACTACACGATATTGTACGCGGAATGATAACGGTGGTAAGCGGTATACGTAATGATGCAAAATTTAGTCGCACAAGCTTCTAACCGCTTACTTATCACACCCGCATACAGCTCAATGACAACACATCAATAATGTGGCACCTTGTGGGCTGCAACGCGCGCAAGATGTGGCGCTCGCCCTCTTGTTTTTGTGAGCACTAGCACGCACGCGCGCAGCGAACAACCACAAACGGAGTGATCAACGTACACGACGCGTGCGTGTATTGTTCACGGAAAGACTGCCGCGTACGTGCTGTAGCAATACAATCGGCGACTGCACAACATAGCAGCACGATAAAGGTGCAGTCGTAAACAGCACATTCTTGCCATCGGCCATACTATGCTGAATACGCCGGTTCTCGTCCGATCCCCGAAGCTAAGCAGCATTGGGCTCGGTCAGTACTTGTGAGGGAGACCACCGGGGAACACCGAGTGCTGATGGCACCGTTCGTTCTGGTTTTTTATTGCGTGCTCCTGTGACGTCTTGTTTTTTTTTCATTTGCACAACGTGTGGGTGGTTGCATTTACTGCAACTTACGTTTAACTGGAGCCTGCTGGTAGAGCCAACGCCGAAGTGTAACACCAACAATATTCAGGCCACTACACGATATTGTACGCGGAATGATAACGGTGGTAAGCGGTATACGTAATGTTGCAAAATTTAGTCGCACAAGCTTCTAACCGCTTGCTTATCACACCCGCATACAGCCCAATGACAACACATCAATAATGTGGCACCTTGTGGGCTGCAACGTGCGCAAAATGTGGCGCTCGCCCTCTTGTTTTTGTGAGCACTAGCACGCACGCACGCAGCGAACAACCACAAACGGAGTGATCAACGTACACGACGCGTGTGTGTATTGTTCACGGAAAGACTGCCGCGTACGTGCTGTAGCAATACATTCGGCGACTGCACAACATAGCAGCACGATACAGGAGCAGTCGTAAACAGCACATTCTCGCCATCGGCCACACAATGCTGAATACGCCGGTTCTCGTCCGATCCCCGAAGCTAAGCCGCATTGGGCTCGGTCAGTACTTGGGAGGGAGACCACCTGGGAACACCGGGTGCTGATGGCACCGTTCTTTTTGCTTTTTTATTGCGTGCTTCTGTGACGTCTTGTTTTTTTCATTTGCACAACGTGTGGGTGGTTGCTTTTACAGTAACTTACGTTCAACTGGAGTCTGCTGGAAGAGCCAACGCCGAAGTGTAACACCAACAATATTCAGGCCACTACACGATATTGTACGCGGAATGATGACGGTGGTAAGCGTTATACGTACTGATGCAAAATTTAGTCGCACAAGCTTCTAACCGCTTACTTATCACACCCGCATACAGCTCAATGACAACGCATCAATAAAGTGGCACCTTGTGGTCTGCAACGCGCGCAAAATGTGGCGCTCGCCCTCTTGTTTTTGTGAGCGCTAGCACGCACGCATGCAGCGAACAACCACAAACGGAGTGATCAACGTACACGACGCGTGCGTGTATTGTTCACGGAATGACTGCCGCGTACGTGCTGTAGCAATACATTCGGCGACTGCACAACATAGCAGCACGATACGGGGGCAGTCGTAAACAGCACATTCTTGCCATCGGCCATACCATGCTGAGTACGCCGGTTCTCGTCCGATCCCCGAAGCTAAGCAGCATTGGGCTCGGTCAGTACTTGGGAGGGAGACCACATGGGAACACCGAGTGCTGATGGCACCGTTCGTTCTGGTTCTTTATTGCGTGCTCCTGTGACGTCTTGTTTTTTTTTCATTTGCACAACGTGTGGGTGGTTGCATTTACTGTAACTTACGTTCAACTGGAGCCTGCTGGTAGAGCCAACGCCGAAGTGTAACACCAACAATATGCAGGCCACTACACGATATTGTACGCGGAATGATAACGGTGGTAAGCGGTATACGTAATGTTGCAAAATTTAGTCGCACAAGCTTCTAACCGCTTGCTTATCACACCCGCATACAGCTCAATGACAACGCATCAATAAAGTGGCACCTTGAGGGCTGCAACGCGCGCAAAATGTGGCGCTCGCCCTCTTGTTTTTGTGAGCACTAGCACGCACGCATGCAGCGAACAACCACAAACGGAGTGATCAACGTACACGACGCGTGCGTGTATTGTTCACGGAAAGACTGCCGCGTACGTGCTGTAGCAATACATTCAGCGACTGCTCAACATAGCAGCACGATACAGGTGCAGTCGTAAACAGCACATTCTTGCCATCGGCCATACCATGCTGAATACGCCAGTTCTCGTCCGATCCCCGAAGCTAAGCAGCATTGGGCTCGGTCAGTACTCGGGAGGGAGACCACCTGGGAACACCGAGTGCTGATGGCAGCGTTCGTTCTGGTTTTTTATTGCGTGCTCCTGTGACGTCTTGTTTTTTTTTCATTTGCACAACGTGTGGGTGGTTGCATTTACTGTAACTTACGTTTAACTGGAGCCTGCTGGTAGAGCCAACGCCGAAGTGTAACACCAACAATATTCAGGCCACTACACGATATTGTACGCGGAATGATAACGGTGGTAAGCGGTATACGTAATGATGCAAAATTTAGTCGCACAAGCTTCTAACCGCTTACTTATCACACCCGCATACAGCTCAATGACAACACATCAATAATGTGGCACCTTGTGGGCTGCAACGCGCGCAAGATGTGGCGCTCGCCCTGTTGTTTTTGTGAGCACTAGCACGCACGCATGCAGCGAACAACCACAAACGGAGAGATCAACGTACACGACGCGTGTGTGTATTGTTCACGGAAAGACTGCCGCGTACGTGCTGTAGCAATACATTCGGCGACTGCACAACATAGCAGCACGATACAGGAGCAGTCGTAAACAGCACATTCTCGCCATAGGCCACACCATGCTGAATACGCCGGTTCTCGTCCGATCCCCGAAGCTAAGCCGCATTGGGCTCGGTCAGTACTTGGGAGGGAGACCACCTGGGAACACCGAGTGCTGATGGCACCGTTCTTTTTGCTTTTTTATTGCGTGCTTCTGTGACGTCTTGTTTTTTTTTTCATTTGCACAACGTGTGGGTGGTTGCATTTACTGTAACTTATGTTCAACTGGAGCCTGCTGGTAGAGCCAACGCCGAAGTGTTACACCAACAATATTCAGGCCACTACACGATATTGTACGCGGAATGATGGCGGTGGTAAGCGGTATACGTAATGATGCAAAATTTAGTCGCACAAGCTTCTAACCGCTTACTTATCACACCCGCATACAGCTCAATGACAACGCATCAATAAAGTGGCACCTTGTGGGCTGCAACGCGCGCAAAATGTGGCGCTCGCCCTCTTGTTTTTGTGAGCACTAGCACGCACGCACGCAGCGAACAACCACAAACGGAGTGATCAACGTACACGACGCGTGCGTGTATTGTTCACGGAAAGACTGCCGCGTACGTGCTGTAGCAATACATTCGGCGACTGCACAACATAGCAGCACGATGCAGGTGCAGTCGTAAACAGCTCATTCTTGCCATCGGCCATACTATGCTGAATACGCCGGTTCTCCTCCGTTCCCGAAGCTAAGCAGCATTGGGCTCGGTCAGTACTTGGGAGGGAGACCACCTGGGAACACCGAGTGCTGATGGCAGCGTTCGTTCTGGTTTTTATTGCGTGCTCCTGTGACGTCTTGTTTTTTTTTCATTTGCACAACGTGTGGGTGGTTGCGTTTACTGTAACTTACGTTTAACTGGAGCCTGCTGGTAGAGCCAACGCCGAAGTGTAACACCAACGATATTCAGGCCACTACACGATATTGTACGCGGAATGATAACGGTGGTAAGCGGTATACGTAATGATGCAAAATTTAGTCGCACAAGCTTCTAACCGCTTACTTATCACACCCGCATACAGCTCAATGACAACACATCAATAATGTGGCACCTTGTGGGCTGCAACGCGCGCAAGATGTGGCGCTCGCCCTCTTGTTTTTGTGAGCACTAGCACGCACGCGCGCAGCGAACAACCACAAACGGAGTGATCAACGTACACGACGCGTGCGTGTATTGTTCACGGAAAGACTGCCGCGTACGTGCTGTAGCAATACAATCGGCGACTGCACAACATAGCAGCACGATAAAGGTGCAGTCGTAAACAGCACATTCTTGCCATCGGCCATACTATGCTGAATACGCCGGTTCTCGTCCGATCCCCGAAGCTAAGCAGCATTGGGCTCGGTCAGTACTTGTGAGGGAGACCACCGGGGAACACCGAGTGCTGATGGCACCGTTCGTTCTGGTTTTTTATTGCGTGCTCCTGTGACGTCTTGTTTTTTTTTCATTTGCACAACGTGTGGGTGGTTGCATTTACTGCAACTTACGTTTAACTGGAGCCTGCTGGTAGAGCCAACGCCGAAGTGTAACACCAACAATATTCAGGCCACTACACGATATTGTACGCGGAATGATAACGGTGGTAAGCGGTATACGTAATGATGCGAAATTTAGTCGCACAAGCTTCTAACCGCTTACTTATCACACCCGCATACAGCTCAATGACAACACATCAATAATGTGGCACCTTGTGGGCTGCAACGCGCGCAAAATGTGGCGCTCGCCCTCTTGTTTTTGTGAGCACTAGCACGCACGCATGCAGCGAACAACCACAAACGGAGTGATCAACGTACACGACGCGTGTGTGTATTGTTCACGGAAAGACTGCCGCGTACGTGCTGGAGCAATACATTCGGCTACTGCACAACATAGCAGCACGATACAGGAGCAGTCGTAAACAGCACATTCTCGCCATAGGCCACACCATGCTGAATACGCCGGTTCTCGTCCGATCCCCGAAGCTAAGCCGCATTGGGCTGGGTCAGTACTTGGGAGGGAGACCACCTGGGAACACCGAGTGCTGATGGCACCGTTCTTTTTGCTTTCTTATTGCGTGCTTCTGTGACGTCTTGTTTTTTTTTTCATTTGCACAACGTGTGGGTGGTTGCATTTACTGTAACTTACGTTCAACTGGAGCCTGCTGGTAGAGCCAACGCCGAAGTGTAACACCAACAATATTCAGGCCACTACACGATATTGTACGCGGAATGATAACGGTGGTAAGCGGTATACGTAATGTTGCAAAATTTAGTCGCACAAGCTTCTAACCGCTTGCTTATCACACCCGCATACAGCTCAATGACAACGCATCAATAAAGTGGCACCTTGAGGGCTGCAACGCGCGCAAAATGTGGCGCTCGCCCTCTTGTTTTTGTGAGCACTAGCACGCACGCATGCAGCGAACCACAAACGGAGTGATCAACGTACACGACGCGTGCGTGTATTGTTCACGGAAAGACTGCCGCGTACGTGCTGTAGCAATAGATTCGGCGACTGCACAACATAGCAGCACGACACAGGTGCAGTCGTAAACAGCACATTCTTGCCATCGGCCATACTATGCTGAATACGCCGGTTCTCGTCCGATCCCCGAAGCTAAGCAGCATTGGGCTCGGTCAGTACTTGTGAGGGAGACCACCTGGGAACACCGAGTGCTGATGGCACCGTTCGTTCTGGTTTTTTATTGCGTGCTCCTGTGACCTCTTGTTTTTTTTTTCATTTGCACAACGTGTGGGTGGTTGCATTTACTGTAACTTACGTTTAACTGGAGCCTGCTGGTAGAGACAACGCCGAAGTGTAACACCAACAATATTCAGGCCACTACACGATATTGTACGCGGAATGATAACGGTGGTAAGCGGTATACGTAATGATGCAAAATTTAGTCGGACAAGCTTCTAACCGCTTACTTATCACACCCGCATACAGCCCAATGACAACACATCAATAATGTGGCACCTTGTGGGCTGCAACGCGCGCAAAATGTGGCGCTCGCCCTCTTGTTTTTGTGAGCACTAGCACGCACGCATGCATCGAACAACCACAAACGGAGTGATCAACGTACACGACGCGTGTGTGTATTGTTCACGGAAAGACTGCCGCGTACGTGCTGTAGCAATACATTCGGCGACTGCACAACATAGCAGCACGATACAGGAGCAGTCGTAAACAGCACATTCTCGCCATCGGCCACACCATGCTGAATACGCCGGTTCTCGTCCGATCCCCGAAGCTAAGCCGCATTGGGCTCGGTCAGTGCTTGGGAGGGAGACCACCTGGGAACACCGGGTGCTGATGGCACCGTTCTTTTTGCTTTTTTATTGCGTGCTTCTGTGACGTCTTGTTTTTTTCATTTGCACAACGTGTGGGTGGTTGCTTTTGTTGTAACTTACGTTCAACTGGAGTCTGCTGGAAGAGCCAACGCCGAAGTGTAACACCAACAATATTCAGGCCACTACACGATATTGTACGCGGAATGATGACGGTGGTAAGCGGTATACGTACTGATGCAAAATTTAGTCGCACAAGCTTCTAACCGCTTACTTATCACACCCGCGTACAGCTCAATGACAACGCATCAATAAAGTGGCACCTTGTGGTCTGCAACGCGCGCAAAATGTGGCGCTCGCCCTCTTGTTTTTGTGAGCGCTAGCACGCACGCATGCAGCGAACAACCACAAACGGAGTGATCAACGTACACGACGCGTGCGTGTATTGTTCACGGAAAGACTGCCGCGTACGTGCTGTAGCAATACATTCGGCGACTGCACAACATAGCAGCACGATACAGGGGCAGTCGTAAACAGCACATTCTTGCCATCGGCCATACCATGCTGAGTACGCCGGTTCTGGTCCGATCCCCGAAGCTAAGCAGCATTGGGCTCGGTCAGTACTTGGGAGGGAGACCACATGGGAACACCGAGTGCTGATGGCACCGTTCGTTCTGGTTTTTTATTGCGTGCTCCTGTGACGTCTTGTTTTTTTTTCATTTGCACAACGTGTGGGTGGTTGCATTTACTGTAACTTACGTTCAACTGGAGCCTGCTGGTAGAGCCAACGCCGAAGTGTAACACCAACAATATGCAGGCCACTACACGATATTGTACGCGGAATGATAACGGTGGTAAGCGGTATACGTAATGTTGCAAAATTTAGTCGCAGAAGCTTCTAACCGCTTGCTTATCACACCCGCATACAGCTCAATGACAACGCATAAATAAAGTGGCACCTTGAGGGCTGCAACGCGCGCAAGATGTGGCGCTCGCCCTCTTGTTTTTGTGAGCACTAGCACGCACGCACGCAGCGAACAACCACAAACGGAGTGATCAACGTACACGACGCGTGCGTGTATTGTTCACGGAAGGACTGCCGCGTACGTGCTGTAGCAATACATTCGGCGACTGCACAACATAGCAGCACGATACAGGTGCAGTCGTAAACAGCTCATTCTTGCCATCGGCCATACTGTGCTGAATACGCCGGTTCTCCTCCGTTCCCGAAGCTAAGCAGCATTGGGCTCGGTCAGTACTTGGGAGGGAGACCACCTGGGAACACCGAGTGCTGATGGCAGCGTTCGTTCTGGTTTTTTATTGCGTGCTCCTGTGACGTCTTGTTTTTTTTTCATTTGCACAACGTGTGGGTGGTTGCATTTACTGTAACTTACGTTTAACTGGAGCCTGCTGGTAGAGCCAACGCCGTAGTGTAACACCAACAATATTCAGGCCACTACACGATATTGTACGCGGAATGATAACGGTGGTAAGCGGTATACGTAATGATGCAAAATTTAGTCGCACAAGCTTCTAACCGCTTACTTATCACACCCGCATACAGCTCAATGACAACACATCAATAATGTGGCACCTTGTGGGCTGCAACGCGCGCAAGATGTGGCGCTCGCCCTCTAGTTTTTGTGAGCACTAGCACGCACGCATGCAGCGAACAACCACAAACGGAGTGATCAACGTACACGACGCGTGTGTGTATTGTTCACGGAAAGACTGCCGCGTACGTGCTGCAGCAATACATTCGGCGACTGCACAACATAGCAGCACGATACAGGAGCAGTCGTAAACAGCACATTCTCGCCATAGGCCACACCATGCTGAATACGCCGGTTCTCGTCCGATCCCCGAAGCTAAGCCGCATTGGGCTCGGTCAGTACTTGGGAGGGAGATCACCTGGGAACAGCGAGTGCTGATGGCATCGTTCTTTTTGCTTTTTTATTGCGTGCTTCTGTGACGTCTTGTTTTTTTTTTCATTTGCACAACGTGTGGGTGGTTGCATTTACTGTAACTTACGTTCAACTGGAGCCTGCTGGTAGAGCCAACGCCGAAGTGTTACACCAACAATATTCAGGCCACTACACGATATTGTACGCGGAATGATGGCGGTGGCAAGCGGTATAGGTAATGATGCAAAATTTAGTCGCACAAGCTTCTAACCGCTTACTTATCACACCCGCATACAGCTCAATGACAACGCATCAATAAAGTGGCACCTTGTGGGCTGCAACGCGCGCAAAATGTGGCGCTCGCCCTCTTGTTTTTGTGAGCACTAGCACGCACGCACGCAGCGAACAACCACAAACGGAGTGATCAACGTACACGACGCGTGCGTGTATTGTTCACGGAAAGACTGCCGCGTACGTGCTGTAGCAATACATTCGGCGACTGCACAACATAGCAGCACGATACAGGTGCAGTCATAAACAGCTCATTCTTGCCATCGGCCATACTATGCTGAATACGCCGGTTCTCCTCCGTTCCCGAAGCTAAGCAGCATTGGGCTCGGTCAGTACTTGGGAGGGAGACCACCTGGGAACACCGAGTGCTGATGGCAGCGTTCGTTCTGGTTTTTTATTGCGTGCTCCTGTGACGTCTTGTTTTTTTTTTCATTTGCACAACGTGTGGGTGGTTGCATTTACTGTAACTTACGTTTAACTAAAGCCTGCTGGTAGAGCCAACGCCGAAGTGTAACACCAACAATATTCAGGCCACTACACGATATTGTACGCGGAATGATAACGGTGGTAAGCGGTATACGTAATGATGCGAAATTTAGTCGCACAAGCTTCTAACCGCTTACTTATCACACCCGCATACAGCTCAATGACAACACATCAATAATGTGGCACCTTGTGGGCTGCAACGCGCGCAAGATGTGGCGCTCGCCCTCTTGTTTTTGTGAGCACTAGCACGCACGCGCGCAGCGAACAACCACAAACGGAGTGATCAACGTACACGACGCGTGCGTGTATTGTTCACGGAAAGACTGCCGCGTACGTGCTGTAGCAATACAATCGGCGACTGCACAACATAGCAGCACGATACAGGTGCAGTCGTAAACAGCACATTCTTGCCAGCGGCCATACTATGCTGAATACGCCGGTTCTCGTCCGATCCCCGAAGCTAAGCAGCATTGGGCTCGGTCAGTACTTGTGAGGGAGACCACCTGGGAACACCGAGTGCTGATGGCACCGTTCGTTCTGGTTTTTTATTGCGTGCTCCTGTGACGTCTTGTTTTTTTTTCATTTGCACAACGTGTGGGTGGTTGCATTTACTGCAACTTACGTTTAACGGGAGCCTGCTGGTAGAGCCAACGCCGAAATGTAACACCAACAATATTCAGGCCACTACGCGATATTGTACGCGGAATGATAACGGTGGTAAGCGGTATACGTAATGATGCAAAATTTAGTCGCACAAGCTTCTAACCGCTTACTTATCACACCCGCATACAGCTCAATGACAACGCATCAATAAAGTGGCACCTTGTGGGCTGCAACGCGCGCAAAATGTGGCGCTCGCCCTCTTGTTTTTGTGAGCACTAGCACGCACGCACGCAGCGAACAACCACAAACGGAGTGATCAACGTACACGACGCGTGCGTGTATTGTTCACGGAAAGACTGCCGCGTACGTGCTGTAGCAATACATTCGGCGACTGCACAACATAGCAGCACGATACAGGTGCAGTCGTAAACAGCTCATTCTTGCCATCGGCCATACTATGCTGAATACTCCGGTTCTCCTCCGTTCTCGAAGCTAAGCAGCATTGGGCTCGGTCAGTACTTGGGAGGGAGACCACCTGGGAACACCGAGTGCTGATGGCACCGTTCTTTTTGCTTTCTTATTGCGCGCTTCTGTGACGTCTTGTTTCTTTTTTTTCATTTGCACAACGTGTGGGTGGTTGCATTTACTGTAACTTACGTTCAACTGGAGCCTGCTGGTAGAGCCAACGCCGAAGTGTTACACCAACAATATTCAGGCCACTACACGATATTGTACGCGGAATGATGGCGGTGGTAAGCGGTATACGTAATGATGCAAAATTTAGTCGCACAAGCTTCTAACCGCTTACTTATCACACCCGCGTACAGCTCAATGACAACGCATCAATAAAGTGGCACCTTGTGGTCTGCAACGCGCGCAAAATGTGGCGCTCGCCCTCTTGTTTTTGTGAGCGCTAGCACGCACGCATGCAGCGAACAACCACAAACGGAGTGATCAACGTACACGACGCGTGCGTGTATTGTTCACGGAAAGACTGCCGCGTACGTGCTGTAGCAATACATTCGGCGACTGCACAACATAGCAGCACGATACAGGGGCAGTCGTAAACAGCACATTCTTGCCATCGGCCATACCATGCTGAGTACGCCGGTTCTCGTCCGATCCCCGAAGCTAAGCAGCTTTCGGCTCGGTCAGTACTTGGGAGGGAGACCACATGGGAACACCGAGTGCTGATGGCACCGTTCGTTCTGGTTTTTTATTGCGTGCTCCTGTGACGTCTTGTTTTTTTTTCATTTGCACAACGTGTGGGTGGTTGCATTTACTGTAACTTACGTTCAACTGGAGCCTGCTGGTAGAGCCAACGCCGAAGTGTAACACCAACAATATGCAGGCCACTACACGATATTGTACGCGGAATGATAACGGTGGTAAGCGGTATACGTAATGTTGCAAAATTTAGTCGCAGAAGCTTCTAACCGCTTGCTTATCACACCCGCATACAGCTCAATGACAACGCATCAATAAAGTGGCACCTTGAGGGCTGCAACGCGCGCAAGATGTGGCGCTCGCCCTCTTGTTTTTGTGAGCACTAGCACGCACGCACGCAGCGAACAACCACAAACGGAGTGATCAACGTACACGACGCGTGCGTGTATTGTTCACGGAAAGACTGCCCCGTACGTGCTGTAGCAATACATTCGGCGACTGCACAACATAGCAGCACGATACAGGTGCAGTCGTAAACAGCTCATTCTTGCCATCGGCCATACTGTGCTGAATACGCCGGTTCTCCTCCGTTCCCGAAGCTAAGCAGCATTGGGCTCGGTCAGTACTTGGGAGGGAGACCACCTGGGAACACCGAGTGCTGATGGCAGCGTTCGTTCTGGTTTTTTATTGCGTGCTCCTGTGACGTCTTGTTTTTTTTTTTCATTTGCACAACGTGTGGGTGGTTGCATTTACTGTAACTTACGTTTAACTGGAGCCTGCTGGTAGAGCCAACGCCGAAGTGTAACACCAACAATATTCAGGCCACTACACGATATTGTACGCGGAATGATAACGGTGGTAAGCGGTATACGTAATGATGCAAAATTTAGTCGCACAAGCTTCTAACCGCTTACTTATCACACCCGCATACAGCTCAATGACAACACATCAATAATGTGGCACCTTGTGGGCTGCAACGCGCGCAAGATGTGGCGCTCGCCCTCTTGTTTTTGTGAGCACTAGCACGCACGCATGCAGCGAACAACCACAAACGGAGTGATCAACGTACACGACGCGTGTGTGTATTGTTCACGGAAAGACTGCCGCGTACGTGCTGCAGCAATACATTCGGCGACTGCACAACATAGCAGCACGATACAGGAGCAGTCGTAAACAGCACATTCTCGCCATAGGCCACACCATGCTGAATACGCCGGTTCTCGTCCGATCCCCGAAGCTAAGCCGCATTGGGCTCGGTCAGTACTTGGGAGGGAGATCACCTGGGAACACCGAGTGCTGATGGCATCGTTCTTTTTGCTTTTTTATTGCGTGCTTCTGTGACGTCTTGTTTTTTTTTTCATTTGCACAACGTGTGGGTGGTTGCATTTACTGTAACTTACGTTCAACTGGAGCCTGCTGGTAGAGCCAACGCCGAAGTGTTACACCAACAATATTCAGGCCACTACACGATATTGTACGCGGAATGATGGCGGTGGTAAGCGGTATACGTAATGATGCAAAATATAGTCGCACAAGCTTCTAACCGCTTACTTATCACACCCGCATACAGCACAATGACAACGCATCAATAAAGTGGCACCTTGTGGGCTGCAACGCGCGCAAAATGTGGCGCTCGCCCTCTTGTTTTTGTGAGCACTAGCACGCACGCACGCAGCGAACAACCACAAACGGAGTGATCAACGTACACGACGCGTGCGTGTATTGTTCACGGAAAGACTGCCGCGTACGTGCTGTAGCAATACATTCGGCGACTGCACAACATAGCAGCACGATACAGGTGCAGTCATAAACAGCTCATTCTTGCCATCGGCCATACTATGCTGAATACGCCGGTTCTCCTCCGTTCCCGAAGCTAAGCAGCATTGGGCTCGGTCAGTACTTGGGAGGGAGGCCACCTGGGAACACCGAGTGCTGATGGCAGCGTTCGTTCTGGTTTTTTATTGCGTGCTCCTGTGACGTCTTGTTTTTTTTTTCATTTGCACAACGTGTGGGTGGTTGCATTTACTGTAACTTACGTTTAACTGGAGCCTGCTGGTAGAGCCAACGCCGAAGTGTAACACCAACAATATTCAGGCCACTACACGATATTGTACGCGGAATGATAACGGTGGTAAGCGGTATACGTAATGATGCAAAATTTAGTCGCACAAGCTTCTAACCGCTTACTTATCACACCCGCATACAGCTCAATGACAACACATCAATAATGTGGCACCTTGTGGGCTGCAACGCGCGCAAGATGTAGCACTCACCCTCTTGTTTTTGTAAGCACTAGCACGCACGCATGCAGCGAACAACCACAAACGGAGTGATCAACGTACACGACGCGTGTGTGTATTGTTCACGGAAAGACTGCCGCGTACGTGCTGTAGCAATACATTCGGCAACTGCACAACATAGCAGCACGATACAGGAGCAGTCGTAAACAGCACATTCTCGCCATAGGCCACACCATTCTGAATACGCCGGTTCTCGTCCGATCCCCGAAGCTAAGCCGCATTGGGCTCGGTCAGTACTTGGGAGGGAGACCACCTGGGAACACCGGGTGCTGATGGCACCGTTCGTTTTGCTTTTTTATTGCGCGCTTCTGTGACGTCTTGTTTTTTTCATTTGCACAACGTGTGGGTGGTTGCATTTACTGTAACTTACGTTTAACTGGAGCCTGCTGGTAGAGCCAACGCCGAAGTGTAACACCAACAATATTCAAGCCACTACACGATATTGTACGCGGAATGATAACGGTGGTAAGCGGTATACGTAATGATGCAAAATTTAGTCGCACAAGCTTCTAACCGCTTACTTATCAGACCCGCATACAGCTCAATGACAACACATCAATAATGTGGCACCTTGTGGGCTGCAACGCGCGCAAAATGTGGCGCTCGCCCTCTTGTTTTTGTGTGCACTAGCACGCACGCATGCAGCGAACAACCACAAACGGAGTGATCAACGTACACGACGCGTGTGTGTATTGTTCACGGAAAGACTGCCGCGTACGTGCTGTAGCAATACATTCGGCGACTGCACAACATAGCAGCACGATACAGGAGCAGTCGTAAACAGCACATTCTCGCCATCGGCCACACCATGCTGAATACGCCGGTTCTCGTCCGATCCCCGAAGCTAAGCCGCATTGGGCTCGGTCAGTACTTGGGAGGGAGACCACCTGGGAACACCGGGTGCTGATGGCACCGTTCTTTTTGCTTTTTTATTGGGTGCTTCTGTGACGTCTTGTTTTTTTCATTTGCACAACGTGTGGGTGGTTGCATTTACTGTAACTTACGTTCAACTGGAGCCTGCTGGTAGAGCCAACGCCGAAGTGTAACACCAACAATATTCAGGCCACTACACGATATTGTACGCGGAATGATGACGGTGGTAAGCGGTATACGTAATGATGCAAAATTTAGTCGCACAAGCTTCTAACCGCTTACTTATCGCACCCGCATACAGCTCAATGACAACGCATCAATAAAGTGGCACCTTGTGGGCTGCAACGCGCGCAAAATGTGGCGCTCGCGCTCTTGTTTTTGTGAGCACTAGCACGCACGCATGCAGCGAACAACCACAAATGGAGCGATCAACGTACACGACGCGTGCGTGTATTGTTCACGGAAAGGCTGCCGCGTACGTGCTGTAGCAGTACATTCGGCGACTGCACAACATAGCAGCACGATACAGGTGCAGTCGTAAACAGCACATTCTTGCCATCGGCCATACCATGCTGAATACGCCAGTTCTCGTCCGATCCCCGAAGCTAAGCAGCATTGGGCTCGGTCAGTACTTGGGAGGGAGACCACCTGGGAACACCGAGTGCTGATGGCACCGTTCTTTTTGCTTTCTTATTGCGTGCTTCTGTGACGTCTTGTTTTTTTTTTTCATTTCCACAACGTGTGGGTGGTTGCATTTACTGTAACTTACGTTCAACTGGCGCCTGCTGGTAGAGCCAACGCCGAAGTGTTACACCAACAATAGTCAGGCCACTACACGATATTGTACGCGGAATGATGACGGTGGTAAGCGGTATACGTAATGATGCAAAATTTAGTCGCACAAGCTTCTAACCGTTTACTTATCACACCCGCATACAGCTCAATGACAACGCATCAATAAAGTGGCATCTTGTGGGCTGCAACGCGCGCAAAATGTGGCGCTCGCCCTCTTGTTTTTGTGGGCACTAGCACGCACACACGCAGCGAACAACCACAAACGGAGTGATCAACGTACGCGACGCGTGCGTGTATTGTTCACGGAAAGACTGCCGCGTACGTGCTGTAGCAATACATTCGGCGACTGCACAACATGGCAGCACGATACAGGTGCAGTCGTAAACAGCCCATTCTTGCCATCGGCCATACTATGCTGAATACGCCGGTTCTCGTCCGATCCCCGAAGCTAAGCAGCATTGGGCTCGGTCAGTACTTGGGAGGGAGACCACCTGGGAACACCGAGTGCTGATGGCACCGTTCGTTCTGGTTTTTTATTGCGTGCTCCTGTGACGTCTGGTTTTTTTTCATTTGCACAACGTGTGGGTGGTTGCGTTTACTGTAACTTACGTTTAACTGGAGCCTGCTGGTAGAGCCAACGCCGAAGTGTAACACCAACAATATTCAGGCCACTACACGATATTGTACGCGGAATGATAACGGTGGTAAGCGGTATACGTAATGATGCAAAATTTAGTCGCACAAGCTTCTAACCGCTTACTTATCACACCCGCATACAGCTCAATGACAACACATCAATAATGTGGCACCTTGTGGGCTGCAACGCGCGCAAAATGTGGCGCTCGCCCTCTTGTTTTTGTGAGCACTAGCACGCACGCATGCAGCGAACAACCACAAACGGAGTGATCAACGTACACGACGCGTGCGTGTATTGTTCACGGAAAGACTGCCGCGTACGTGCTGTAGCAATACATTCGGCGACTGCACAACATAGCAGCACGATACTGGAGCAGTCGTAAACAGCACATTCTCGCCATCGGCCATACCATGCTGAATACGCCGGTTCTCGTCCAATCCTCGAAGCTAAGCCGCATTGGGCTGGGTCAGTACTTGGGAGGGAGACCACCTGGGAACACCGGGTGCTGATGGCACCGTTCTTTTTGCTTTTTTATTGCGTGCTTCGGTGACGTCTTGTTTTTTTTTCATTTGCACAACGTGTGGGTGGTTGCATTTACTGTAACTTACGTTCAACTGGAGCCTGCTAGTAGAGCCAACGCCGAAGTGTAACACCAACAATATTCCCCGCAGGGGCGTCTGCGTCAGCAGGTGTTTGGTGTGTTGCGACACCACGTACCCGAGCACACGAGGGTTGGACCCTCCCGCGTGTAGCCGTGCGCGGCTTAGCCGTGTCTGAGGAAAAGGGGATCCTGGGGGTTGAGCCGAAGCTGGGTGTTTGGACCTTTAAGGCCCCCCGGCGGAGGCAACACACCTCTTCGGCCTCGGCTTCACATAGACGGCACCCCCGGACTGACCCACCCGGGGGAAATCGGCAGTCGCCTTTTCCTGTCCTCCTCTCCAATGTTCGTCTTTCTCTCTCGCCTTTTTCATCTTTCCTGTCTTCTCATCACTTCTCCTCACTTCCTAGTTTCCCGGCGGCAAGGGTTAACCTTGTGTAGCTAGCCAGCCTTGGTTATGCTGTATTTGGTTATAGCAGCGATGTACGGCTGGCGTTGGCAGGGTTTCTCTAGCAGGAACTTCTGTCACGTCCCCCTGTTGGGCTCCATGGTGGGTGGTCGGCATCGCGGCCGAAAACCCAACTGTATCTATGGAAAACGCGTTTCCTAAACTCCCTGATCGCCCTCAGAAACGAGGGCGCACCGAAGAAGTCTTTCAGTTTTTCGGACGGCAAGTCCACAATTTTCCTCGTTTTCACATAATCCACTCAGAAAAACCAGCTAAACAAGTGCGAACAATTTCACCGTTCCTTGTATCGAAGACTCTTACCGAAGTGTTTGGTCCAGGATATAAGGCTTCGAGGATGGCAAGCGGTGACCTCCTCTTGGAGCTCCGCGATCAGAAGCAATTTGAGAAACTGCCTAAGCTAGTGTCATTTGGAGAGACCCAAGTAGTAGTAACCCCGCACCGCACGATGAATACCTCCCGCGGCGTTGTCTCCGACGATGATTTGCTGGAGCTCACTGAGGCTGAGCTCTTGGAGGGCTTCAGCGAACAGAATGTTATAAATGTCAAAAGAATTAAGATAAGGCGAGATGGAAAAGAAATCCAAACAAAACACCTGATACTCACTTTCGGCTCAAGTGTCCTCCCCGAGTCCATCGAGGCCGGTTATATCAAACTTCGAGTTAGGCCATACGTGCCCAATCCTCTCAGATGCTTTAAATGCCAAAGGTTTGGCCACAGTTCACAGAACTGTCGAGGCCGGCTGACATGTGCCAAGTGTAGTGACACTGAACATTCCTCCGAAACATGCCAGAACACTCCACATTGTGTCAACTGTGATGGCGAGCATGCCGCATACTCGCGGTCCTGCCCGTCATGGAAAAAAGAAAAGGAGATTGTGACAATCAAAGTCAAAGAAAACGTATCCTTCAAAGAGGCACGCAGGCGGGTTGCATACCTTCCTAAGGCCAGCTTTGCCGAAGTGGCGCGTCAGGGGGCAGCGCCACAACGGCCTCCGGCGGCTGTCCGACCCACAATCCGTGAGTCGGCAGTTACGCCATCAGCCCCCGTGGCGGTTGCAGCTAGCGCTGCTCCGTCTACCCAGCAGACGGGGCCACCGACCCCGAAGGTGGGCGCCACTGAGGCAGCCCCACCCTCCCCCGCCCCTTCCGGCGCTGGCAACAGCCGGCGCAGCCAAATTCCTCAGGGAGCTCCATCGACCTCCGGGCTGGTGGGCGCAGGGGTCTTGCCCTCCAAGGCGGGACTCTCTCTGAAAACTTCTCGCTCGCAAGAGCACGTGTCCGGAGCCTCACCAGAGGCAATGGACACTACACCTATCCTCAAGGCGCACCAAGCGCCTAAGGAGCGGCGAGGTTCCCTCGAACGCTTTAAAAAGAACAAAACCCCGGTTACAGGGCCTCGAAAGAGCTCTGTAATCTAAGGCATCACTGCCTTTTCCGTAAGCACAGCACCAATTTACTATAAAAATGGATACACAAATAATTCAGTGGAACGTCAGAGGTCTTCTTAGAAACCTTGATGATGTGCAAGAACTCATCCACAAACATAATCCAAAAGTGCTGTGTTTACAGGAAACACACTTAAAATCTATACACACAAGCTTTCTCCGAAAGTATGTTACGTTTCGCAAAGACCGCGAGGATGCTGTCGCAGCATCTGGCGGTGTAGCCATTATTGCTGACAAAAGTATAGCATGTCAGTATTTAAAGCTCCAAACGGCCCTTGAGGCCGTGGCCGTTCGAGCCGTACTTTTAAATAAACTCATTACAATCTGTTCTCTGTATATACCACCACATCATCACCTTCACAGACGCGACTTAGAGTCATTAATAGATGAGCTCCCGGACCCCTATTTTATTCTTGGTGATTTTAATGCACACAGTACTTTGTGGGGCGATTCACGCTGTGATGCGCGAGGTCGCGTCATTGAAGAGGTGCTTTTTTCCTCTGGAACATGTCTCTTGAACACGAAGGAGCCCACATATTTTAACCTGTCCAACAAGTCATACTCTGCCATAGATCTTAGCATTTTATCGCCGACGCTTTTACCCTATTTTAAATGGAATGTGCTTAACAACCCGTATGGGAGTGACCACTTTCCAATAATCCTAACTACGCCGAAACAAGATCAACTTCCCCCGCTGGTCCCTCGGTGGAAGATTGACTCAGCCGATTGGGAACGGTACCGATCTCTTACTTACATGACGTCGACTGAGATGTCTGGTATAATCATAGATGATGCTGTTGCATATTTTACAGCTTTTGTACTGGATGCCGCCTGTAAATGTATTACACAAACGAGCGGCATGGGTTCCAAGCGGCGTGTTCCCTGGTGGAACGATGCATGCAGGCAAGCACGGAGGAACCAGAACAAAGCGTGGGCGATATTTCGCGATTCTCCTACAGCTGAAAACCTGGAAAACTTTAAACATATCAAATCCCAGGCGAGGAGAACGCGCCGACAAGCAAGACGAGAGAGTTGGGCGAAGTATATATCAAGCATCAACTCGTACACAGATGAGAGCAAAGTATGGAATAGAGTGAAAAAGGTTAATGGACAACAAACGTATTCCCTGCCTTTAGTAAATAGTCACGGAGAAAGCCTGCAAGATCAAGCCAACTTTCTTGGCACACACTTTGAGCACATATCCAGCTCCTCACACTACACCGAAACATTCCTAAAGTGCAAAACACGAATAGAGAACAAAAAGCTAGAAAGGAAATGTGCAAAAAGTGCGCCGTACAATGAACCATTCTGCATAGCAGAACTGCAGGCAGCACTGAACTGCTGTAATACATCCGCCCCAGGTTCAGACCGCATAATATATGAGATGTTAAAACAACTACCATCCGAAACACAGAAAACCCTCCTTTCCCTTTACAACGTTATATGGTCTTCCGGCGAGATCCCCTCTGCTTGGAAAGAGGCTATTATAATTCCAATACTGAAGCACGGAAAGGATCCTTCCTCTGTATCAAGTTATAGACCTATAGCATTAACAAGCTGCCTCTGCAAAGTATTCGAAAAAATGATTAACTGTCGCCTACTACACTTCCTAGAATCAAACAAATTGCTGGACCCATACCAGTGCGGGTTTCGGGAGGGTCGATCCACCACTGACCATCTCATACGTATCGAGGCACGCATCCGTGAAGCTTTTGTCCATAAGCAGTTTTTCTTATCAGTATTCTTAGATATGGAGAAAGCCTATGATACAACGTGGCGGTTCGGGATATTGAAAGACCTCTCACAGTTAGGTATACACGGAAATATGTTCAATGTTATAGAAAGTTATCTGTCGAATCGGACATTCCGTGTTCGAGTGGGCAGTGTTCTCGCACAGAAGTTTGTACAGGAAACTGGAGTGCCGCAGGGCGGGGTGCTCAGCTGCACACTCTTTATAGTAAAAATGAATTCTCTTCGTCTACACATACCACATAACATCTTCTATTCAACGTATGTTGACGACGTGCAGATAGGATTTCAGTCAAGTTCTCTTGCAATCTGTGAGCGACAGGTCCAGCTTGGTCTTAACAGGGTCTCCAAATGAGCTGATGAGAACGGGTTCAGACTGAACCCACAAAAAAGCACCTGTGTCATTTTCTCCAGAAAAAGAGGCCTGCACCCTGATCCTGAAATTGTGTTGCATGGTGAGCGTCTGCCCGTAAACAGCGAACATAAATTCTTAGGCATAATTTTAGACGCGAAACTAACCTTTGTACAGCACATAAAATATCTTAAAGACAAGTGCATGAAAACAATGAATATCTTAAAGGTGCTCTCACGCACAACCTGGGGCAGTGATAGAAAATGTCTCATGAACTTGTATAAAAGCCTCATACGCACACGACTAGACTATGGAGCCATAGTTTACCAGTCGGCTACTCCAACTGCTCTGAAGATGCTAGACCCTGTCCACCACTTAGGCATTCGCTTGTCCACAGGCGCCTTTAGAACAAGCCCAGTGGAAAGCCTTTACGTTGAATCGGATGAGTGGTCACTTAATCTGCAGAGAACATACTCCTCTTTCATGTATTTTCTGAGAGTGAACGCAAATAGTGAGCAGCCCGCGTTCTCCACCATAAACGATTTGTCCAGTTGTCAACTTTTTCGCAACCGGCCCACAGTGGCAAAGCCTTTCTCACTGCGTGTCAGAGACATGGCTGAAGAAACAAGGGTTCAACTGCTTGAATACCACCTTATGTCCCCTGCTATACGGCCCCCGCCGTGGCAGTGGCAACCAATAGACTGTGATATATCTTTCGTAACTGTTACAAAGCACGCGCCTGTCGCGCATATACGAACGTATTTCCTCGAATTACAGCACAAATACTCCTCTCCTGAATTCTTTACAGACGCATCGAAGTGTAATTCTGGCGTATCTTACGCAGCGGTCGGTCCATCCTTTTCGGTTGCTGGTGTTCTGCACCCTAACACAAGTATTTTCACAGCAGAGGCCTACGCGATATTGGCCGCTGTTAAACACATTAAAGAATTTAATATCCCAAAGGCAGTTATATACACAGACTCCTTGAGCGTCGTAAATGCTTTGAAAACTGTCAAGAAATATAAAAACCCTGTAATTATTTCTCTTTACTCAGCATTGCTAAAAACCTATGCGTCTAAGCAGCATATCGTCCTGTGCTGGGTGCCGGGGCACCGAGAGATAGAGGGAAACGTGTTAGCGGACCAGCTAGCCACATCCGTGAACGCGAACGCTGCAGACACTTCCATGACTATCCCTGTAATGGACCTCAAGCCCTCAATAAGAAAAAATCTAAGAGATTTCTGGCAGCGCTTGTGGGATAAAGAAACAGCAAATAAATTACATGTTATCAAGCCTTATCTTGGCAACTGGCCGCCGGTATCGAAGAACCGCCACACAGAAGTAACACTTTGCAGACTCAGGATAGGACACACATACAGCACACACGCATACCTCTTGTCCGGTGGCGATCCGCCCATGTGTGATAAATGTGGTGAGCCACTTACCGTGCTTCACATCCTGCTGCAATGCACTCAATTAGACGCTAATAGGAAAAAGCATTTTCCATTACCACATCGGCAGCTAATTCCACTCCATCCTCAAATGATTATAGGTATAGAACCTGTCTTCAAACATGAATCCCTGTTTCGATTTTTAAAAGATGTAGATAGTTTTCATATTATAGCCCCAGGAAATCCGTAGCACAGCCTCTAACAGAGGTTTCTGCTGCGGTAGGTGCAATAAAAGAAAGCACCTGCCTCCCAGCCTTTGGGCTCAAAGGCCCCCCGGAGGCATTAGTGCTATTTACATATTCTCGCATTTTAGCTCCATGATCACTTATCACGTGTACTATATCCACAGACCACTACATGTATCACTGTCATAATTTTATGCTATATACTATTTTACGTTTCCATGACACTGATTGATTTTAGGCCACTTTACAGCCGTGTTACATCCCACCATCGCCACTCACAAATCAGCGCTTAACACAACATTATCAGTCATGGCGCTCTTTGGCCATACCTGGCCCTTGCGCCACTAAACAACACACATCCATCCATCCAACACCAACAATATTCAGGCCACTTTACGATATTGTACGCGGAATGATGACGGTGGTAAGCGGTATACGTAATGATGCAAAATTTAGTCGCACAAGCTTCTAACCGCTTACTTATCACACCCGGATACAGCTCAATGACAACGCATCAATAAAGTGGCACCTTGTGGGCTGCAACGCGCGCAAAATGTGGCGCTCGCCCTCTTGTTTTTGTGAGCACTAGCACGCACGCATGCAGCGAACAACCACAAACGGAGTGATCAACGTACACGACGCGTGTGTGTATTGTTCACGGAAAGACTGCCGCGTACGTGCTGTAGCAATACATTCGGCGACTGCACAACATAGCAGCACGATACAGGAGCAGTCGTAAACAGCACATTCTCGCCATCGGCCACACCATGCTGAATACGCCGGTTCTCGTCCGATCCCCGAAGCTAAGCAGCATTGGGCTCGGTCAGTACTTGGGAGGGAGACCACCTGGGAACACCGAGTGCTGATGGCACCGTTCTTTTTGCTTTCTTATTGCGTGCTTCTGTGACGTCTTGTTTTTTTTTTCATTTCCACAACGTGTGGGTGGTTGCATTTACTGTAACTTACGTTCAACTGGCGCCTGCTGGTAGAGCCAACGCCGAAGTGTTACACCAACAATACTCAGGCCACTACACGATATTGTACGCGGAATGATGACGGTGGTAAGCGGTATGCGTAATGATGCAAAATTTAGTCGCACAAGCGTCTAACCGCTTACTTATCACACCCGCATACAGCTCAATGACAACACATCAATAATGTGGCACCTTGTGGGCTGCAACGCGCGCAAAATGTGGCGCTCGCCCTCTTGTTTTTGTGAGCACTAGCACGCACGCATGCAGCGAACAACCACAAACGGAGTGATCAACGTACACGACGCGTGCGTGTATTGTTCACGGAAAGGCTGCCGCGTACGTGCTGTAGCAATACATTCGGCGACTGCACAACATAGCGGCACGATACAGGAGCAGTCGTAAACAGCACATTCTCGCCATCGGCCATACCATGCTGAATACGCCGGTTCTCGTCCGATCCCCGAAGCTAAGCCGCATTGGGCTCGGTCAGTACTTGGGAGGGAGACCACCTGGGAACACCGGGTGCTGATGGCACCGTTCTTTTTGCTTTTTTATTGCGTGCTTCTGTGAAGTCTTGTTTTTTTTCATTTGCACAACGTGTGGGTGGTTGCATTTACTGTAACTTACGTTCAACTGGAGCCTGCTGGTAGAGCCAACGCCGAAGTGTAACACCAACAATATTCAGGCCACTACGCGATACTGTACGCGGAATGGTGACGGTGGTAAGCGGTATACGTAATGATGCAAAATTTAGTCGCACAAGCTTCTAACCGCTTACTTATCACACCCGCATACAGCTCAATGACAACGCATCAATAAAGTGGCACCTTGTGGGCTGCAACGCGCGCAAAATGTGGCGCTCGCCCTCTTGTTTTTGTGAGCGCTAGCACGCATGCATTCAGCGAACAACCACAAATGGAGCGATCAACGTACACGACGCGTGCGTGTATTGTTCACGGAAAGACTGCCGCGTACGTGCTGTAGCAATACATTCGGCGACTGCACAACATAGCAGCACAATACAGGTGCAGTCGTAAACAGCTCATTCTTGCCATCGGCCATACCATGCTGAATACGCTGGTTCTCGTCCGATCCCCGAAGCTAAGCAGCATTGGGCTCGGTCAGTACTTGGGAGGGAGAAAACCTGGGAACACCGAGTGCTGATAGCACCATTCTTTTTGCTTTTTTATTGCGTGCTTCTGTGACGTCTTGTTTTTTTTTTTCATTTGCACAACGTGTGGGTGGTTGCATTTACTGTAACTTACGTTCAACTGGAGCCTGCTGGTAGAGCCAACGCCGAAGTGTAACACCAACAATATTCAGGCCACTACACGATATTGTACGCGGAATGATGACGGTGGTAAGCGGTATACGTAATGATGCAAAATTTAGTCGCACAATCTTCAAACCGCTTACTTATCACAGCCGCATACAGCTCAGTGACAACGCATCAATAAAGTGGCACCTTGTGGGCTGCAACGCGCGCAAAATGTGGCGCTCGCCTTCTTGTTTTTGTGAGCACTAGCACGCACGCATGCAGTGAACAACCACAAAAGGCGTCATCAACGTACACGACGCGTGCGTGTATTGTTCACGGAAAGACTGCCGCGTACGTGCTGTAGCAATACATTCGGCGACTGCACAACATAGCAGCACGATACAGGTGCAGTCGTAAATAGCACATCATTGCTATCGGCCATACCATGCTGAATACGCCGGTTCTCGTCCGATCCCCGAAGCTAAGCAGCATTGGGCTCGGTCAGTACTTGGGAGGGAGACCACCTGGGAACACAGAGTGCTGATGGCACCGTTCTTCTTGCTTTTTTATTGCGTGCTTCTGTGACGTCTTGTTTTTTTTTTCATTTGCACAACGTGTGGGTGGTTGCATTTACTGTAACTTACGTTCAACTGGAGCCTGCTGGTAGAGCCAACGCCGAAGTGTCACACCAACAATATTCAGGCCACTACACGATATTGTACGCGGAATGATGACGGTGGTAAGCGGTATACGTAATGATGCAAAATTTTGTCGCACAAGCTTCTAACCGCTTACTTATCACACCCGCATACAGCTCAATCACAACGCATCAATAAAGTGGCACCTTGTGGGCTGCAACGCGCGCAAAATGTGGCCCTCGCCCTCTTGTTTTTGTGAGCACTAGCACGCACGCATGCAGCGAACAACCACAAAAGGCGTGATCAACGTAAACGACGCGTGCGTGTATTGTTCACGGAAAGACTGCCGCGTACGTGCTGTAGCAATACATTCGGCGACTGCACAACATAGCAGCACGATACAGGTGCAGTTGTAAACAGCACATCATTGCTAGCGGCCATACCATGCTGAATACGCCGGTTCTTGTCCGATCCCCGAAGCTAAGCAGCATTGGGCTCGGTCAGTACTTGGGAGGGAGACCACCTGGGAACACCGAGTGCTGATGGCACCGTTCTTTTTGCTTTTTTATTGCGTGCTTCTGTGACGTCTTGTTTTTTTTTTCATTTGCACAACGTGTGGGTGGTTGCATTTACTGTAACTTACGTTCAACTGGAGCCTGCTGGTAGAGCCAACGCCGAAGTGTAACACCAACAATATTCAGGCCACTACACGATATTGTACGCGGAATGATGACGGTGGTAAGCGGTATACGTAATGATGCAAAATTTAGTCGCACAAGCTTCTAACCGCTTACTTATCACACCCGCATACAGCTCAATGACAACGCATCAATAAAGTGGCACCTTGTGGGCTGCAACGCGCGCAAAATGTGGCCCTCGCCCTCTTGTTTTTGTGAGCACTAGCACGCACGCATGCAGCGAACAACCACAAAAGGCGTGATCAACGTACACGACGCGTGCGTGTATTGTTCACGGAAAGACTGCCGCGTACGTGCTGTAGCAATACATTCGGCGACTGCACAACATAGCAGCACGATACAGGTGCAGTTGTAAACAGCACATCATTGCTATCGGCCATACCATGCTGAATACGCCGGTTCTCGTCCGATCCCCGAAGCTAAGCAGCATTGGGCTCAGTCAGTACTTGGGAGGGAGACCACCTGGGAACACCGAGTACTGATGGCACCGTTCTTTTTGCTTTTTTATTGCGTGCTTCTGTGACGTCTTGTTTTTTTTTTCATTTGCATAACGTGTGGGTGGTTGCATTTACTGTAACTTACGTTCAACTGGAGCCTGCTGGTAGAGCCAACGCCGAAATGTAACACCAACAATATTCAGGCCACTACACGATATTGTACACGGAATGATGACGGTGGTAAGCGGTATACGTAATGATGCAAAATTTAGTCGCACAAGCTTCTAACCGCTTACTTATCACACCCGTATACAGCTCAATGACAACGCATCAATTAAGTGGCACCTTGTGGGCTGCAACGCGCGCAAGATGTGGCGCTCGCCCTCTTGTTTTTGTGAGCACTAGCACGCACGCATGCAGCGAACAACCACAAACGGAGTGATCAACGTACACGACGCTGCGTGTATTGTTCACGGAAAGACTGCCGCGTACGTGCTGTAGCAATACATTCGGCGACTGCACAACATAGCAGCACGATACAGGTGCATTCGTAAACAGCACATTCTTGCCATCGGCCATACCATGCTGAATACGCGGGTTCTCGTCCGATCCCCGAAACTAAGCAACATTGGGCTCGGTCAGTACTTGGGAGGGAGACCACCTGGGAACACCGAGTGCTGATGGCACCGTTCTTTTTGCTTTTTTATTGCGTGCTTCTGTGACGTCTTGTTTTTTTTTTCATTTGCACAACGTGTGGGTGGTTGCTTTTACTGTAACTTACGTTCAACTGGAGCCTGCTGGTAGAGCCAACGCCGAAGTGTAACACCAACAATATTCAGGCCACAACACGATATTGTACGCGGAATGATGACGGTGGTAAGCGGTATACGTAATGATGCAAAATTTAGTCGCACAAGCTTCTAACCGCTTACTTATCACACCCGCATACAGCTCAATGACAACGCATCAATAAAGTGGCACCTTGTGGGCTGCAACGCGCGCAAAATGTGGCCCTCGCCCTCTTGTTTTTGTGAGCACTAGCACGCACGCATGCAGCGAACAACCACAAAAGGCGTGATCAACGTACACGACGCGTGCGTGTATTGTTCACGGAAAGACTGCCGCGTACGTGCTGTAGCAATACATTCGGCGACTGCACAACATAGCAGCACGATACAGGTGCAGTTGTAAACAGCACATCATTGCTATCGGCCATACCATGCTGAATACGCCGGTTCTCGTCCGATCCCCGAAGCTAAGCAGCATTGGGCTCAGTCAGTACTTGGGAGGGAGACCACCTGGGAACACCGAGTACTGATGGCACCGTTCTTTTTGCTTTTTTATTGCGTGCTTCTGTGACGTCTTGTTTTTTTTCATTTGCATAACGTGTGGGTGGTTGCATTTACTGTAACTTACGTTCAACTGGAGCCTGCTGGTAGAGCCAACGCCGAAATGTAACACCAACAATATTCAGGCCACTACACGATATTGTACACGGAATGATGACGGTGGTAAGCGGTATACGTAATGATGCAAAATTTAGTCGCACAAGCTTCTAACCGCTTACTTATCACACCCGCATACAGCTCAATGACAACGCATCAATTAAGTGGCACCTTGTGGGCTGCAACGCGCGGAAGATGTGGCGCTCGCCCTCTTGTTTTTGTGAGCACTAGCACGCACGCATGCAGCGAACAACCACAAACGGAGTGATCAACGTACACGACGCGTGCGTGTATTGTTCACGGAAAGACTGCCGCGTACGTGCTGTAGCAATACATTCGGCGACTGCACAACATAGCAACACGATACAGGTGCATTCGTAAACAGCACATTCTTGTCATCGGCCATACCATGCTGAATACGCCGGTTCTCGTCCGATCCCCGAAACTAAGCAGCATTGGGCTCGGTCAGTACTTGGGAGGGAGACCACCTGGGAACACCGAGTGCTGATGGCACCGTTCTTTTTGCTTTTTTATTGCGTGCTTCTGTGACGTCTTGTTTTTTTTTATTTGCACAACGTGTGGGTGGTTGCATTTACTGTAACTTACGTTCAACTGGAGCCTGCTGGTAGGGCCAACGCCGAAGTGTAACACCAACAATATTCAGGCCACTACACGATATTGTACGCGGAATGATGACGGTGGTAAGCGGTATACGTAATGATGCAAAATTTAGTCGCACAAGCTTCTAACCGCTTACTTATCACACCCGCATACAGCTCAATGACAACGCATCAATAAAGTGGCACTTTGTGGTCTGCAACGCGCGCAAAATGTGGCGCTCGCCGTCTTGATTTTGTGAGCACTAGCACGCACGCATGCAGAGAACAACCACAAACGGATCGATCAACGTACACGACGCGTGCGTGTATTGTTCACGGAAAGACTGCCGCGTACGTGCTGTAGCAATACATTCGGCGACTGCACAACATAGCAGCACGATACAGGTGCAGTCGTAAACAGCAAATTCTCGCCATCGGCCATACCATGCTGAATACGCCGGTTCTCGTCCGATCCCCGAAGCTAAGCAGCATTGGGCTCGGTCAGTACTTGGGAGGGAGACCACCTGGGAACACCGAGTGCTGATGGCACCGTTCTTTTTGCTTTTTCATTGCGTGCTTCTGTGACGTCTTGTTTTTTTTTTTCATTTGCACAACGTGTGGGTGGTTACATTTACTGTAACTTACGTTCAACTGGAGCCTGCTGGTAGAGCCAACGCCGAAGTGTAACACCAACAATATTCAGGCCACTACACGATATTGTACGCGGAATGATGACGGTGGTAAGCGGTACACGTAATGATGCAAAATTTAGTCGCACAAGCTTCTAACCGCTTACTAATCACACCCGCATACAGCTCAATGACAACGCATCAATAAAGTGGCACCTTGTAGGCTGCAACGCGCGCAAAATGTGGCGCTCGCCCTCTTGTTTTTGTGAGCACTAGGACGCACGCATGCAGCGAACAACCACAAACGGAGTGATCAACGTACACGACGCGTGCGTGTATTGTTCACGGAAAGACTGCCGCGTACGTGCTGTAGCATTACATTCGGCGACTGCACAACATAGCAGCACGATACAGGTGCAGTCGTAAACAGCAAATTCTCGCCATCGGCCATACCATGCTGAATACGCCGGTTCTCGTCCGATCCCCGAAGCTAAGCAGCATTGGGCTCGGTCAGTACTTGGGAGGGAGACCACCTGGGAACACCGAGTGCTGATGGCACCGTTCGTTTTGCTTTTTTATTGCGTGATTCTGTGACGTCTTGTTTTTTTTTTTCATTTGCACAACGTGTGGGTGGTTGCATTTACTGTAACTTACGTTCAACTGGAGCCTGCTGGTAGAGCCAACGCCGAAGTGTAACACCAACAATATTCAGGCCACTACACGATATTGTACGCGGAATGATGACTGTGGTAAGCGGTATACGTAATGATGCAAAATTTAGTCGCACAAGCTTCTAACCGCTTACTTATCACACCCGCATACAGCTCAATGACAACGCATCAATAAAGTGGCACCTTGTGGGCTGCAACGCGCGCAAAATGTGGCCCTCGCCCTCTTATTTTTGTGAGCACTAGGACGCACGCATGCAGCGAACAACCACAAACGGAGTGATCAACGTACACGACGCGTGCGTGTATTGTTCACGGAAAGACTGCCGCGTACGTGCTGTAGCAATACATTCGGCGACTGCACAACATAGCAGCACGATACAGGTGCAGTCGTTAACAGCACATTGTCACCATCGGCCATACCATGCTGAATACGCCGGTTCTCGTCCGATCCCCGAAGCTAAGCAGCATTGGGCTCGGTCAGTACTTGGGAGGGAGACCACCTGGGAACACCGAGTGCTGATGGCACCGTTCTTTTTGCTTTTTTTATTGCGTGCTTCTGTGACGTCTTGTTTTTTTTTTAATTTGCACAACGTGTGGGTGGTTGCATTTACTGTAACTTACGTTCAACTGGAGCCTGCTGGTAGAGCCAACGCCGAAGTGTAACACCAACAATATTCAGGCCACTACACGATATTGTACGCGGAATGATGACGGTGCTAAGCGGTATACGTAATGATGCAAAATTTAGTCCCACAAGCTTCTAACCGCTCACTTATGACACCTGCATACAGCTCAATGACAACGCATCAATAAAGTGGCACCTTGTGCGCTGCAACGCGCGCAAAAGGTGGCGCTCGCCCTCTTGTTTTTGTGAGCACTAGCACGCACGCATGCAGCGAACAACCACAATCGGATTGATCAACGTACACGACGCGTGCGTGTATTGTTCACGGAAAGACTTCCGCGTACGTGCTGTAGCAATACATTCGGCGACTGCACAACATAGAAGCACGATACAGGTGCAGTCGTAAACAGCACATTCTTGCCATCGGCCATACCATGCTGAATACGCCGGTTCTCGTCCGATCCCCGAAGCTAAGCAGCATTGGGCTCGGTCAGTACTTGGGAGGGAGACCACCTGGGAACACCGAGTGCTGATGGCAGCGTTCTTTTTGGTTTTTTATTGCTGGCTTCTGTGACGTCTTTTTTTTTTATTTGCACAACGTGTGGGTGGTTGCATCTACTGTAACTTACGTTCAACTGGAGCCTGCTGGTAGAGCCAACGCCGAAGTGTAACACCAACAATATTCAGGCCACTACACGATATTGTACGCGCAATGATGACGGTGGCAAGCGGTATACGTAATGATGCAAAATTTAGTCGCAGAAGCTTCTAACCGCTTACTTATCACACCCGCATACAGCTCAATGACAATGCATCAATAAAGTGGCACCTTGTGGGCTGCAACGCGCGCAAACTGTGGCGATCGCCCTCTTGTTTTTGTGAGCACTAGCACGCACGCATGCAGCGAACAACCACAAACGGAGTGATCAACGTACACGACGCGTGCGTGTATTGTTCACGGAAAGACTGCCGCGTACGTGCTGTAGCAATACATTCGGCGACTGCACAACATAGCAGCACGATACAGGTGCAGTCGTAAACAGCACATTCTTGCGATCGGCCATACCATGCTGAATACGCCGGTTCTCGTCCGATCCCCGAAGCTAAGCAGCATTGGGCTCGGTCAGTACTTGGGAGGGAGACCACCCGGGAACTCCGAGTGCTGATGGCACCGTTCTTATTTCTTTTTAATTGCGTGCTTCTGTGACGTCTTGTTTTTTTTTTAATTTGCACAACGTGTGGGTGGTTGCATTTACTGTACCTTACGTTCAACTGGAGCCTGCTGGTAGAGCCAACGCCGAAGTGTAACACCAACAATATTCAGGCCACTACACGATATTGTACGCGGAATGATGACGGTGGTAAGCGGTATACGTAATGATGCAAAATTTAGTCGCACAAGCTTCTAACCGCTTACTTATCACACCCGCATACAGCTCAATGACAACGCATCAATAAAGTGGCACCTTGTGGGCTGCAACGCGCGCAAAATGTGGCCCTCGCCCTCTTGTTTTTGTGAGCACTAGCACGCACGCATGCAGCGAACAACCACAAAAGGCGTGATCAACGTACACGACGCGTGCGTGTATTGTTCACGGAAAGACTGCCGCGTACGTGCTGTAGCAATACATTCGGCGACTGCACAACATAGCAGCACGATACAGGTGCAGTTGTAAACAGCACATCATTGCTATCGGCCATACCATGCTGAATACGCCGGTTCTCGTCCGATCCCCGAAGCTAAGCAGCATTGGGCTCAGTCAGTACTTGGGAGGGAGACCACCTGGGAACACCGAGTACTGATGGCACCGTTCTTTTTGCTTTTTTATTGCGTGCTTCTGTGACGTCTTGTTTTTTTTTTTTCATTTGCATAACGTGTGGGTGGTTGCATTTACTGTAACTTACGTTCAACTGGAGCCTGCTGGTAGAGCCAACGCCGAAATGTAACACCAACAATATTCAGGCCACTACACGATATTGTACACGGAATGATGACGGTGGTAAGCGGTATACGTAATGATGCAAAATTTAGTCGCACAAGCTTCTAACCGCTTACTTATCACACCCGCATACAGCTCAATGACAACGCATCAATTAAGTGGCACCTTGTGGGCTGCAACGCGCGCAAGATGTGGCGCTCGCCCTCTTGTTTTTGTGAGCACTAGCACGCACGCATGCAGCGAACAACCACAAACGGAGTGATCAACGTACACGACGCTGCGTGTATTGTTCACGGAAAGACTGCCGCGTACGTGCTGTAGCAATACATTCGGCGACTGCACAACATAGCAGCACGATACAGGTGCATTCGTAAACAGCACATTCTTGCCATCGGCCATACCATGCTGAATACGCGGGTTCTCGTCCGATCCCCGAAACTAAGCAGCATTGGGCTCGGTCAGTACTTGGGAGGGAGACCACCTGGGAACACCGAGTGCTGATGGCACCGTTCTTTTTGCTTTTTTATTGCGTGCTTCTGTGACGTCTTGTTTTTTTTTTCATTTGCACAACGTGTGGGTGGTTGCATTTACTGTAACTTACGTTCAACTGGAGCCTGCTGGTAGGGCCAACGCCGAAGTGTAACACCAACAATATTCAGGCCACTACACGATATTGTACGCGGAATGATGACGGTGGTAAGCGGTATACGTAATGATGCAAAATTTAGTCGCACAAGCTTCTAACCGCTTACTTATCACACCCGCATACAGCTCAATGACAACGCATCAATAAAGTGGCACCTTGTGGGCTGCAACGCGCGCAAAATGTGGCGCTCGCCCTCTTGTTTTTGTGAGCACTAGCACGCATGCATGCAGCGAACAACCACAAACGGAGTGATCAACGTACACGACGCGTGCGTGTATTGTTCACGGAAAGAGTGCCGCGTACGTGCTGTAACAATACATTCGGCGACTGCACAACATAGCAGCACAATACAGGTGCAGTCGTAAACAGCTCATTCTTGCCATCGGCCATACCATGCTGAATACGCTGGTTCTCGTCCGATCCCCGAAGCTAAGCAGCATTGGGCTCGGTCAGTATTTGGGAGGGAGAAAACCTGGGAACACCGAGTGCTGATAGCACCGTTCTTTTTGCTTTTTTATTGCGTGCTTCTGTGACGTCTTGTTTTTTTTTTTCATTTGCACAACGTGTGGGTGGTTGCATTTACTGTAACTTACGTTCAACTGGAGCCTGCTGGTAGAGCCAACGCCGAAGTGTAACACCAACAATATTCAGGCCACTACACGATATTGTACGCGGAATGATGACGGTGGTAAGCGGTATACGTAATGATGCAAAATTTAGTCTCACAATCTTCTAACCGCTTACTTATCCCAGCCGCATACAGCTCAATGACAACGCATCAATAAAGTGGCACCTTGTGGGCTGCAACGCGCGCAAAATGTGGCGCTCGCCTTCTTGTTTTTGTGAGCACTAGCACGCACGCATGCAGCGAACAACCACAAAAGGCGTCATCAACGTACACGACGCGTGCGTGTATTGTTCACGGAAAGACTGCCGCGTACGTGCTGTAGCAATACATTCGGCGACTGCACAACATAGCAGCACGATACAGGTGCAGTCGTAAACAGCACATCATTGCTATCGGCCATACCATGCTGAATACGCCGGTTCTCGTCCGATCCCCGAAGCTAAGCAGCATTGGGCTCGGTCAGTACTTGGGAGGGAGACCACCTGGGAACACCGAGTGCTGATGGCACCGTTCTTTTTGCTTTTTTATTGCGTGCTTCTGTGACGTCTTGTTTTTTTTTTCATTTGCACAACGTGTGGGTGGTTGCTTTTACTGTAACTTACGTTCAACTGGAGCCTGCTGGTAGAGCCAACGCCGAAGTGTAACACCAACAATATTCAGGCCACAACACGATATTGTACGCGGAATGATGACGGTGGTAAGCGGTATACGTAATGATGCAAAATTTAGTCGCACAAGCTTCTAACCGCTTACTTATCACACCCGCATACAGCTCAATGACAACGCATCAATAAAGTGGCACCTTGTGGGCTGCAACGCGCGCAAAATGTGGCCCTCGCCCTCTTGTTTTTGTGAGCACTAGCACGCACGCATGCAGCGAACAACCACAAAAGGCGTGATCAACGTACACGACGCGTGCGTGTATTGTTCACGGAAAGACTGCCGCGTACGTGCTGTAGCAATACATTCGGCGACTGCACAACATAGCAGCACGATACAGGTGCAGTTGTAAACAGCACATCATTGCTATCGGCCATACCATGCTGAATACGCCGGTTCTCGTCCGATCCCCGAAGCTAAGCAGCATTGGGCTCAGTCAGTACTTGGGAGGGAGACCACCTGGGAACACCGAGTACTGATGGCACCGTTCTTTTTGCTTTTTTATTGCGTGCTTCTGTGACGTCTTGTTTTTTTTTCATTTGCATAACGTGTGGGTGGTTGCATTTACTGTAACTTACGTTCAACTGGAGCCTGCTGGTAGAGCCAACGCCGAAATGTAACACCAACAATATTCAGGCCACTACACGATATTGTACACGGAATGATGACGGTGGTAAGCGGTATACGTAATGATGCAAAATTTAGTCGCACAAGCTTCTAACCGCTTACTTATCACACCCGCATACAGCTCAATGACAACGCATCAATTAAGTGGCACCTTGTGGGCTGCAACGCGCGGAAGATGTGGCGCTCGCCCTCTTGTTTTTGTGAGCACTAGCACGCACGCATGCAGCGAACAACCACAAACGGAGTGATCAACGTACACGACGCGTGCGTGTATTGTTCACGGAAAGACTGCCGCGTACGTGCTGTAGCAATACATTCGGCGACTGCACAACATAGCAACACGATACAGGTGCATTCGTAAACAGCACATTCTTGTCATCGGCCATACCATGCTGAATACGCCGGTTCTCGTCCGATCCCCGAAACTAAGCAGCATTGGGCTCGGTCAGTACTTGGGAGGGAGACCACCTGGGAACACCGAGTGCTGATGGCACCGTTCTTTTTGCTTTTTTATTGCGTGCTTCTGTGACGTCTTGTTTTTTTTTGATTTGCACAACGTGTGGGTGGTTGCATTTACTGTAACTTACGTTCAACTGGAGCCTGCTGGTAGGGCCAACGCCGAAGTGTAACACCAACAATATTCAGGCCACTACACGATATTGTACGCGGAATGATGACGGTGGTAAGCGGTATACGTAATGATGCAAAATTTAGTCGCACAAGCTTCTAACCGCTTACTTATCACACCCGCATACAGCTCAATGACAACGCATCAATAAAGTGGCACTTTGTGGTCTGCAACGCGCGCAAAATGTGGCGCTCGCCGTCTTGATTTTGTGAGCACTAGCACGCACGCATGCAGCGAACAACCACAAACGGATCGATCAACGTACACGACGCGTGCGTGTATTGTTCACGGAAAGACTGCCGCGTACGTGCTGTAGCAATACATTCGGCGACTGCACAACATAGCAGCACGATACAGGTGCAGTCGTAAACAGCAAAATCTCGCCATCGGCCATACCATGCTGAATACGCCGGTTCTCGTCCGATCCCCGAAGCTAAGCAGCATTGGGCTCGGTCAGTACTTGGGAGGGAGACCACCTGGGAACACCGAGTGCTGATGGCACCGTTCTTTTTGCTTTTTCATTGCGTGCTTCTGTGACGTCTTGTTTTTTTTTTCATTTGCACAACGTGTGGGTGGTTGCATTTACTGTAACTTACGTTCAACTGGAGCCTGCTGGTAGAGCCAACGCCGAAGTGTAACACCAACAATATTCAGGCCACTACACGATATTGTACGCGGAATGATGACGGTGGTAAGCGGTACACGTAATGATGCAAAATTTAGTCGCACAAGCTTCTAACCGCTTACTAATCACACCCGCATACAGCTCAATGACAACGCATCAATAAAGTGGCACCTTGTAGGCTGCAACGCGCGCAAAATGTGGCGCTCGCCCTCTTGTTTTTGTGAGCACTAGGACGCACGCATGCAGCGAACAACCACAAACGGAGTGATCAACGTACACGACGCGTGCGTGTATTGTTCACGGAAAGACTGCCGCGTACGTGCTGTAGCATTACATTCGGCGACTGCACAACATAGCAGCACGATACAGGTGCAGTCGTAAACAGCAAATTCTCGCCATCGGCCATACCATGCTGAATACGCCGGTTCTCGTCCGATCCCCGAAGCTAAGCAGCATTGGGCTCGGTCAGTACTTGGGAGGGAGACCACCTGGGAACACCGAGTGCTGATGGCACCGTTCTTTTTGGTTTTTTATTGCGTGCTTCTGTCACGTCTTTTTTTTTCATTTGCACAACGTGTGGGTGGTTGCATTTACTGTAACTTATGTTCAACTGGAGCCTGCTGGTAGAGCCAACGCCGAAGTGTAACACCAACAGTATTCAGGCCACTACACGATATTGTACGCGGAATGATGACGGTGGTAAGCGGTATACGTAATGATGCAAAATTTAGTCGCACAAGCTTCTAACCGCTTACTTATCACACCCGCATACAGCTCAATGACAACGCATCAATTAAGTGGCACCTTGTGGGCTGCAACGCGCGCAAGATGTGACGCTCGCCCTCTTGTTTTTGTGAGCACTAGCACGCACGCATGCAGCGAACAACCACAAACGGAGCGATCAACGTACACGACGCGTCCGTGTATTGTTCACGGAAAGACTGCCGCGTATGTGCTGTAGCATTACATTCGGCGACTGCACAACATAGAAGCACGATACAGGTGCATTCGTAAACAGCACATTCTTGCCATCGGCCATACCATGCTGAATACGCCGGTTCTCGTCCGATCCCCGAAGCTAAGCAGCATTGGGCTCGGTCAGTACTTGGGAGGGAGACCACCTGGGAACACCGAGTGCTGATGGCACCGTTCGTTTTGCTTTTTTATTGCGTGATTCTGTGACGTCTTGTTTTTTTTTTTTCATTTGCACAACGTGTGGGTGGTTGCATTTACTGTAACTTACGTTCAACTGGAGCCTGCTGGTAGAGCCAACGCCGAAGTGTAACACCAACAATATTCAGGCCACTACACGATATTGTACGCGGAATGATGACTGTGGTAAGCGGTATACGTAATGATGCAAAATTTAGTCGCACAAGCTTCTAACCGCTTACTTATCACACCCGCATACAGCTCAATGACAACGCATCAATAAAGTGGCACCTTGTGGGCTGCAACGCGCGCAAAATGTGGCCCTCGCCCTCTTATTTTTGTGAGCACTAGCACGCACGCATGCAGCGAACAACCACAAACGGAGTGATCAACGTACACGACGCGTGCGTGTATTGTTCACGGAAAGACTGCCGCGTACGTGCTGTAGCAATACATTCGGCGACTGCACAACATAGCAGCACGATACAGGTGCAGTCGTTAACAGCACATTGTCACCATCGGCCATACCATGCTGAATACGCCGGTTCTCGTCCGATCCCCGAAGCTAAGCAGCATTGGGCTCGGTCAGTACTTGGGAGGGAGACCACCTGGGAACACCGAGTGCTGATGGCACCGTTCTTTTTGCTTTTTTTATTGCGTGCTTCTGTGACGTCTTGTTTTTTTTTTAATTTGCACAACGTGTGGGTGGTTGCATTTACTGTAACTTACGTTCAACTGGAGCCTGCTGGTAGAGCCAACGCCGAAGTGTAACACCAACAATATTCAGGCCACTACACGATATTGTACGCGGAATGATGACGGTGGTAAGCGGTATACGTAATGATGCAAAATTTAGTCGCACAAGCTTCTAACCGCTTACTTATGACACCTGCATACAGCTCAATGACAACGCATCAATAAAGTGGCACCTTGTGCGCTGCAACGCGCGCAAAAGGTGGCGCTCGCCCTCTTGTTTTTGTGAGCACTAGCACGCACGCATGCAGCGAACAACCACAATCGGATTGATCAACGTACACGACGCGTGCGTGTATTGTTCACGGAAAGACTTCCGCGTACGTGCTGTAGCAATACATTCGGCGACTGCACAACATAGAAGCACGATACAGGTGCAGTCGTAAACAGCACATTCTTGCCATCGGCCATACCATGCTGAATACGCCGGTTCTCGTCCGATCCCCGAAGCTAAGCAGCATTGGGCTCGGTCAGTACTTGGGAGGGAGACCACCTGGGAACACCGAGTGCTGATGGCACCGTTCTTTTTGGTTTTTTATTGCTGGCTTCTGTGACGTCTTTTTTTTTTATTTGCACAACGTGTGGGTGGTTGCATTTACTGTAACTTACGTTCAACTGGAGCCTGCTGGTAGAGCCAACGCCGAAGTGTAACACCAACAATATTCAGGCCACTACACGATATTGTACGCGCAATGATGACGGTGGCAAGCGGTATACGTAATGATGCAAAATTTAGTCGCAGAAGCTTCTAACCGCTTACTTATCACACCCGCATACAGCTCAATGACAATGCATCAATAAAGTGGCACCTTGTGGGCTGCAACGCGCGCAAACTGTGGCGATCGCCCTCTTGTTTTTGTGAGCACTAGCACGCACGCATGCAGCGAACAACCACAAACGGAGTGATCAACGTACACGACGCGTGCGTGTATTGTTCACGGAAAGACTGCCGCGTACGTGCTGTAGCAATACATTCGGCGACTGCACAACATAGCAGCACGATACAGGTGCAGTCGTAAACAGCACATTCTTGCGATCGGCCATACCATGCTGAATACGCCGGTTCTCGTCCGATCCCCGAAGCTAAGCAGCATTGGGCTCGGTCAGTACTTGGGAGGGAGACCACCCGGGAACTCCGAGTGCTGATGGCACCGTTCTTATTTCTTTTTAATTGCGTGCTTCTGTGACGTCTTGTTTTTTTTTTTAATTTGCACAACGTGTGGGTGGTTGCATTTACTGTAACTTACGTTCAACTGGAGCCTGCTGGTAGAGCCAACGCCGAAGTGTAACACCAACAATATTCAGGCCACTACACGATATTGTACGCGGAATGATGACGGTGGTAAGCGGTATACGTAATGATGCAAAATTTAGTCCCACAAGCTTCTAACCGCTCACTTATGACACCCGCATACAGCTCAATGACAACGCATCAATAAAGTGGCACCTTGTGCGCTGCAACGCGCGCAAAAGGTGGCGCTCGCCCTCTTGTTTTTGTGAGCACTAGCACGCACGCATGCAGCGAACAACCACAATCGGATTGATCAACGTACACGACGCGTGCGTGTATTGTTCACGGAAAGACTGCCGCGTACGTGCTGTAGCAATACATTCGGCGACTGCACAACATAGAAGCACGATACAGGTGCAGTCGTAAACAGCACATTCTTGCCATCGGCCATACCATGCTGAATACGCCGGTTCTCGTCCGATCCCCGAAGCTAAGCAGCATTGGGCTCGGTCAGTACTTGGGAGGGAGACCACCTGGGAACACCGAGTGCTGATGGCACCGTTCTTTTTGGTTTTTTATTGCTGGCTTCTGTGACGTCTTGTTTTTTTTTTCATTTGCACAACGTGTGGGTGGTTGCATTTACTGTAACTTACGTTCAACTGGAGCCTGCTGGTAGAGCCAACGCCGAAGTGTAACACCAACAATATTCAGGCCACTAGACGATATTGTACGCGGAATGATGACGGTGGTAAGCGGTATACGTAATGATGCAAAATTTAGTCGCACAAGCTTCTAACCGCTTACTTATCACACCCGCGTACAGGTCAATGACAACGCATCAATAAAGTGGCACCTGGTGGGCTGCAACGCGCGCAAAATGTGGCGCTCGCCCTCTTGTTTTTGTGAGCACTAGCACGCACGCATGCAGCGAACAACCACAAACGGAGTGATCAACGTACACGACGCGTACGTGTATTGTTCAAGGAAAGACTGCCGCGTACGTGCTGTAGCAATACATTCGGCGACTGCACAACATAGCAGCACGATACAGGTGCAGTCGTAAACAGCACATTCTCGCCATCGGCCATGCCATGCTGAATACGCCGGTTCTCGTCCGATCCCCGAAGCTAAGCAGCATTGGGCCCGGTCAGTACTTGGGAGGGAGACCACCTGGGAACACCGAGTGCTGATGGCACTGTTCTTTTTGCTTTTTTATTGCGTGCTTCTGTGACGTCTTGTTTTTTTTTTCATTTGCACAACGTGTGGGTGGATGCATTTACTGTAACTTACGTTCAACTGGAGCCTGCTGGTAGAGCCAATGCCGAAGTGTAACATCAACAATATTTAGGCCACTACACGATATTGTACGCGGAATGATGACGGTGGTAAGCGGTATACGTAATGATGCAAAATTTGGTCGCACAAGCTTCTAACCGCTCACTTATCACACCCGCATACAGCTCAATGACAACGCATCAATAAAGTGCCAACTTGTGGGCTGCAACGCGCGCAAAATGTGGCGCTCGCCCTCTTGTTTTTGTGAGCACTAGCACGCACGCATGCAGCGAACAACCACAAACGGAGTGATCAACGTACACGACGCGTGCGTGTATTGTTCACGGAAAGACTGCCGCGTACGTGCTGTAGCAATACATTCGGCGACTGCACAACATAGCAGCACGATACAGGTGCAGTCGTAAACAGCACATTCTCGCCATCAGCCATGCCATGCAGAATACGCCAGTTCTCGTCCGTCCCCGAAGCTAAGCAGCATTGGGCTCGGTCAGTACTTGGGACGGAGACCACCTGGGAACACCGAGCGCTGATCGCACCGTTCTTTTTGCTTTTTTATTGCGTGCTTCTGTGACGTCTTGTTTTTTTTTTCATTTGCACAACTTGTGGGTGGTTGCATTTACTGTAACTTACGTTCAACTGGAGCCTGCAGGTAGAACCAACGCCGAAGTGTAACACCAACAATATTCAGGCCACTACACGATATTGTACGCGGAATGATGACGGTGGTAAGCGGTATACGTAATGATGCAAAATTTAGTCGCACAAGCTTCTAACCGCTTACTTATCACACCCGCATACAGCTCAATGACAACGCATCAATAAAGTGGCACCTTGTGGGCTGCAACGCGCGCAAAATGTGGCGCTCGCCCTCTTGTTTTTGTGAGCACTAGCACGCACGCATGCAGCGAACAACCACAAACGGAGTGATCAACGTACACGACGCGTGCGTGTATTGTTCACGGAAAGACTGCCGCGTACGTGCTGTAGCAATACATTCGGCGACTGCACAACATAGCAGCACGATACAGGTGCAGTCGTAAACAGCACATTCTTGCGATCGGCCATACCATGCTGAATACGCCGGTTCTCGTCCGATCCCCGAAGCTAAGCAGCATTGGGCTCGGTCAGTACTTGGGAGGGAGACCACCTGGGAACACCGAGTGCTGATGGCACCGTTCTTTTTGCTTTTTTATTGCGTGCTTCTGTGACGTCTTGTTTTTTTTTCATTTGCACAACGTGTGGGTGGTTGCGTTTACTGTAACTTACGTTCAACTGGAGCCTGCTGGTAGAGCCAACGCCGAAGTGTAACACCAACAATATTCAGGCCACTAGACGATATTGTACGCGGAATGATGACGGTGGTAAGCGGTATACGTAATGATGCAAAATTTAGTCGCACAAGCTTCTAACCGCTTACTTATCACACCCGCGTACAGGTCAATGACAACGCATCAATAAAGTGGCACCTGGTGGGCTGCAACGCGCGCAAAATGTGGCGCTCGCCCTCTTGTTTTTGTGAGCACTAGCACGCACGCATGCAGCGAACAACCACAAACGGAGTGATCAACGTACACGACGCGTGCGTGTATTGTTCAAGGAAAGACTGCCGCGTACGTGCTGTAGCAATACATTCGGCGACTGCACAACATAGCAGCACGATACAGGTGCAGTCGTAAACAGCACATTCTCGCCATCGGCCATGCCATGCTGAATACGCCGGTTCTCGTCCGATCCCCGAAGCTAAGCAGCATTGGGCCCGGTCAGTACTTGGGAGGGAGACCACCTGGGAACACCGAGTGCTGATGGCACTGTTCTTTTTGCTTTTTTATTGCGTGCTTCTGTGACGTCTTGTTTTTTTTTTCATTTGCACAACGTGTGGGTGGATGCATTTACTGTAACTTACGTTCAACTGGAGCCTGCTGGTAGAGCCAATGCCGAAGTGTAACATCAACAATATTTAGGCCACTACACGATATTGTACGCGGAATGATGACGGTGGTAAGCGGTATACGTAATGATGCAAAATTTGGTCGCACAAGCTTCTAACCGCTCACTTATCACACCCGCATACAGCTCAATGACAACGCATCAATAAAGTGCCAACTTGTGGGCTGCAACGCGCGCAAAATGTGGCGCTCGCCCTCTTGTTTTTGTGAGCACTAGCACGCACGCATGCAGCGAACAACCACAAACGGAGTGATCAACGTACACGACGCGTGCGTGTATTGTTCACGGAAAGACTGCCGCGTACGTGCTGTAGCAATACATTCGGCGACTGCACAACATAGCAGCACGATACAGGTGCAGTCGTAAACAGCACATTCTCGCCATCAGCCATGCCATGCAGAATACGCCAGTTCTCGTCCGTCCCCGAAGCTAAGCAGCATTGGGCTCGGTCAGTACTTGGGACGGAGACCACCTGGGAACACCGAGCGCTGATCGCACCGTTCTTTTTGCTTTTTTATTGCGTGCTTCTGTGACGTCTTGTTTTTTTTTTCATTTGCACAACTTGTGGGTGGTTGCATTTACTGTAACTTACGTTCAACTGGAGCCTGCAGGTAGAACCAACGCCGAAGTGTAACACCAACAATATTCAGGCCACTACACGATATTGTACGCGGAATGATGACGGTGGTAAGCGGTATACGTAATGATGCAAAATTTAGTCGCACAAGCTTCTAACCGCTTACTTATCACACCCGCATACAGCTCAATGACAACGCATCAATAAAGTGGCACCTTGTGGGCTGCAACGCGCGCAAAATGTGGCGCTCGCCCTCTTGTTTTTGTGAGCACTAGCACGCACGCATGCAGCGAACAACCACAAACGGAGTGATCAACGTACACGACCGTACGTGTATTGTTCACGGAAAGACTGCCGCGTACATGCTGTAGCAATACATTCGGCGACTGCACAACATAGCAGCACGATACAGGTGCAGTCGTAAACAGCACATTCTTGCCATCGGCCATACCATGCTGAATACGCCGGTTCTCGTCCGATCCCCTGAGCTAAGCTGCATTGGGCTCGGTCAGTACTTGGGAGGGAGGCCACCTGGGAACACCGAGTGCTGATGGCACCGTTCTTTTTGCTTTTTCATTGCGTGCTTCTGTGACGTCTTTTTTTTTATTTGCACAACGTGTGGGTGGTTGCTTTTACTGTAACTTACGTTCAACTGGAGCCTGCTGGTAGAGCCAACGCCGAAGTGTAACATCAACAATATTCAGGCCACTACACGATATTGTACGCGGAACGATGACGGTGGTAAGCGGTATACGTAATGATGCAAAATTTAGTCGCACAAGCTTCTAACCGCTTACTTATCACACCCGCATACAGCTCAATGACAACGCATCAATAAAGTGGCACCTTGTGGGCTGCAACGCGCGCAAACTGTGGCGCTCGCCCTCTTGTTTTTGTGGGAACTAGCACGCACGCATGCAGCGAACAACCACAAACGGAGTGATCAACGTACACGACGCGTGCGTGTATTGTTCACGGAAAGACTGCCGCGTACGTGCTGTAGCAATACATTCGACGACTGCACAACATAGCAGCACGATACAGGTGCAGTCGTAAACAGCACATTCTCGCCATCGGCCATGACATGCTGAATACGCCGGTTCTCGTCCGATCCCCGAAGCAAAGCAGCATTGGGCTCGGTCAGTACTTGGGAGGGAGACCACCTGGGAACACCGAGTGCTGATGGCACCGTTCTTATTGCTTTTTTATTGCGTGCTTCTGTGACGTCTTTTTTTTTATTTGCACAACGTGTGGGTGGCTGCATTTACTGTAACTTGCGTTCAACTGGAGCCTGCTGGTAGAGCCAACGCCGAAGTGTAACACCAACAATATTCAGGCCACTACACGATATTGTACGCGCAATGATGACGGTGGCAAGCGGTATACGTAATGATGCAAAATTTAGTCGCACAAGCTTCTAACCGCTTACTTATCACACCCGCATACAGCTCAATGACAATGCATCAATAAAGTGGCACCTTGTGGGCTGCAACGCGCGCAAACTGTGGCGCTCGCCCTCTTGTTTTTGTGAGCACTAGCACGCACGCATGCAGCGAACAACCACAAACGGAATGATCAATGTACACGACGCGTGCGTGTATTGTTCACGGAAAGACTGCCGCGTACGTGCTGTAGCAATACATTCGGCGACTGCACAACATAGCAGCACGATACAGGTGCAGTCGTAAACAGCACATTCTCGCCATCGGCCATGCCATGCTGAATACGCCGGTTCTCGTCCGATCCCCGAAGCAAAGCAGCATTGTGCTCGGTCAGTACTTGGGAGGGAGACCACCTGGGAACACCGAGTGCTGATGGCACCGTTCTTTTTGCTTTTTTATTGCGTGCTTCTGTGACGTCTTGTTTTTTTTTTCATTTGCACAACTTCTGGGTGGTTGCATTTGCTGTAACTTACGTTCAACTGGAGCCTGCTGGTAGAGCCAACGCCGAAGTGTAGCACCAACAATATTCGGGCCACTACACGATATTGTACGCGGAATGACGACGGTGGTAAGCGGTATACGTAATGATGCAAAATTTAGTCGCACAAGCTTCTAACCGCTTACTTATCACACCCGCATACAGCTCAATGACAATGCATCAATAAAGTGGCACCTTGTGGGCTGCAACGCGCGCAATATGTGGCGCTCGCCCTCTTGTTTTTGTGAGCACTAGGACGCACACATGCAGCGAACAACCACAAACGGAATGATCAATGTACACGACGCGTGCGTGTATTGTTCACGGAAAGACTGCCGCGTACGTGCTGTAGCAATACATTCGGCGACTGCACAACATAGCAGCACGATACAGGTGCAGTCGTAAACAGCACATTCTCGCCATCGGCCATGCCATGCTGAATACGCCGGTTCTCGTCCGATCCCCGAAGCTAAGCAGCATTGGGCTCGGTCAGTACTTGGGAGGGAGACCACCTGGGAACACCGAATGCTGATGGCACCGTTCTTTTTGCTTTTTCATTGCGTGCTTCTGTGACGTCTTGTTTTTTTTTCATTTGCACAACGTGTGCGTGGTTGCATTTACTGTAACTTACGTTCAACTGGAGCCTGCTGGTAGAGCCAACGCCGAAGTGTAACACCAACAATAGTCAGGCCACTACGCGATACTGTACGCGGAATGGTGACGGTGGTAAGCGGTATACGTAATGATGCAAAATTTAGTCGCACAAGCTTCTAACCGCTTACTTATCACACCCGCATAAAGCTCAATGACAACGCATCAATAAAGTGGCACCTTGTGGGCTGCAACTCGAGCAAAATGTGGCGTTCGCCCCCTTGTTTTTGTGAGCGCTAGCGCGCACGCATGCAGCGAACAACCACAAACGGAGTGATCAACGTACACGACGCGTGCGTGTATTGTTCACGGAAAGACTGCCGCGTACGTGCTGTAGCAATACATTCAGCGACTGCACAACATAGCAGCACGATACAGGTGCAGTCGTAAACAGCACATTCTCGCCATCGGCCATACCATGCTGAATACGCCGGTTCTCGTCCGATCCCCGAAGCTAAGCAGCATTGGGCTCGGTCAGTACTTGGGAGGGAGACCACCTGGGAACACCGGGGGCTGATGGCACCGTTCTTTTTGCTTTTTTATTGCCTGCTTCTGTGACTTCTTGTTTTTTTTCATTTGCACAACGTGTGGGTGGTTGCATTTACTGTAACTTACGTTCAACTTGAGCCTGCTGGTAGAGCCAACGCCGATGTGTAACACCAACAATATTCAGGCCACTACGCGACACTGTACGCGGAATGGTGACGGTGGTAAGCGGTATACGTAATGATGCAAAATTTAGTCCCACAAGCTTCTAACCGCTTACTTATCACACCTGCATACAGCTCAATGACAACGCATCAATAAAGTGGCACCTTGTGGGCTGCAACGCGCGCAAAATGTGGTGCTCGCCCTCTTGTTTTTGTGAGCGCTAGCACGCATGCATTCAGCGAACAACCACAAATGGAGCGATCAACGTACACGACGCGTGCGTGTATTGTTCACGGAAAGACTGCCGCGTACGTGCTTTAGCAATACATTCGGCGACTGCACAATATAGCAGCACGATACAGGTGCAGTTGTAAACAGCACATCCTTGCCATCGGCGATACCATGCTGAATACGCCGGTTCTCGTCCGATCCCCGAAGCTAAGCAGCATTGGGCTCGGTCAGTACTTGGGAGGGAGACCACCTGGGAACACCGAGTGCTGATGGCACCGTTCGTTCTGGTTTTTTATTGCGTGCTCCTGTGACGTCTTGTTTTTTTTTTCATTTGCACAACGTGTGGGTGGTTGCATTTACTGTAACTTACGTTCAATTGGAACCTGCTGGTACAGCCAACGCCGAAGTGTAACACCAACAATATTCAGGCCACTACACGATATTGTACGCGGAATGATAACGGTGGTAAGCGGTATACGTAATGTTGCAAAATTTAGTCGCACAAGCTTCTAACCGCTTACTTATCACACCCGCATACAGCTCAATGACAACGCATCAATAAAGTGGCACCTTGTGGGCTGCAACGCGCGCAAAATGTGGCGCTCGCCCTCTTGTTTTTGTGAGCACTAGCACGCACGCATGCAGCGAACAACCACAAACGGAGTGATCAACGTACACGACGCGTGCGTGTATTGTTCACGGAAAGAGTGCCGCGTACGTGCTGTAACAATACATTCGGCGACTGCACAACATAGCAGCACAATACAGGTGCAGTCGTAAACAGCTCATTCTTGCCATCGGCCATATCATGCTGAATACGCTGGTTCTCGTCCGATCCCCGAAGCTAAGCAGCATTGGGCTCGGTCAGTACTTGGGAGGGAGAAAACCTGGGAACACCGAGTGCTGATAGCACCGTTCTTTTTGCTTTTTTATTGCGTGCTTCTGTGACGTCTTGTTTTTTTTTTTCATTTGCACAACGTGTGGGTGGTTGCATTTACTGTAACTTACGTTCAACTGGAGCCTGCTGGTAGAGCCAACGCCGAAGTGTAACACCAACAATATTCAGGCCACTACACGATATTGTACGCGGAATGATGACGGTGGTAAGCGGTATACGTAATGATGCAAAATTTAGTCGCACAATCTTCTAACCGCTTACTTATCACAGCCGCATACAGCTCAATGACAACGCATCAATAAAGTGGCACCTTGTGGGCTGCAACGCGCGCAAAATGTGGCGCTCGCCTTCTTGTTTTTGTGAGCACTAGCACGCACGCATGCAGCGAACAACCACAAAAGGCGTCATCAACGTACACGACGCGTGCGTGTATTGTTCACGGAAAGACTGCCGCGTACGTGCTGTAGCAATACATTCGGCGACTGCACAACATAGCAGCACGATACAGGTGCAGTCGTAAACAGCACATCATTGCTATCGGCCATACCTTGCTGAATACGCCGGTTCTCGTCCGATCCCCGAAGCTAAGCAGCATTGGGCTCGGTCAGTACTTGGGAGGGAGACCACCTGGGAACACAGAGTGCTGATGGCACCGTTCTTTTTGCTTTCTTATTGCGTGCTTCTGTGACGTCTTGTTTTTTTTTCATTTCCACAACGTGTGGGTGGTTGCATTTACTGTAACTTACGTTCAACTGGCGCCTGCTGGTAGAGCCAACGCCGAAGTGTTACACCAACAATACTTAGGCCACTACACGATATTGTACGCGGAATGATGACGGTGGTAAGCGGTATGCGTAATCATGCAAAATTTAGTCGCACAAGCTTCTAACCGCTTACTTATCACACCCGCATACAGCTCAATGACAACACATCAATAATGTGGCACCTTGTGGGCTGCAACGCGCGCAAAATGTGGCCCTCGCCCTCTTGTTTTTGTGAGCACTAGCACGCACGCATGCAGCAAACAACTACAAAAGGCGTGATCAACGTATACGACGCGTGCGTGTATTGTTCACGGAAAGACTGCCGCGTACGTGCTGTAGCAATACATTCGGCGACTGCACAACATAGCAGCACGATACAGGTGCAGTTGTAAACAGCACATCATTGCTATCGGCCATACCATGCTGAATACGCCGGTTCTCGTCCGATCCCCGAAGCTAAGCAGCATTGGGCTCGGTCAGTACTTGGGAGGGAGACCACCTGGGAACACCGAGTGCTGATGGCACCGTTCTTTTTGCTTTTTTATTGCGTGCTTCTGTGACGTCTTGTTTTTTTTTCATTTGCACAACGTGTGGGTGGTTGCATTTACTGTAACTTACGTTCAACTGGAGCCTGCTGGTAGAGCCAACGCCGAAGTGTAACACCAACAATATTCAGGCCACTACACGATATTGTACGCGGAATGATGACGGTGGTAAGCGGTATACGTAATGATGCAAAATTAAGTCGCACAAGCTTCTAACCGCTTACTTATCACACCCGCATACAGCTCAATGACAACGCATCAATAAAGTGGCACCTTGTGGGCTGCAACGCGCGCAAAATGTGGCCCTCGCCCTCTTGTTTTTGTGAGCACTAGCACGCACGCATGCAGCGAACAACCACAAAAGGCGTGATCAACGTACACGACGCGTGCGTGTATTGTTCACGGAAAGACTGCCGCGTACGTGCTGTAGCAATACATTCGGCGACTGCACAACATAGCAGCACGATACAGGTGCAGTCGTAAACAGCAAATTCTCGCCATCGGCCATACCATGCTGAATACGCCGGTTCTCGTCCGATCCCCGAAGCTAAGCAGCATTGGGCTCAGTCAGTACTTGGGAGGGAGACCACCTGGGAACACCGAGTACTGATGGCACCGTTCTTTTTGCTTTTTTATTGCGTGCTTCTGTGACGTCTTGTTTTTTTTTCATTTGCATAACGTGTGGGTGGTTGCATTTACTGTAACTTACGTTCAACTGGAGCCTGCTGGTAGAGCCAACGCCGAAATGTAACACCAACAATATTCAGGCCACTACACGATATTGTACACGGAATGATGACGGTGGTAAGCGGTATACGTAATGATGCAAAATTTAGTCGCACAAGCTTCTAACCGCTTACTTATCACACCCGCATACAGCTCAATGACAACGCATCAATTAAGTGGCACCTTGTGGGCTGCAACGCGCGCAAGATGTGGCGCTCGCCCTCTTGTTTTTGTGAGCACTAGCACGCACGCATGCAGCGAACAACCACAAACGGAGTGATCAACGTACACGACGCGTGCGTGTATTGTTCACGGAAAGACTGCCGCGTACGTGCTGTAGCAATACATTCGGCGACTGCACAACATAGCAGCACGATACAGGTGCATTCGTAAACAGCACATTCTTGCCATCGGCCATACCATGCTGAATACGCCGGTTCTCGTCCGATCCCCGAAACTAAGCAGCATTGGGCTCGGTCAGTACTTGGGAGGGAGACCACCTGGGAACACCGAGTGCTGATGGCACCGTTCTTTTTGCTTTTTTATTGCGTGCTTCTGTGACGTCTTGTTTTTTTTTCATTTGCACAACGTGTGGGTGGTTGCATTTACTGTAACTTACGTTCAACTGGAGCCTGCTGGTAGACCAAACGCCGAAGTGTAACACCAACAATATTCAGGCCACTACACGATATTGTACGCGGAATGATGACGGTGGTAAGCGGTGTACGTAATGATGCAAAATTTAGTCGCGCAATCTTCTAACCGCTTACTTAGCACAGCCGCATACAGCTCAATGACAACGCATCAATAAAGTGGCACCTTGTGGGCTGCAACGCGCGCAAAATGTGGCGCTCGCCTTCTTGTTTTTGTGAGCACTAGCACGCACGCATGCAGCGAACAACCACAAAAGGCGTCATCAACGTACACGACGCGTGCGTGTATTGTTCACGGAAAGACTGCCGCGTACGTGCTGTAGCAATACATTCGGCGACTGCACAACATAGCAGCACGATACAGGTGCAGTTGTAAACAGCACATCATTGCTATCGGCCATACCATGCTGAATACGCCGGTTCTCGTCCGATCCCTGAAGCTAAGCAGCATTGGGCTCAGTCAGTACTTGGGAGGGAGACCACCTGGGAACACCGAGTACTGATGGCACCGTTCTTTTTGCTTTTTTATTGCGTGCTTCTGTGACGTCTTGTTTTTTTTCATTTGCATAACGTGTGGGTGGTTGCATTTACTGTAACTTACGTTCAACTGGAGCCTGCTGGTAGAGCCAACGCCGAAATGTAACACCAACAATATTCAGGCCACTACACGATATTGTACACGGAATGATGACGGTGGTAAGCGGTATACGTAATGATGCAAAATTTAGTCGCACAAGCTTCTAACCGCTTACTTATCACACCCGCATACAGCTCAATGACAACGCATCAATTAAGTGGCACCTTGTGGGCTGCAACGCGCGCAAGATGTGGCGCTCGCCCTCTTGTTTTTGTGAGCACTAGCACGCACGCATGCAGCGAACAACCACAAACGGAGTGATCAACGTACACGACGCGTGCGTGTATTGTTCACGGAAAGACTGCCGCGTACGTGCTGTAGCAATACATTCGGCGACTGCACAACATAGCAACACGATACAGGTGCATTCGTAAACAGCACATTCTTGCCATCGGCCATACCATGCTGAATACGCCGGTTCTCGTCCGATCCCCGAAACTAAGCAGCATTGGGCTCGGTCAGTACTTGGGAGGGAGACCACCTGGGAACACCGAGTGCTGATGGCACCGTTCTTTTTGCTTTTTTATTGCGTGCTTCTGTGACGTCTTGTTTTTTTTTTGATTTGCACAACGTGTGGGTGGTTGCATTTACTGTAACTTACGTTCAACTGGAGCCTGCTGGTAGGGCCAACGCCGAAGTGTAACACCAACAATATTCAGGCCACTACACGATATTGTACGCGGAATGATGACGGTGGTAAGCGGTATACGTAATGATGCAAAATTTAGTCGCACAAGCTTCTAACCGCTTACTTATCACACCCGCATACAGCTCAATGACAACGCATCAATAAAGTGGCACTTTGTGGTCTGCAACGCGCGCAAAATGTGGCGCTCGCCGTCTTGATTTTGTGAGCACTAGCACGCACGCATGCAGCGAACAACCACAAACGGATCGATCAACGTACACGACGCGTGCGTGTATTGTTCACGGAAAGACTGCCGCGTACGTGCTGTAGCAATACATTCGGCGACTGCACAACATAGCAGCACGATACAGGTGCAGTCGTAAACAGCAAATTCTCGCCATCGGCCATACCATGCTGAATACGCCGGTTCTCGTCCGATCCCCGAAGCTAAGCAGCATTGGGCTCGGTCAGTACTTGGGAGGGAGACCACCTGGGAACACCGAGTGCTGATGGCACCGTTCTTTTTGCTTTTTCATTGCGTGCTTCTGTGACGTCTTGTTTTTTTTTCATTTGCACAACGTGTGCGTGGTTGCATTTACTGTAACTTACGTTCAACTGGAGCCTGCTGGTAGAGCCAACGCCGAAGTGTAACACCAACAATATTCAGGCCACTACACGATATTGTACGCGGAATGATGACGGTGGTAAGCGGTATACGTAATGATGCAAAATTTAGTCGCACAAGCTTCTAACCGCTTACTTATCACACCCGCATACAGCTCAATGACAACGCATCAATTAAGTGGCACCTTGTGGGCTGCAACGCGCGCAAGATGTGACGCTCGCCCTCTTGTTTTTGTGAGCACTAGCACGCACGCATGCAGCGAACAACCACAAACGGAGCGATCAACGTACACGACGCGTGCGTGTATTGTTCACGGAAAGACTGCCGCGTACGTGCTGTATGCTGTAGCAATACATTCGGCGACTGCACAACATAGAAGCACGATACAGGTGCATTCGTAAACAGCACATTCTTGCCATCGGCCATACCATGCTGAATACGCCGGTTCTCGTCCGATCCCCGAAGCTAAGCAGCATTGGGCTCGGTCAGTACTTGGGAGGGAGACCACCTGGGAACACCGAGTGCTGATGGCACCGTTCGTTCTGGTTTTTTATTGCGTGCTCCTGTGACGTCTTGTATTTTTTTTCATTTGCACAACGTGTGGGTGGTTGCTTTACTGTAACTTACGTTCAACTGGAGCCTGCTGGTAGAGCCAACGCCGAAGTGTAACAGCAACAATATTCAGGCCACTACACGATATTGTACGCGGAATGATAACGGTGGTAAGCGGTATACGTAATGTTGCAAAATTTAGTCGCACAAGCTTCTAACCGCTTACTTATCACACCCGCATACAGCTCAATGATAACGCATCAATAAAGTGGCACCTTGTGGGCTGCAACGCGCGCAAAATGTGACGCTCGCCCTCTTGTTTTTGTGAGCACTAGCACGCACGCATGCAGCGAACAACCACAAACGGAGTGATCAACGTACACGACGCGTGCGTGTATTGTTCACGGAAAGACTGCCGCGTACGTGCTGTAGCAATACATTCGGCGACTGCACAACATAGCAGCACGATACAGGTGCAGTCGTAAACAGCACATTCTTGACATCGGCCATACCATGCTGAATACGCCGGTTCTCGTCCGATCCCCGAAGCTAAGCAGCACTGGGCTCGGTCAGTACTTGGGAGGGAGACCACCTGGGAACAACGAGTGCTGATGGCACCGTTCTTTTTGCTTTTTTATTGCGTGCTGCTGTGACGTCTCGTTTTTTTTTATTTGCACAACGTGTGGGTGGTTGCATTTACTGTAACTTACGTTCAACTGGAGCCTGCTGGTAGAGCCAACGCCGAAGTGTAACACCAACAATATTCAGGCCACTACACGATATTGTACGCGGAATGATGACGGTGGTAAGCGGTATACGTAATTATGCAAAGTTTAGCCGCACAATCTTCTAACCGCTTACTTATCACACCCGCATACAGCTCAATGACAACGCATCAATAAAGTGGCACCTTGTGGGCTGCAACGCGCGCAAAATGTGGCACTCGCCCTCTTGTTTTTGTGAGCACTAGCACGCACGCATGCAGCGAACAACCACAAAAGGCGTGATCAACGTACACGACGCGTGCGTGTATTGTTCACGCAAAGACTTCCGCGTACGTGCTGTAGCAATACATTCGGCGACTGCACAACATAGCAGCACGATACAGGTGCAGTCGTAAACAGCACATCATTGCCATCGGCCATACCATGCTGAATACGCCGGTTCTCGTCCGATCCCCGAAGCTAAGCAGCATTGGGCTCGGTCAGTACTTGGGACGGAGACCACCTGGGAACACCGAGTGCTGATGGCACCATTCTTTTTGCTTTTTTATTGCGTGATTCTGTGACGTCTTGTTTTTTTTTCATTTGCACAACGTGTGGGTGGTTGCATTTACTGTAACTTACGTTCAACTGGAGCCTGCTGGTAGAGCCAACGCCGAAGTGTAACACCAACAATATTCAGGCCACTACACGATATTGTACGCGGAATGATGACAGTGGTAAGCGGTATACGTAATGATGCAAAATTTAGTCCCACAAGCTTCTAACCGCTCACTTATGACACCCGCATACAGCTCAATGACAACGCATCAATAAAGTGGCACCTTGTGCGCTGCAACGCGCGCAAAATGTGGCGCTCGCCCTCTTGTTTTTGTGAGCACTAGCACGCACGCATGCAGCGAACAACCACAATCGGATTGATCAACGTACACGACGCGTGCGTGTATTGTTCACGGAAAGACTGCCGCGTACGTGCTGTATGCTGTAGCAATACATTCGCCGACTGCACAACATAGCAGCACGATACAGGTGCTGTCGTAAACAGCTCATTCTCGCCATCGGCCATACCATGCTGAATACGCCGGTTCTCGTCCCTTCCCCGAAGCTAAGCAGCATTGGGCTCGGTCAGTACTTGGGAGGGAGACCACCTGGGAATAACGAGTGCTGATGGCACCGTTCTTTTTGCTTTTTTATTGCGTGCTTCTCTGACGTCTTGTTTTTTTTTTCATTTGCACAACGTGTGGGTGGTTGCATTTACTGTAACTTACGTTCAACTGGAGCCTGCCGGTAGAGCCAACGCCGAAGTGTAACACCAACAATATTCAGGCCACTACACGATATTGTACGCGGAATGATGACAGTGGTAAGCGGTATACGTAATGATGCAAAATTTAGTCGCACAAGCTTCTAACCGCTTATTTATCACACCCGCATACAGCTCAATGACAACGCATTAATAAAGTGGCACCTTGTGGGCTGCAACGCGCGCAAAATGTGGGCCTCGCCCTCTTGTTTTTGTGAGCGCTAGCACGCACGCATGCAGCGAACAACCACAAATGGAGTGATCAACGTACACGACGCGTGCGTGTATTGTTCACGGAAAGACTGCCGCGTACGTGCTGTAGCAATATATTCGGCGACTGCACAACATAGCAGCACGATGCAGGTGCAGTCGTAAACAGCATATTCTTGCCATCGGCCATACCATGCTGAATACACCAGTTCTCGTCCGATCCCCGAAGCTAAGCAGCATTGGGCTCGGTCAGTACTGGGTTGGAAGACCACCTGGGAACACCGAGTGCTGATGGCACCGTTCTTTTTGCTTTTTTATTGCGTGCTTCTGTGACGTCTTGTTTTTTTTTTCATTTGCACAACGCGTGGGTGGTTGCATTTACTGTAACTTACGTTCAACTGGAGCCTGCTGGTAGAGCCAACGCCGAAGTGTAACACCAACAATATTCGGGCCACTACACGATATTGTACGCGGAATGATGACGGTGGTAAGCGGTATACGTAATGATGCAAAATTTAGTCGCACAAGCTTCTAACCGCTTACTTGTTACACCCGCATACAGCTCAATGACTACGCATCAATAAAGTGGCACCTTGTGGGCTGCAACGCGCGCACAATGTGGCGCTCGCCCTCTTGTTTTTGTGAGCACTAGCACGCACGCATGCAGCGAACAACCACAAACGGAGTGATCAACGTACACGACGCGTGCGTGTATTGTTCACGGAAAGACTGCCGCGTACGTGCTGTAGCAATACATTCGCCGACTGCACAACATAGCAGCACAATACAGGTGCAGTCGTAAACAGCACATTCTTGCCATCGGCCATACCATGCTGAATACGCCGGTTCTCGTCCGATCCCCGAAGCTAAGCTGCATTGGGCTCGGTCGGTACTTGGGAGGGAGGCCACCTGGGAACACCGAGAGCTGATGGCACCGTTCTTTTTGCTTTTTTATTGCGTGCTTCTGTGACGTCTTTTTTTTTTATTTGCACAACGTGTGGGTGGTTGCATTTACTGTAACTTACGTTCAACTGGAGCCTGCTGGTAGAGCCAACGCCGAAGTGTAACGCCAACAATATTCGGGCCACTACACGATATTGTACGCGGAATGATGACGGTGGTAAGCGGTATACGTAATGATGCAAAATTTAGTCGCACAAGCTTCTAAACGCTTACTTATCACACCCGCATACAGCTCAATGACAATTCATCAATAAAGTGGCACCTTGTGGGCTGCAACGCGCGCAAAATGTGGCGCTCGCCCTCTTGTTTTTGTGAGCACTAGCACGCACGCATTCAGCGAACAACCACAAACGGAGTGATCAACGTACACGACGCGTGCGTGTATTCTTCACGGAAAGACTGCCGCGTATGTGCTGTAGCAATACATTCGGCGAGTGCACAACATAGCAGCGCGATACAGGTGCAGTCGTAAACAGCACATTCTCGCCATCGGCCATGCCATGCTGAATACGCCGGTTCTCGTCCGATCCCCGAAGCTAAGCAGCATTGGGCTCGGTCAGTACTTGGGAGGGAGACCACCTGGGAACACCGAGTGCTGATGGCACCGTTCTTTTTGCTTTTTTATTGCGTGCTTCTGTGACGTCTTGTTTTTTTTTCATTTGCACAACGTGTGGGTGGTTGCGTTTACTGTAACTTACGTTCAACTGGAGCCTGCTGGTAGAGCCAACGCCGAAGTGTAACACCAACAATATTCAGGCCACTAGACGATATTGTACGCGGAATGATGACGGTGGTAAGCGGTATACGTAATGATGCAAAATTTAGTCGCACAAGCTTCTAACCGCTTACTTATCACACCCGCGTACAGGTCAATGACAACGCATCAATAAAGTGGCACCTGGTGGGCTGCAACGCGCGCAAAATGTGGCGCTCGCCCTCTTGTTTTTGTGAGCACTAGCACGCACGCATGCAGCGAACAACCACAAACGGAGTGATCAACGTACACGACGCGTGCGTGTATTGTTCACGGAAAGACTGCCGCGTACGTGCTGTAGCAATACATTCGGCGACTGCACAACATAGCAGCACGATACAGGTGCAGTCGTAAACAGCACATTCTCGCCATCGGCCATGCCATGCTGAATACGCCGGTTCTCGTCCGATCCCCGAAGCTAAGCAGCATTGGGCCCGGTCAGTACTTGGGAGGGAGACCACCTGGGAACACCGAGTGCTGATGGCACTGTTCTTTTTGCTTTTTTATTGCGTGCTTCTGTGACGTCTTGTTTTTTTTTTTCATTTGCACAACGTGTGGGTGGATGCATTTACTGTAACTTACGTTCAACTGGAGCCTGCTGGTAGAGCCAATGCCGAAGTGTAACATCAACAATATTTAGGCCACAACACGATATTGTACGCGGAATGATGACGGTGGTAAGCGGTATACGTAATGATGCAAAATTTGGTCGCACAAGCTTCTAACCGCTCACTTATCACACCCGCATACAGCTCAATGACAACGCATCAATAAAGTGCCAACTTGTTAGCTGCAACGCGCGCAAAATGTGGCGCTCGCCCTCTTGTTTTTGTGAGCACTAGCACGCACGCATGCAGCGAACAACCACAAACGGAGTGATCAACGTACACGACGCGTGCGTGTATTGTTCACGGAAAGACTGCCGCGTACGTGCTGTAGCAATACATTCGGCGACTGCACAACATAGCAGCACGATACAGGTGCAGTCGTAAACAGCACATTCTCGCCATCAGCCATGCCATGCAGAATACGCCAGTTCTCGTCCGTCCCCGAAGCTAAGCAGCATTGGGCTCGGTCAGTACTTGGGACGGAGACCACCTGGGAACACCGAGCGCTGATGGCACCGTTCTTTTTGCTTTTTTATTGCGTGCTTCTGTGACGTCTTGTTTTTTTTTTTCATTTGCACAACTTGTGGGTGGTTGCATTTACTGTAACTTACGTTCAACTGGAGCCTGCTGGTAGAACCAACGCCGAAGTGTAACACCAACAATATTCAGGCCACTACACGATATTGTACGCGGAATGATGACGGTGGTAAGCGGTATACGTAATGATGCAAAATTTAGTCGCACAAGCTTCTAACCGCTTACTTATCACACCCGCATACAGCTCAATGACAACGCATCAATAAAGTGGCACCTTGTGGGCTGCAACGCGCGCAAAATGTGGCGCTCGCCCTCTTGTTTTTGTGAGCACTAGCACGCACGCATGCAGCGAACAACCAAAAACGGAGTGATCAACGTACACGACGCGTACGTGTATTGTTCACGGAAAGACTGCCGCGTACGTGCTGTAGCAATACATTCGGCGACTGCACAACATAGCAGCACGATACAGGTGCAGTCGTAAACAGCACATTCTTGCCATCGGCCATACCATGCTGAATACGCCGGTTCTCGTCCGATCCCCTGAGCTAAGCTGCATTGGGCTCGGTCAGTACTTGGGAGGGAGGCCACTTGGGAACACCGAGTGCTGATGGCACCGTTCTTTTTGCTTTTTCATTGCGTGCTTCTGTGACGTCTTTTTTTTTATTTGCACAACGTGTGGGTGGTTGCTTTTACTGTAACTTACGTTCAACTGGAGCCTGCTGGTAGAGCCAACGCCGAAGTGTAACACCAACAATATTCAGGCCACTACACGATATTGTACGCGGAATGATGACGGTGGCAAGCGGTATACGTAATGATGCAAAATTTAGTGGCACAAGCTTCTAACCGCTTACTTATCACACCCGCATACAGCTCAATGACAACGCATCAATAAAGTGGCACCTTGGGGGCTGCAACGCGCGCAAACTGTGGCGCTCGCCCTCTTGTTTTTGTGGGAACTAGCACGCACGCATGCAGCGAACAACCACAAACGGAGTGATCAACGTACACGACGCGTGCGTGTATTGTTCACGGAAAGACTGCCGCGTACGTGCTGTAGCAATACATTCGACGACTGCACAACATAGCAGCACGATACAGGTGCAGTCGTAAACAGCACATTCTCGCCATCGGCCATGACATGCTGAATACGCCGGTTCTCGTCCGATCCCCGAAGCAAAGCAGCATTGGGCTCGGTCAGTACTTGGGAGGGAGACCACCTGGGAACACCGAGTGCTGATGGCACCGTTCTTTTTGCTTTTTTATTGCGTG